>NW_011494868.1:1558967-1610046 GCF_000754665.1 Bison bison bison | reverse complement strand
CAGCAAAGAAGGGATTATTTTATGACTGAGTTGGCTGCCGAAATGTAAACTGACTAAACAATTTGGATTCTCCAGGACATTTCAAGTTTCCTGAAACATTTTATCCAACAATTCAGAAGAATAATAGTGTGGATCTACATGCTAGGTTCTCTGATCTGGTGATACCAAGTTGAATGCAAGATTGCCCTTACCTGATAAGCCTATCTTTTGTTTGGGAGAATACATATTTTTAATAAGGGAGATTTGTTCATTGTGCAATTAACAATGACTTAATTTTTTTAAGATTTCAAAGCTCTTCTTATGAATATTTCAAATGGAATAAATTGTTTGTCCTACCATATGCCCTAATTTTTGTTTAAAAATAACTATGTTGACCTTAAAATGAGTATTTCCTTTTTAGAAAATAAAATCAGTGTACTTAAGTGTTGGTTTCTTCATTTCTCAACATAACTTTCTGTCCCCCACTCCCAAACCAATGTAATTGACTTTTGAATATTCCCATGGTCCCTCTAGTATCATTAACATTTTTGTTAGTTTCAGATGCTAATTATATGAAGGGAATTAAAAAAAAATTAAGCCAAAATTATACACTAGACTTTGGAAAAGGATATGTGATAATCCAAATTACAGATAATTTCCCCCCCAAAAAACTACGTTTCATTCTGTCTGTGTTGATTGAGCTTCAAAGCCTGGAAAGGAACCAAATTTTGGTCCAGTCCAAATAAAATTTTGCCAAACTCTTACCAGTTTGGAAAGCCAAGCTTCCACATTTGTTTTTCTTGGGTCAGGTATAAATGTTTTCAAATTATGTTATTACTCATTGCTAATGAGCTAAATTTTCATCGGTACAGCTCCCCTTTCTTAATCTAACACTGATTCAGATATTATCCTGCACAATTTTATTTTTCAATGGCAGTTACTAATACCATGTAATTAAATAGATCCTAGTTTATTATTTTAATAGGTCTTGATATATAGTCTTTTAACTGCTAGGTTCTTGATTATGTCCCGGAAATTTAGCAGAAAGTTAAGAGTTTGACCATTACAGCCATTTTCATGTCTAGGGTACAAAGAAACTATTTTGGAAATGGCTTGAGATTTTGGCAGAAGGTGATTAATGGAATTATATATGACTTCAATAGTTCCTTCTCAAATATTAAAAGAATTTCTCCTCCCATCAAGATCTCTTACCTTAAATTCAACCTGATAACCAATTTTTCATGTTATTTGTTTTGTACTTTTCTTTCTTTATCCCCCCGCCTCTCTTTCTCAGGAGCACAATAAATACATTTAGGTAAGTGTTTTTCACATTTTTGGACTTCGTTACATGGTTGTAACCAAGTACTTTTAAAACGGTTTTTTACTAAAGAATATTGAAAACATGTATTTCTTGATGTGAGATTTTTCACTTACATCCAACTTTCACTTGATTTGTTATGATACCTGAATGTTACAGAACTAATTCAGCTCACCAACCAACATTATGAAAGTGATGTAAGCTCCTAAAGAAGTCATAACATTCTGAGGTTAAACATAATTTAAGCTTAAAATATCTAAAATTAGTTCCCTATCTGATAATACTTGTTGTATGAATAAGTATGAAGGGAAGAACCACTGAAAATAAAAGCTAAATATGTCAACTGCCATTCACACTCAGAGTGCAAATGCAGAAAGCAACTTCTTTTCTTTTGCCTGCATATTCCTATTTTTCTGCCTAAAATGAAACTGTACTCATTAGACAATAATTTGTCTCTATGCCTGAAAATTGGGAGGACCTGAGGCTTTCAAGAGAGATTACTAGTATTACTTGCTCTGCCAAATGGAAATATAGTTTTCTGTGATTCAGTTATCATCACTCCATCAGATTCCTAGCTTTGACTCCCTTAAACACTTGATGGAGTCAGGGTATAGGAGAACCACACCTGGGAAAGGGTAAAACAGGTAGTTACTCACAGCAGATAAGAGACAGGGCCTCTCTCTCATTGCTCCAGGATACCTGTCCATTGGTAAAAAGTTTCTAGGCACAGGAGACAGGGATAACTGGGAAAAAAAGAAAAGATGCTATTCAAGGAAGCGATTGAAAAAGACTTGAGCAGGAAAAGAGGCTTCTAGGAGATTGGCCATGACTCAAAACTGTTATCTGTCCAAAAAGGACATTGGAAGTTAAATAAACAGTATTACTGGGAAAACAAGGGAAGGATAAGCAATTTATGGTGCTGAAAATGCTATTCCATGAAGGCAAAACAGGGCCCCAGGATTCATTTCTGCCATGTGGGATACTATGTTTTATTGTCAAAAGGTTTCTTCCCTTTTTAATGTATCAACATCATCATCATACTAGGAGCTATAATTTATTATACTCCTAAATGACAGACACTGCACCTGATTAATTTAGCATATACTTAAGTGTCATCCTCAAAATAACTCTCTACAATATGCTATTATCTGAATATTACACACACTCACACATGTATAAAGATACTACAGATACATATGTGTGTCTTTTTAAAATTACTCAGTTATATAACAAAGCACAGTCATAGCAGCCCAAATTTGACCCTAGGTCTATCCAGATCTACCTAAGGCTTGCCTCTACTAACATAAAAATTGGGAGTGCACTTAATCTTCCATCAGAAGCTTTTATTGGATCCATTAATTCCAAATTATATTTCCTTGAAACAATTGTTGAAAAATACTACCTGGAGTGAAAACAATAAAAAACACAAAATAGATTATTCAATCAAATAAGCTTAGAGAAACGTGCATAAATATATTTTTTTGAGCTTTGTAATGTGTATTTATATATCAATGGTCATGAGAAATTTTGCAATAAACAAACCAGTTTCAGATTTTTCAATCTCTTTGTTGTGGTTATGTGGCTTGCTAACTTCTTGTGCCAAGTTTTACAAAAAACAAACTTTATTAATCTCCATTTTCTTTGCTAAGGTTATATAATGTGTAAATCTCTTGTGCCAAGTAACATCATAAAGAAATTTCTTTGGAAATCCTTTAGGAATTTTATACTATTAACAAGCAATTTCTAGACATAGTAGTTTTCAAAACTTATTTACTAACTCATTGAATGAATGACTGAATGAATGAGTGAGTTAATTTTAGGAAATTGTGGGAAAAAATTGCTTTCCACAAGACAGTAAAAAAATAAGTCTCTGTCTCTCTCTTTCTCTATTGCTTATAATTTCCTGCCATATTTTTCAGCGCTCTCTGCAGAATTTGTCTTATACAAATCTGTGTTGACTGACTGACTGTCCAAGCCTCACTTTATTGATCCTCATTTGCATTTCTATAAAAATATACTTCTCATAGGGATTTTAATTTGACATTCAGTCGAATAGGAAGAAGAGGTAGAGCCTAATAATAAACGAGATTGTTCCAGCAAAACAAATGAGGAGTGTAGCCTCCTTTCCTTGATGTGCCATATGGACAGAAGAACCTCACCATCATTTCAGTGCATTGTAAGAGCACAGGAGCCTGGCTTGGGGCCATCCTACCATAAAGTACTTACCAACGTAGTAACTGAAATTCAGGAATGCAATATTGCATTGCCTCTATATCCTGAAGCAATCAAAACTAAAATTTGCTTTTTTATCACTAGTAAAAAAGTAGTGATAAAATTTATTTACTAGCTAGTAAAGCTGATTCTAAGGAAACATGTCATTGAGAATTATAAACAGCAACTATTGAAAAGACTATTAACTTGAGTACTCAAGTTAATTTGTGTTAGATTCACTTTTCTTCCAATTTTTTGTTTGTTTGTTTGTTTTAATGAAATGTTTATCTTGAAAACATGGTAAATGTCTTCTACAGGAATTTATAAATTAAGAAGGTCATGTCTTTTTACATGCTCAGCCCAAAGGCGGTTTGTTCTTTCTGATGCATCAAGAGGACAGCAAAAGAAAGCTTTTCACCTCTCCTCTTTCAGCTAGGTGCTATTCAGAAACAAACACAGCAAACTGAGGAAAATTCTTCAAGATCTGGGAATACCACACCGCCTTATCTGCCTCCCCAGAAATCTGTATGCAGGTCAAGAAGCAGCAGTTAGAACATGGAACAACAGACTGGTTCCAAATTGGGAAAGGAGTACATCAATGCTGTATATTGTCACCCTGCTTATTTAGCTTATATGCAGAGTACATCATGCGAAATGCCACGCTGGATGAAGCACAAGCTGGAATAAAAATTGCCGGGAGAAATACCAATAACCTCAGATACGCAGATGACACCATCCTTATGGCAGAAAGGCAAAGAAGAACTAAAAAGCCTCTTGATGAAAGTGAAAGAGGAGACTGAAAAACCTGGCTTAAAACTCAGCATTCAAAAAACTAAGATTATAGCATCCAGTCCCATCACTTCAAAACAAATAGATAGGGAAATAATGGAAACAGTGATAAACTTTTTTAGGCTCCAAAATCACTGCAGATGGTGACTGCAGCCATGAAATCCAAAGACACTTGCTCCTTGGAAGAAAGGCTATGACCAACCTAGACTGAATATTAAAAAGTAGAGGCATTCCTTTGCCAACAAAGGAATTGTCTAGTCAAAGCTATCGTTTTTCCAGTAGTCATGTATGGATGTGACAGTTGGACTATAAAGAAAGCTGAGTGCAGAAGAACTGATGCTTTTGAACTGCAGTGTTGGAGAAAACTCTTGAGGGTTCCTTGTACTGCAAGTAGATCCAGCCAGTCCATCCTAAAGGAATCAGTTCTGAATATTCATTGGAAGGACTGATGCTGAAGCTGAAACTCTAATACTTTGGCCACCTGATGTGAAGAACTGATTCAATGGAAAAGAACCTGATGCTGGGAAAGATTGAAGGCAGGAGGAGAAGGGGACGACACAGGATGAGATGGTTGGATGGTATCACCGACTCAATGGACATGGGTTTGAGCAAGCTCTAGGAGTTGATGATGGACAGGGAAGCCTGGCATGCTGCAGTCCATGGTTTTGCAAAGAGGCAAACATGATTGAGCCAACTGAACTGAACTGAGTGGAAACAAAAGAAAACAAAATAAAATTCTGTGATGTAGTTGTTTAGTTGCTAAGTCATATTGAACTCTTTGGTGACTCATGGACTATAACACACCAGGCTCCTCTGTCCATAGGATTTCCCAGGCATGAATACCTGAAGTGAGTTGCCATTTCCTCCTCACGGGGATCTTCCTGACCCAGGGAATGAACCCATGTCTCCTGCATTACCAGATGGGTTCTTTACCAGTGAGCCTCCAGGGAAACCTGTTCTGTGATGTTGAACAGATAAAAGATAGTTCTGCGGTCTATGTTAAAGAATGAAAGCGTTCTTGCTCAGTTAATAGTGAAGTGAACATCGCTCAGTCGTGTCTGACTCCATGGACTGTATCTTGCCAGGCTCCTCTATCCATGGAATTCTCTAGGCCAGAATACTGGTGTGGGTAGCTGTTCCATTCTCCAGGGGATCTTCCTGACCCCGGGATTGAACTCAAGTCTCCCACATTGCAGGCAGTTTCTTTACTGTCTGAGCCACCAGGGAGAATTTTGCATTCAAAATTATTCCTTTCCAGTAAGCATCAAGTAATTTTAATGGAATTCTTATATTTAGATAAAATCGCATATGCACTTAATATTTAATAGTATAATTTTACTGATTACAAAGACAAGGGAAGTAAATAGGTTACTTGGAATTCTTGAGTCCCAAAAAATAATTTCTAAAAATATTGCCTTACCTCCTCACCATCCCACTGAAAAATTTATACCAAATTTTTTCTTTTAATTTTTTCATATAATTATACATGAATTAGATTAAACAATCCATTATGCTTTGAAAATAATAAAATAATAAATTAAACATCCACATATCTATTCAAGATTTTATGGTCTTTAATGACAAGCTTCTTTCACTTAGGATAATATATTCAAGGTTGAATCATGTTTTAGCATTACTTCATTCATTTTATTACTGGTAATAATTATTTGCATATATTGTCTTGTATTTATTCATTCATCAATTGGTCAACAGTTGGGTTGTTTCACTTTTTGGCTGTACTGAAAGATGTTGCAATGAACATTCATTTGTAAGTCTTTGCTTTGGCATTTATCTTGAATATATAACTAGAAATTGAATTCCTAACTCATATGATGATTCTGTGTTTAACTGGGCTAGTGGTCTTATAGCTCAACATTCAGAAAACTAAGATTATGGCATCTGGTCCCATCACTTAATGGCAAATAGATGG
Organism: Bison bison bison; assembly: GCF_000754665.1. Classification (NCBI taxonomy): domain Eukaryota; kingdom Metazoa; phylum Chordata; class Mammalia; order Artiodactyla; family Bovidae; genus Bison; species Bison bison. The sequence goes on along the minus strand of NW_011494868.1, from coordinate 1,603,819 downwards.
GGAAACAGTGGAAACAGTGTCAGACTTTATTTTTCTGGGCTCCCAAATCACTGCAGATGGTGATTGCAGCCATGAAATTAAAAGACGCTTACTCCTCGGAAGGAAAGTTATGACCAACTTAGATAGCATATTCAAAAGCAGAGACATTACTTTGCCACCAAAGTCCATCTAGTCAAGGCTATGGTTTTTCCAATGGTCATGTATGGATGTGAGAGTTGGACTGTGAAGAAGACTGAACACTGAAGAATTGATGCTTTTGAACTGTGGTATTGGAGAAGACTCTTGAGTCCCTTGGACTGCAAGGAGATCCAACCAGTCCATTCTGAAGGAGATCAGCCCTGGGATTTCTTTGGAAGGAATGATGCTAAAGCTGAAACTCCAGTACTTTGGCCACCTCATGTGAAGAGTTGACTCATTGGAAAAGACTCTGATGCTGGGAGGGATTGGGGGCAGGAGGAGAAGGGGACAACAGAGGATGAAATGGCTGGATGGCATCACCAACTCGATGGACATGAGTTTGAGTGAACTCTGGGAGTTGGTGATGGACAGGGAGGCCTGGTGTGCTGCAGTTCATGGGGTTGCAAAGAGTCGGACACGATTGAGCGACTGAACTGAACTGAGTGGTCTTATCCCCACAATCTCTGCCTCCCTCTCCCTAACACTTTCTCTGCTGAGTTTGGTCTCTTTCCTATAATGATATCTGTGATGGCTTTTAAAGTTCACCCGGTATTCCAAGGTAAGCTCTTCAATCTCAGTATTCTTAAGTTAATTACATCTGCAAAATCCCTTGTTCTAAATAAGGTAATATTTACAAATTCCTGGGATTAGGACTCGATATCTTTGGCTACTATGCAATATGCTACAACTTTTAAGCACCAGAACCTATACCCTAAGAATGTTTAAAGGCCAGAGTTTTGGAAGGCCAGACTATTGTCTGTTGCTGGGACTAACTACAGTTTTGGATTTAACTTTGTCAGACATTTGTTTTATTTATTTATTTTTATTTTTCCTAAAGTTATTATCCCCTAGAAACAGTGTATGTAATTTGTTTTTATTTTTCCCCTAAGTAAGTAAAGTAATAGAAATATCATACTATTTTGGTTTTTACCACATGCATTTAATTCAGACAACTGGGAGATGCCCTGGACGGGAAAACAGAGACTTGGATTCTAGAGTAACTATATGTTAACTGGGCTTCCCTAGGAACTCAGTGGTAAAGAATTCGCCTGCAATGCAGGAGACACACTTTCAATTGCAGTCAGGAAAATAACTTGGAGAAGGAAATGGCAGCCCACTCTAGTATTCTTGCCTGGGAAATCCCATGGACAGAGGAGCCTGGTGGGCTTCAGTCCATGGGGCTGCAAAGAGTTGGACATTACTTAGCAACTAAACAACAATAAAATACACTAACTAGTCATGGGACCTTAAGTAAGTCACTTTCCTGGCCTCACTGTCCTCATCTTGGTTTAGTTTTGTAGTCTTGGCAGTACTTTGTCATTCCAAAACTTATGAACTTGTGTTTATAAACCTCTCTCTTTTATGATATCTATTGATGGCAGAATAGCTGATCCAGCTGTTTCTTATTATCCATCTCAACTACAACCCAGGTTGTCTGGGTGAATTACTGGAATATTCTAAAAATGACTCAAAATTTGACATTTTAAAGGGGGGCAAATCATTTTGAAATACAGCCAACATATGTTAAATATTGTTAACCCATTTAACACAACAGTTTGTGTCAAAATGAAACAGAATACACCTTAAATCAGGATTAAAGTATCAAATCACAGATGATAAATTCTTCACACTGGACGTATTATAAATTGCAATAAAACAATCAGATTGCATTTTAACAATATGGAAAATTTTTTTCTTATCAGCCCATGTACATAAGAGTAATTTTTCAAAATATATACATAAATATTATGAATCTTTTCAAAATTTCTACAAATAACCACATCTGTTGTCTAATTTGCATGATTAAAATTTCAAACTAATACAATTATGTAAAGTTTAAAAATAAAATAAAATTAAAAAAAATTTAAAAGTCAAGCACCAAAAAAAAGCCAGTCATTAAATGATATTGGTGATAATAAGTATAATGACTGCAATGCTGAAAAACTAGGAAGTTAGCTTTATTTTGTAGTGATGTCAAAATTATGAGGATTTCAATGGTCTTAATTTGATGTGTCTGAAATTGCAGTGGTTCTTTGTAAGTGGTGCTTAAAGCTATTTAAACTATTTTTTAATTATTTGCATTTGAGGCCACCCAATATTAATTCAGAAAACTCAACTAGATGTTTGTAGGTTTAATGAGCAGCAGTATTTCAAGAAGAGATTCCGAAGCCATTTAAATTAGTTACAGAATATACCTTCATCTCATCCAAGTATCCCCTGAATGTTTCTTTGGTGTATACTGTTACTTTCATATGGGTGATGGTCTGGTTATGAAGAATTGAATTTAAGAATCAGTTATGAAAACTAGCTTTTATTATTAGGAAAATATTTCAAATGTATCTTGTAGTCTTTTCCCACATCTTCACTTTTAATTATTTAGTCTTGAGTATTGATGACCTGCAAGTGTATTTGCTATACCTGCTTAAGGCATGGTAATCTCTACCAAAATACATGGAATTAAGTTGCTTAATGGGGTTTCTCTTTGTAGATGTTTTAAAGGGGCACACTGTCAGTGTAACCAAACTAGCTTACTAAGATCTAGAACATGCAAATGACAAGAATGTTATAAGAGGGAAGAAGATCAAACTCTCAAGAAAGTCTACAAAGTAAGAGAATTCTATTTTTTCCTTGACTCCTCTTAGACAGTCAGTAAAGTGTGGTATTTGTGAATGGAAATGGATTGCCTGGGCTTGACCACCAGCTCCATCCCTGATTAGCTGTGTAACACTGGGCGGGTTACTACACTTCACTATGCTTCCATTTCTCCAACTACAGAATGGAGATAATAACTGTATCATGACAAGTTTGGGATGCAGATTGAGTACTAATGTTGAATAAATGATTCATAAATATAAACTATTGATATTATCAATACTTAAAAAGAATTATTATTTTCCATAATTACTTATTTTTTTTTGTACAGACATGGGAGATAGTGAAAGGCAAGGAAGCCTGGCATGCTGCAGTTCATGGGGTGGCAAAAAGTTGGACATGATTTAGTGGCTTAACAATAACAATAAATACAAAGAATCCATATTCCATTTTCTAAAGCATTTTCTGACTGTGCTATGGTTGGTGGGGCAAATTGTATTTTTCAAAAATATCTACATCAGTATTTTCTGATCCCATGTGCTTTTCGGAACATTGAAACTTTAAAATCAAAAGGAGTTAAATTTACCACATAAGGTCTCATTCTAGTGAATAGAATGTAGAATGTGCTAGAAGAGATGCTGTATGACTTCTGAGGGTAGGCATATAAGGAAATCTAAGGTAGAGTCTCCCTCTCTCCTCTCTGTTCTCTGTGTCTCCAGATGTTTAGTCTTGGAACCTAGCCCATGTGCTGTGAGGAAGCTTAGGCCACCCAAAGAAACCATATGCAATCGTTCCTGCTCATTGTCCCAACAAGAAACTCACCGCCAGCCAGACATGTGAGTGAGAAGGGATTTAAACAGTCTCAGCTTTACAGCTGACACCAAAGTGGAGTTGAGAGGGGCTCTCCTTGCCAGCATCTGTCCAAATTGCAGATTAATGAATAAAATATGTTGCTATTGTTTTAACCCACGTATCTTGTGATAATTTCTTACATAGCCTTAACAACTGCAATAATAAGCAGTGCAGATACATCATAATTTTAAAAGTGCCTATGAAAGTATAAGGGAAGGTGATGGTTAATTTTATGTGTCAACATGACTGGATTCTAGGATGACCAGATAGTAGGCAAAACATTGTCTTTGGGCTTTTCTGTAAGAAAGGGAGAGGGTGGGATGATTTGGGAGAATAGCATTGAAACATGTATAATATCGTTTATGAAATAAGTTGCCAGTTCAGGTTTGATGCACGATAATGGATGCTTGGGGCTGGTGCACTGGGACGACCCAGAGGGATGGTATGGGGAGGGAGGAGGGACGAGGGTTCAGGATGGGGAACACATGTATACCTATGGCGGATTCATATTGATATATGGCAAAACCAATACAATATTTTAAAGTTAAAAAATAAAAACAAAAAAGTGATTCTGGAAGAGATTAGCCTTTGAATTAGTAGACTGAGTGAAGAAGATCTATTTAATACTACCCCTATGCAGGAAAAAATAAAGAATTGTGCTTGACTTCTATTAACAGATTAGACAATCGACATGGTTATCTGTAGAAATTTTGAAAAGATTCATAATATTTAAGTATATCTTTTTGAGAACCTACTGTTGTGTACATAGACTGATAAGAAAAACAAGAATAAACTTCTGCCATTTTGTTAATACGCATTTTTTAAAAAATTTACAATTTATAATACATCCAACCTATTGAGGGCCTTTATAGGACAGAAAGATAGAGGAAGGGAAAATCTTCTCTCTTTGCTTGAGCCAGGGCATTCATCTTCTCCTGCCCTTGGACAACAGTGTTTGGGTTCTTGGGCCTTCAGACTCAGATTGGACTTGCATCATTGACTCCTTTGCTTTTCAGGCTTTTGACTTTGGACTGGGAGTTGCACCATCAGTTCCCCTGCTTCTCTGGGCCTCAAACGGACTAGGACTGAAGCACCAGCTTCCTCAGGTCTCCAGCTTGCAGATGGCAGATCATGGGCCTTCTTGGCTCCATAATTGTGTCAGCCAATTCCTATAGGAGTTCTCCTCTTAAAAATCTCTCTGTAGAGCCCATTGGCTCTATTTCTCTGGAGAACACTGACTAATACAGTGAGGAATGCAAAAGTCTCCACAGGCCTAGGTAATGATGAGGCTTAAATAAAGATATGAAACTGGTGGGTGTCTGTACTTAGATCAGCAGGATAGAGGTCAAGTTTGGGAATCTGGCATCCGTAGTTTTAAATCTTAACTCTATCCATACCATACTGAGAAATTTTGTGCCTACCATCTTTCTTTCCTTTGGTTGAGTGTCCTTGGTCCCGGGTAGAAATAGTACATACCTTTTGGAATTGATGAAAATAAAAATAGATAACAGACCAGAGTAAAACCTTGACAAATGCCAGTTCTTGTTTAAATTCACTTCCTTGACAATGTTTAGCAAGTGTACTCTATGGTTCAGGCACTTCAATATCCTCTGGAAATACACAAGTAGATGATGTCCCGCCCCATGGAGCTTAGACTGTTTGCACCCAATACCCACTGTTTTGCTTGTTTATATCGATTCTGGTCTGTTACTAACTTATGTTATTTGTTTTTATTCTGATTCCCTATTTTTTAACCACCCTCCCTATCATCTCCTTCCTATTTTATGTAACACCCTTAACAATAATGATCTGTTCAGGAAGCAGATCTGAGTATATACTTAATAAATCATTAGGCACTTCTCCCTATATCCTCATTATCTATGTATAAGTCTTTCTGATCTTGCTTCCACAAAGTCTATTCATTCTGGTTTTCATTATGCATTTTAGAAATATTACTAAGCTTCATCAAACCCTGCAGTGCTGTGGACATTCCTGGGACTCATTGGTCATCAAGATGGCACAGCCCCTACGCTCATGGCCCTTCAGTCTATCTGGGACAACTGAAGAAGCTATAATAATTCTCTTATGATTAAAGATGATCTGGGAGGACAATGAATGGGGAACTTACATGAAAAGATCAGTGTTCCTGGGGACAAGATGTTCGTTTTGAGACTTTAAGGATCCATAGAAGTTAGAAGGTGTCATCATCTGCTGATACTAACCTATATTAGTAACAAAATGGCTCAGACTTTTGTGTTCCTGAGGGAGGATTTTTTATTTTATATTTTTTGTGTTCTCAGTGCTGTCTCTGGAACACAGTAAATTCTCATTAGAAGTGTTTTAAATGAATAAATGCTTAATTCTCAAAAATTAAATTTAATGCTGAATAGCAAATTGAGTTTGTCTTTCTCATAAATGATTCGCTTACTCAAGTTCCCTATAGAATGGAACAATTATAAAAGAAACATTTGACGACACCCTTTATAACACAGAACTATATTAACTCATATACTCAGAGGTAGTAATTTATAATCTGTTTTCTTTTCATAGCAAGAGTGCTTAGAAAATGAAAGACGGTGAAAGTAAACTTCTAAAACAAAATAATGTCAAACATTTGGTTTTGAAATGAAACATGTAAAAGGGAAATTGACTAGCTGGAAAAACTGGTATTTCATTAATTGTGCTATCAAAATAAGTGGCTTTTTTGAGGGGACTAAGCAGGGAAGGGAAATCACTTAATGTGGTCTTGTCAGGATTTTCTGTAAGTGTTATGCATGTTTTAACCAGTTTAAGGAGGCAGGAGAGTGAGGCAGGAAAGGTCAAGATCACAAAATCTGTACAGTTTGATTTGCAGCTATTTTAAAAAAAAAATATGCCAACTGTTCACATTTTTCTGTGAACTTTTTTATAAAAGAAAAATAGCATTTTTCACAGCTGTCATTGGATAATTTGATTTATTGGCGCCACTGAATAATAAGCAAGTAGATTCACACTGAGCATTCTACTGCAATTAGTATTTTTATGGAAATGGCCTGTGTCTGGGGCCTGGACACCCCACTGCCTCCCGGCATGTCTGTTTCAAGGTATTCAGGATTGGTTGTGATTTGCTCTTTTCCAAGAATTTTTTTTTTTTTTTTTAAGACTTTACTTCTTTAGAGTAGTTTTGGATTCATAGCCAAATCGATAGGATGGTACAGAATTTCTTACATACTTTTTGATCGTGCAAGTACAAGCCTCTCCCATTGTCAATATCCCCTAATTGGGTGTTGCATTTATTATAATTGATGAGCTTACATTGATACATCATTAACATCCAAGGTTCAGAGTTTACATTAGAGCTCACTCTTGGTGTTGTACACACTAAGGGTTTGCACAAATGTATCCATTATTATATTACATAGAGTAATTTCACTGCCTTAAAAATTCTCTTGCACTCCACCTATTTATCTCTCCCCTATAATCCTGGTAATCACTGATCTTTTTAACATCTCATAATTTCACTTTTTCAAGAATGTCATACAGTTGGAATCATACGGAGAGTATTTAGCCTTTTCAGATTGGTTTCTTTAATTTGGTCTTATGTACTTATATTTCCTCCATGTCTTTTCATAGCTTGATAGCTCATCTATTTTTAGCACTGGATAACATTTTATTTGAAGAAGGAAATGGCAACCCACTCCAGTGTTCTTGCCTGGAGAATCCCAGGGACAGGGGAGCCTGGTGGGCTGCCGTCTGTGGGATCGCAGAGAGTCAGACACGACTGAAGTGACTTAGCAGCAGCAATATTTTATTAGATGTAACATAGTTTATTTATCCATTCACTTGTTGAAGGACATATTGGTTGCTTCCAGGTTTTGGGAGTTATTAATAAAAGTAGTAGTTGCTCAGTGGTGTCCGACTTTGTGACCCTATGGACTATAGCCTGCCAGGCTCCTCTGTCCATGGAGTTCTCCATGCAAGAATACTGGAGTGGGTTGCCATTCCCTTTTCCAAAGGATCTTCCTGACCCATGGATCAAACCCAGGTCTCCTGCCTTGCAGGCAGATTCTATATAAGTGAAGATTTTGTGTCTTCAGCTCCTTTGATATCAGAGAATACGGTTGCTGGATTACATGGTAAACTTATATCTGAAACCATCTAATTGTTTTCCAACATAGCTGTACAATTTTGCATTCTCCCCAGCAGTGAATGAGAGTTATTGCTTCACATCCTTATCATGACTTGGTGGTGTCAGCATTCTGGATTGGCCATTCTTGAAGGTGGCAGTGATATTTCATTGCCATTTTAATTCCCATTTCCCTAATAAAAGGAAAACAGAATTGTGTAGTGGCTCTAAAATTCATGATGGAAATAATGTAATTATGAAAGAACAATATGTAAATATAGTAGGGGCTGGAGATTTGAATGAATGTTTATCAACTTAAATGATCAAGTTGACAGGAGGTATGTTCATGAATCACATCCCCTTTTTAACCTGAGGAAACTGACACTAGAAGAGATTATTTAACTTGAACTCTGATCACAATTAGGGGCTTCCATGATGGCTCAGTGGTAAAAGAATCTTCCTGCAATGCAGGAGACCTGAGTCTGATCCCCGAGTTGGGAAGATCCCCTGGAGGAGAAAATGGCAACCCACTCCAGTATTATTGCCTAGAAATCTCATGGCAGGGTATACCCTGGCAGGGTATAGTCCATAGATTTGCAAAGAGTCAGACATGACCCAAGCTTCAACAGCGTGATCACAATTAGGGTGACAAAACTGAGGTTTGAAACTCTTTCTGATTCTAGATCATAATCACTGAGACCCTTAACCTCTGTACCACATGGAGAGTTCAAGGACAACAATGTTTGCCTTTTTCACTTTATATAATCGCATCAACTTTAGAGTTTGGCATACTTACATAGAGAAAAAGTCAGTAAACTCTTATTGCACTAAATCACATTTAAAAAGCCTAAAGTCTTCATACCTGTGAAAACTTCTAGCACCAATCATAGTCTACAAAAAGAAAGAAAAAATATAAAAAGAAAAGCAAAAAATTCCTTTCTTTGTTTCCAATTCTTACGTTTATTGCTTGTACTGATCATTATTTCTCTATCACATATTTGAACTTCAGTAAAATTTTGAATAATCTTAAAGTATTAAGAGTGAATCCTTCTTTTGTGCATTCCTGTTAAGGCAATGCTTCTAATTTTTCATCTCTAAGTAGGATGTTTGCTATATGCTTTGTTGGTTTTCTTAGTATAAGGCTGTTACCTTTAATAAATGCTTTGCAAGAATTTTGTTTGTTTCAGTCATAAATGAACACTAAATTATAAGACAGTTCTCCATCTATTGAAATGATTCTGTAGCTATTAATTTTCCTTTTGATGTGTTAACACCATTAAGCCCAATTGATACATTTGTTGTTGTTGTTCAGTTGCTAAATCATGTCTGATGTTTGTGAACCCATGGACTGCAATTGGTAAGTTTTCAACTGGGGATGATGCTACCTGCCCTTCCTCTATCAGGAGACATTTAGAATTATCTGGAGACATTTAAAAACTTGTGCCTGGAAGAGGCTTATGCTCCAATGGGTAGAGGCATCTAGTCAATAGTGACATCTGGTAAGAAGAGGTGAAGGGTACTGTTGATTATCCCATAAAACATGGGATAGACTCTCAAGTCAGAGACTCATCCATTCCAAAATGCCAGGAGCACCAAGCTTGAACCACCTTCCTCTAGGTGAATTGGGGACATTCTCACACACTTGCAGAGTTTTGTAATCTTTAAATATATATTGAACATTAATGGCATGCTAAAGTGTACACATGGTTCCTTCTCTGACAGAGCTTATTGTCTGGAATGAGACAGACCCCACAGTAATTCAGTGTGACTTGGAATAATGGGAGCTACAAGACCGTAGGATACAGTATTCATTGGAAAAATAAAGGAGGACATTTGCCTAAACAAGTCCCAGCAAGAGTTAAATAGTACATTTTCATTCATTCTTTAAATCATTATTTTACATCAAAACCTCATTAAGGCAATGCTGTTTTATTTTAAATAGCACACTTCAAAGAAAAATTGTACTCCATAGCCAACTAGATGTAACATTGTCAGCTAATAAATAGATGCTATAATCCCAACCACCTCCCTGTCAATTTATCCTTCTTCTCCCCCTTCCACCATCCCATGCCTTTGTCCTTAACGTTTGAAATGAGTTTTTAGTCTTAATACAGAGAAAATAAAAAACTAACACATGTTGGTTTCAGATTAGAAAATATATTTTTTGTAAATCTGTTACAAGATTTTCTATTATTCATTTTTCTCTTCATCTTCAGGGAAATTCTCATTCTCTCTCTCTCTCTCTCCTGCAATGTTATTAATATCCATTTACATTGACAATAAATAAAAGGCATCTGCAGGGTTGATGATACCCTGATATGTCTTCAAACTTTATGACTTTTCTCCTAGTATTTGAGCTTCATAATGTGCACTTTCTGCTATGATCCAATTAATCTTAAACACAATACCAGGCATGAAGACTGTTTGGTTTTAATTTACTAGGTTATAACTAGTGGTATTTTCTCCTTCAGTATTGCTCTGCACCCATAAATTATTTGGTAGCAATTATCTCTTAAAATGCATCCAAATGCTTTTCACTTGCTTCCTGAATTCCAAGTATGCCATCCGTTAAGATATTCCTAAGAACTTAATCTAAAGTTCTATTTGCTCCTTTCTCTAACAGAGAGATATGTGGGTGATTTTTCTTCTTCTTCTTCTTTTTTTTGTTTTGGTTTTAGCATGCAATGTGTGTAACATGAGGAGTGCCAGTAGCTACCCTCACCAAAAAGAACTCCATCTGTGTATAATGCTTTGCAAATTAAAACCAACCAAACAAACAAACAAACAAAAAACAGGTTTAAACTTCAAAACTCTCTGATAACATTTATCAGCTAAACTATTAAAATCAGAATTTAAAATTGGGGGCTTTTAGAAACATAGTTAAGTGCTATGTTTGATGTAAATAATTAAGTAAATCTTTGAAGTGTGGGCCACAGACATAACTGTTTGTGTAAGTGGATGAATCTATAAAAATGTCAATGAGATGCAATAGGAAGAACCAAAAGGGTTCTTATCCTCAGTCTTGTCTTTGAGTCTTTGAAGTGATTCTCATATTCACTTTCACTATAAGCTGTATTACTGTAGCTCCTTCACCGTCTCTAATCATGAGGGTTCTTCCTTGCAAAAAAAGATGATATCTTACCTTGAAGCATTGTTGTACAGAGGAAAAGTCAAGTAATAACAATGATTATGCTACTATTTTTCTGATCTTGTTACATGTACTGTCTAATTTAATACTCAGGAACTATTAATGCATATAAGAAATGAAATTACAGAGAAGTTAAGTAATTGGCCTCTCGTTTGCACAGCCATTGATATTAATAGGTAGGATTAGGAGTAAATCCAAGCAATGTGGGTCAGAGCCCAAATTTACAACTAGTACACATATAATAGACACTGAATAAATAGCAGGTACGATTATTGAGAAAAAGCAGCATATATATTTGTGTTTAATATTATAGTGAAAAGATTGTTTGATAAAATACTGCAGTCCACTTAATCTGTCTTTTTTTTTCTTGCATATTATGGACAATTATAATAACGAACTGTAGCCTGAGTTTCCCAGCCCCACAAATACTATTAACTATACAAGCAAGTTGGCAGTTAAACCTGTGTTAGAATAAAAAGCTAAAATGTGTTTTGCTGCAGTGTTTATCTAAGCATCAGGTCTCAGCATCGGTTCCTAAACTCAATTTGCTTTCCATAACTATCTAAGTCAGTTGTGTGAATGGCACCATATCTTCTCAATAATAGCACAACTTTGCACTTAATTTTAATTAGCTAAGCATAAAGTAGCTGGGATGGCAATCAAACAGATGGAAAATTGATACCACAATGGCTCAAATGTTGAAGACCATCACACAGAGAAGATTATTTCTTTTTTCCTCTCTACTCTTGAAAATAAAAATATTTCTCCAAGAAATGCTTAGCAGACCTCATGGATCTACTCTTATTTTAAATAGTGCATGAATAACAGTACATAGGCAGGCTTGCAGCGGTATATATAACACCTGTTCACAAGCTTGGTACTATTAAAATAACACACTTATCATCTGAAGTATAATTTCAGAGCTATGAGTTTTCAAATAGCTAATGAGCCTTGGAATATTTCTGTAAATAATTGAAAAATGGCTAATTAAAAAAATGCCATAAAAGACACCATTGGATGAAGCAATATAAGCCTACCACACAATATTCCAAGAAGCCTTACTGGATGGAACTCATTAAGTTTCTGGTAAATCTACCAGGAACTATGTTCTGGCCCTCATATTTGCAATCTCAGTAAATTTAAAGTTTTGCGCTAAAGTTTATGTTACAAGGAAGATTTAAATTAAACAATATCACATGGATAATGCAGTGATGTATTAATGTACAGTGAAAGATCATTCTTACAGGAAGCTGTATACTCTAATGCTAGGATCGGCACATTTTCCTATAAAGGCTCAGACAGTTAATAAATATTATAGGGTTTGCAGGAATAATCATCCTTGTTGCCGTTACTCAACTCTGCTTATGCATTAGGTTGGTGCAAATGAAATTGCTGTTTCAGACTGTGAATTTTAAATCATTTTGCATATGTGTGTACTCAGTCACTTCAGTCGTGTCAACTCTGCGACCCTATGGACTGTAGCCCACCAGGCTCCTTTGCCTATTGGATTCTCTAGACAAAAATACTGGATGTGTTGCCATGCCCTCTTCCAGAGGATCTCCCCTACCCAGGAATCAAACTTGCATTTCTTGCATCTCTTGCTTTGCAGGCAGATTCTTCACTCACTGAGCTACCCGGGAAGCCCTTTAAATCATGATAACTAGGCTCAAACAGATATTTATCAATCAAAATAGGAACCCTTACAATCAACACTTTTTTTTTTTTTTGCCAATGAGAAATAAGTTTGTTTATTCCTGTAGCATGAAAATCCATGCTTTGGGATTTGACAAAATTTTGAAAAGCATTTTCTGCTTCCTCCTGGTTGTGGAGGCATTTTCCCTGCAAAACATTGTTGAGATGCTTAAAGAAGTGATGGTTGGTGAGAGGTCAGGTGAACATGGAAGATGAGGCAAAACTTTGTAGCCCAGTCCTTCAACTTTTGAAGCGTTGGCTGTGTGACATGCAACTGGGCATTGTCCTGGAGAAGAACTGGGCCCTCTCTGTTGACCAGTGCCGGCTGCAGGAATTGCAGTTTTCAGTGCATCTTATCAATTTGCTGAGCATACTTCTCATATGTAATGGTTTTTCTTTGGGTTCATAAAGCTACAGTGCATCAGATCAGCAGCAGCCCACTAAACAGTGACCATGACCTTTTTTGGGTGCAAATTTGGCTTTGGGAAGTGCTTTAGAGCTTTTGCTCAGTCCAACCACTGAGCTGGTCATCACCAATTGTACAAAATCAACTTTTTGTCACATATCACAATCCATCAGGAAATGGGTGGCTGTTGTGTAGAATAAGAAAAGATGACACTTTAAAACAAAGATTTTTTTTGATTTCCGGTCAGCTCATGAGACACTCACTTATCTAGCTTTTCCACCTTTCCAATTTGCTTTAAGTCGAATGACAGTAGAATGGTTGACATTGAGTTCTTCAGCAACTTCTTGTGTAGTTGTAAGAGAATCAGCTTTAATAATGTCTCTCAACTGGTCATTGTCAACTGCCCACAGTCAGCCACCTTGCTCCACATCTTCAAGATTCTCGTCTTTGCAAAAGGTTCTGAACCACCAACGCATTGTACATTCCTTAGCAGTTCCTGGCCCAAATACACTGTCAATATGGAGAGTTGTCTCCACTGCTTTATGACCCATTTTGAGTTTGAATAAGAAAATTGCTTGAATTTGCTTTTTTTCTAACAGCATTTCTCTGGTCTAAAATAAATATAAAATAAACAGCAAGGAATAAGTCATTAGCAAAGAAAGCATGAAATGAGAAATGCTCATTAAAATGATATATACATAACCACAGTTATTTAAGAATGTATTCCAATATCAAAGGGCAAAGTTCAACAATGTAAAACTGCACTTACTTTCACACCAACCTAATAGAACGAAAGTAGCCATGAGCAATTCACAAATCCATGGTCAAGGTTGTATTCCTATAAAACTTATTTATGAACAGCGAAATTTGAACTCTATAACATTTTCACATTATGAAATATAACTCTTCTTTTGTTTCTATTTTCTAACCATTTCAAAAAATAAAAATGATTCTTAGCTCATGAACTACGGTCTTAGGCTACTGACCCTTGCTCTAATGCAGAGGTCAATAAATTCATGCACAAGTTGGGTGATCATAGAATTTACTGTGTAAATCTGGACACCTTACAGTGGAAGATGCTCTAAAATTATTAAAATTATACATAATTTGAAATGTTATTACTATTTTACAATAGTGCTTTTTTTTTTTATACAGTAATACTTCTTTTGCTACTATTTACATAGTTTTGCAGACTGTTTAATTATAACAAATACACAAGCATCAATTCTTCAGCTTTTAGCCTTCTTTATAGTCCAAATCTAACATCTATACATGACAACTGGAAAAAACATAGCTTTGACTAGATGGACCTTTGTCAGCAAAGTTATGTCTCTGCTTTGTAATATGCTATCTAGGTTTATCATAGCTTTTCTTCTAAGGAGCAAGCATCTCTTAATTTCATGGCTACTGTCACCCTATGCAGGGATTTTGGAGCCCAAGAAAATAAAGTCTGTCATTGTTTCCATTGTTTCCCCATTTATTTTCCTGTTGGAAAATAACTCATGTCATCTGGTCCTGTGATGGTACCAGATGACATAATCTTCATTTTTTGAATGTTGAGTTTTAAGCCAGCTTTTTCACTCACCTCTTCCACCTTCATGAAGAAACTCTTTAATTCCTCTTCACTTTCTGCCATAAGGGTGGTGTCATCTGCATATCTGATGTTATTGATATTTCTCCCCACAATCATGATTCCAGCTTGTGCTTCATCCAGCCCAGCATTTCTTATGATGTAACCTGCATATAAGTTAAAAAAGCAGGATGGTAACATAAATCCTTGACATACTCCTTTACCAGTTTGGAACCAGTCTGCAGTTCCATGTCCATTTCTTTCTTTCCTTTTTTTTTTTTTTAAGGGCTTATTTGTCTTTATTCTTTTTTTTATTTTTTAACTTTACAATATTGTATTGGTTTTGCCATATATCAACATAAATCTGCCACAAGTATACATGTGTTTTCCATCCTGAACCCTCCTCCCTCCCCGTACCATCCCTCTGGGTCGTCCCAGTGCACCAGCCCCAAGCATCCAGTATCGTGCATCGAACCTGGACTGGTGATTCCTTTCATATATGATATTATACATGTTTCAATGCCATTCTCCCAAATCACCCCACCCTCTCCCTCTCCCACAGAGTCCAAAAGACTGTTCTATACATCAGTGTCTCTTTTGCTGTCTCGTATACAGGGTTGTTGTTACCATCTTTCTAAATTCCATATATATGCATTAGTATACTGTATTGGTGTTTTTCTTTCTGGCTTACTTCACTCTGTATAATAGACTCCAGTTTCATTTCTAACTGTCGCTTCTTTACCTGAATACAGGTTTCTCAGGAGACAGTTAAAGTGGTCTCATATTCCCATCTCTTGAAGAATTTTCCACAGTTTGTTGTGATTCACACAAAACAAAGTCTTTAGCATACTCAATGCAGCAGAAGTAGATTTTTTCTAGAACTCTCTTGCTTTTTTGATGAGCCAATGAATGTTGGAAATTTGATCTCTGGTTCCTCTGTCTTTTCTAAAACCACCTTGAACATCTGGCAGTCCTCAGTTCATGTATTATTGAAGCCTGGCTTAGAGAATTTTTAGCATTACTTTGTCAGCATGTGAAATGATTGCAATTGTGCTGTAGTTTGAATATTCTTTGGCATTGCCTTTCTTTGGGATTGGAATGAAAACTGACATTTTCCAGCCCTGTGTCCATGCTGAGTTTTCCAAATTTGCTGGCATATTGAGTGCAGCACTTTCACAGCATCATCTTTTAGGATTTGAAATAGCTCAACTGGGGTTCCATCACCTCCACTAGCTTTGTTCATAGTGATGTTTCCTGAGGCCCACTTGACTTCACATTCCAGAATGTCTGGCTCTAGGTGAGTGTGAGTGATCAAAGCATCATGATTATCTGGGTTGTGAAGATCTTTTTTGTGCAGTTCTTCTGTGTATTCTTGCCATCTCTTCTTAATATCTTCTGTTTCTGTTAGGTCCATACCATTTCTGTCCTTTATTGAGCCCATCTTTGCATGAAATATTCCCTTGGTATCTCTAATTTTCTTGAAGATATCTCTAGTCTTTCCCATTCTATTGTTTTCCTCCATTTCTTTGCATTGATTGCTGAGGAAGGCTTTCTTATCTCTCCTTGCTATTCTTTGGAACTCTGCATTCAGATGCTTATATCGTTCTTTTTCTCCTTTGCTGTTCACTTCTCTTCTTCTCACAGATATTTGTAAGCCCTCCTCAGATAGCCATTTTGCCTTTTTGCATTTGTTTTTCTTGAGGATGGTCTTGCTCCTTGTCTCTTGTACAATGTCATGAACCTCCATCTATAGTTCATCAGGCACTCTGTCTATCAGATCTAGTCTTTTAAATCTCACTTCCACTGTATAATCGTAAAGAATTTGATTTAGGTCATATCTGAATGGTGTAGTGGTTTTTACCCACTTTCTTCAATTTAAGTCTGAATTTGGCAATAAGGAGTTCATGATCTGAGCCATAGTCAGCTCCTGGTCTTGTTTTTGCTGACTGTATAGAGCTTCTCCATCATTAGCTGCAAAGGATATAATCTGATTTCGGTGTTGACCAGCTGGTGACATCCATGTGTAGAGTCTTCTCTTGTGTTGTGGGAAGAGGGTGTTTGCTATGACCAGTGTGTTCTCTTGGCAAAACTCTATTAGCCTTTGCCCTGCTTCATTCTGTACTCTAAGGCCAAATTTGCCTGTTACTCCAGGTGTTTCTTGACTTCCTACTTTTACATTCCAGTCCCCTATAATGAAAAGGACATCTTTTTTGGGTGTTAGTTCTAAAAGGTCTTGTAGGTCTTCATAGAACTGTTCATCTTTAGCTTCTTCAGCATTATTGGTCGGGGAATAGACTTGGATTACTGTGATATTGAATTCTTTGTCTTGGAAATGAACAGAGATCATTCTGTCATTTTTGAGATTGCATGCAAGTACTGTATTTTACTTTGCCAACAAAGGTTCGTCTAGTCAAGGCTGTGGTTTTTCCTGTGGTCATGTATGGATGCGAGAGTTGGACTGTGAAGGAGGCTGAGCACCGAAGAATTGATGCTTTTGAACTGTGGTGTTGGAGAAGACTCTTGAGAGTCCCTTGGACTGCAAGGAGATCCAACCAGTCCATTCTGAAGGAGATCAGCCCTGGGATTTCTTTGGAAGGAATGATGCTAAAGCTGAAACTCCAGTACTTTGGCCACCTCATGTGAAGAGTTGACTCATTGGAAAAGACTCCGATGCTGGGAGGTATTGGGGGCAGGAGGAGAAAGGGACGGCAGAGGATGAGATGGCTGGATGGCATCACTGACTCGATGGACGTGAGTCTTAGTGAACTCCGGGAGTTGGTGATGGACTGGGAGGCCTGGCGTGCTGCGATTCATGGGGTCACAAAGAGTCAGACACGACTGAGTGACTGATCTGATCTTATCTGACCGTATTTTGGACTCTTTTTTTTTGACTGTGATGGCTACTCCAATTCTTCTAAGGGATTCCTGCCCACAGTAGTAGATATAATGGTCATCTGAGCTCAATTCAGCCATTCCAGTCCATCTTAGTTTGCTAATTCCAAGAACGTCGACATTCACTCTTGCCATCTTTTGTTTGATCACTTCCAATTTGCCTTGATTCATGGACCTAACATTCCAGGTTCCTATGCAATATTGGTCTTTACAGCTTTGAACCTTGCTTCTGTCACCAGTCACATCCACAACTGGGTGTTGCTTTTGCTTTGGTTCTGTCCCTTCATTCTTTCTGGAGTTATTTCTCCACTTATCTCCAGTAGCATATTGGGGACCTAACGACCTGGGAAGTTCATCCATCAGTGTCCTATCTTTTTGCCTTTTCATACTATCCATGGAGTTCTCAAGGCGAGAATACTGAAGTGGTTTGCCATTCCCTTCTCCAGTGGACCACATTCTAAGGACACAAATGAGGAATCAAGTGGAGTAAGAGGTGAGGAAAACGGACTACTTAGCTTTCTAGAAGAGAGGAAACAGGAAAAGAGGGGCTTCCGCTGATAGCCCAGTTTGTACAGAATCTTCCTGAAATGCAGGAGACCCTGGTTCAATTCCTGGGTCAGGAAAATCCTCTGGAAAAGATACAGGCTACCCACTCCAGTATTCTTGGGTTTCCCTTGTGGCTCAGTTGGTAAAGAATCTGCCCACAATGTGGGAGACCTGGGTTTGATCCTTGGGTTGGGAAGATCCCCTGGAGAAGGAAAGGCTACCCACTCCAGTATTCTGGCCTGGAGAATTCCATGGACTGTATAGTCCATGGGGCTGCAAAGAGTCAGACGTGACTGAGTGGCTTTCACTTTCAACAGGAAAAGAGAAGCAAACCTTAGCAGATGTAAGAATCTTCCAGACAAACCTTGATTTGGTTACAGTTTTATTTAGATGCCTATTTTACTGTGATTTTATCCTTCATTTGGTGATGAAACATAATTTAAAATGTTTAACACACACGTACACACACAAAAGCTGTTTTTGTCAAAGGTAAGCAAACTAAAAATTTGTAGCTACATAATAATAACACCAGCACTATGACTGGGGCGGCATCCACAACTAGAATGGTGTCTGTAGAGCCTAACATTTCGGTTTATTCAGACAAATAACCCATGCCTCAGAGACAGATTGCTTTTCAAATGCATTTAGCAGAGCTGAAAGGTAATTGACAGCCCCAGAGATAGAATCCCTCCATTAGTTTACAGAAAAGATATCTCATATGCATCATTCTGACTACAATATGGTCTCAAGCAGTTGATGCAACAGT
Source organism: Bison bison bison (assembly GCF_000754665.1). Lineage (NCBI taxonomy): Eukaryota > Metazoa > Chordata > Mammalia > Artiodactyla > Bovidae > Bison > Bison bison. The sequence continues at coordinate 1,585,073 of NW_011494868.1, read as the reverse complement.
GAGTTTAGTGATTTACATTAAATGGCAGAAAAGACTTTCCTTATTCTGGCTGTTTATAATTCAGGAAAACTTCGAAATATACATATACATATTCTCATTCACAACCTGCCAGAGTAAGTGAGGAAGCCTGGTGTGTGTGTGTGTGTGTGTGTGTGCAGTGTTTATCTAATTTGGTTATTACAGTGTTTGGGAATTTGAGTTATTTTTAAAGTATGGCAAATTTACTTTAAAACAAGATCCGATCTCTAATTTTGTTTGAAAAAAGTAAAAGATTTGGCAGTAGTGGGCCAAGATGCACACATTATAGATAGAAGGTGAGCTATGGTTGTCTCTTTAAATGAGTTTCCTTTCTCCCTTTTGCCATTTACACTATGTATGGAATGCTGACTTTATTAAGTCACTGATCCCCACCCTGACCCGTGTAGCCATCATGTCCTATTACAGAGCAAAGGTAAATAACACCCAAGATAATTGTTAAAGGTAACAAGGGAGATTTTAGTCAGACTACTGCAATAGGGGAGAGAAACTTCTGAATAAACTGAGTCCAACTTCAACTAAGACACAGGTGACCGAAGTTTTTAAAGGGAGAAATCAAGGGAACAAAAGTGGGGTATGTGGGTAAGTGAAAAAGCTGGAACAAAAATGGGCTAGTTAGACTGTGGGGAAACAAAAAAAAAATGGCTGTGGGGAAATGGAAAATTGAGAGGGAAATGACTAGAAAAATACTGAAAATAGGCAATGAGAGTAGGGACAGAGTTATGTTTTATGCTTTGTCAGTATTGCATTTTCTTTAGCAAAAAATCAGCATAATCTCCTTTAAAGCCATAACCTAGGGCAGGTAGAAGCCAGGTTACAATTTGGACGAATCCCTTGGTACAGTGTTCTGGTATAAAAGTTAATTTTGCATGTCAACTTGCCTGCACTAAAAGGTGCTCAGATAGCTGGGGAAGCTCTATTTCTGGGTGTGGCCCTAAGGGTGTTTGGGAAGAGATCAGCGCGTGAGTCGGTGAACTGAGCAAAGCAGATGGCCCTCCCTACTGTGGGTGGATATCATCCAATCTGTTGAGTCCCAAATATAACAATAAAGAAGAAGGACGAATTCACCCTTCTCTCTGCTTGATCTAGGACATTTTCTCCTGCCTTCAAACACTGGCACTCCTGGTTCTCAGACTTTCTACCTCATATCAGGGTTTGCCCCATCACTTCCCTGAATCTCTGGCCCTTATTCTCAGACTAGAATTATATCCCACTGGCTTTCCTGGTTCTCAAGCTTGAAAATGACAGACTGTGGGACTTTTGGTCCACAGATTCCTAGAATAAATCTCCTCTTACATACATCTACTTCTTACAGGTTTTGTTTCTTTGAAGAACCCTGACTAATACATCCAGCAATGTATGTTTGCTCTATAGCTGGGTTTTTTGTTTGTTTGTTTGTTTTGCTATATACCTGTTCACAGTTTGCACTGCTGCTGCTGCTGCTAAGTTGCCTCAGTCGTGTCCGACTCGGTGCGACCCCATAGACAGCAGCCCACCAAGCTCCCCCGTCCCTGGGATTCTCCAGGAAAGAATACTGGAGTGGGTTGCCATTTCCTTCTCCACTTATGACTTCTTTATAAAAGAAGAGATAAAGCAGTTGAGCAACATGAAGGCAAGGAGAAGAGGAGAGGGGGTGGCAAGGATCTCTGAGCCCGTCTGCAAACCTTCCATGTGAAGTTTTGCAAACTAACTGCCTGTATCCACTGCAGGGAGAGGGGAGTTGCCAGGAGGTGCTTGAAACCACAGGATGAATAAGACCCCATTGCCCTTGAATAGTCATTTTACTGAAAAAGCCACTTATTTTGAACACATTTATTTTATTTATTTTTTTAGTGCTTGGAAGGTTACTTTATTTTTTTTCCTTTTTTTAAAAAATTTTATTTTATTTTTAAACTTCACAATATTGTATTGGTTTTGCCAAATATTCAGGATGGGGAACACATGTATACCTGTGGCAGATTCATTTCGATATTTGAACACCTTTTAAAGAACTCCAACTCTACATACTCCATGGAAGAGCAGGACTTGTCTGTATTGCTCACTGTTATTGCAGAGTCTGCCATCATGTGAAGCTCTCATCATTTCACCTTCTCCTCCTCCTCCTCCCTCCCTATCCCTCCGCCTCCTCATCCTTCTTCATATATTAATATTTTGTCTTTGATTCTTAAAGTAGTTTATATAAAAAGATGTTCAGAAAATTGAGAGTGGAGATTTCAGTGTGCATTTCCACACTATTAAGAATATAAATCCTTCCAAATCCCTATTTTTAGCAATATTATTATAGTATATAAATGTGTATGTGTAAGAGAGAGAGATGAAAAGAGAGATTCTGGAGTCAAAATAGTTCAAAAGATTGTAATTTCTCTGTATAAGTTATACGTGCTGAGATTTTCTGTGTGGGCTCAACCTTTTGCTTTACTTCATTTATTTTTGATAAAAGTATTTATGATCTAATTTTAATGTAGAGAAATTCAGTAATTAAACAGAGCAGTTCTGAATGTTGTTAACGCGTAAAAGTCAAGGTGCCAAATAGTCGTTTGGGAACAATAAAAAAAATAGGTTCGGTTTAAATCACTTTCTAAGGTGCTTGGTGTAGGCTTTATAATTTATGCAGATTTTTCTGGTCTCCCAAATATAGCTTGAAAACATGCCGAAAGGGATATAATTCTTCCCCATAACTGTCTGCTCCCATTTGGAATGCAAAGTAGTTCAGAGCAACATCTTACACGGTATTATAACTCTTTCAATTCTGCCGACTGAACTGCAGAGGATAGGAATCCATGTCACTAATATCTGGTAACTTTTTCTAATGTTTGGGGCGAAGTGGAAATTAAGAGGATCAGTGCAAAATAGTAGAAGGACAGGAATGGCTGTTTGAATTTCCATTTCTTGAGTTCACTTGCTAATCCGAGCATTTCATTACTCATCTCCCTTCTTCCTGGAGGGGCTGGTTGACTGGCAGACCTGCTGATATCAGGTGTATGTCTCATAACTTACAAACTGGCATTTCTTCTTTCTGAACTGAATCTTTTGTTAGTGATGATAAATCCCTTTGAGATTTGATTATTTTTTAAAATTCAAAACTGGGGAAGTGAAGCGTTCCCATAGTTACAGCTATTGTATCATTTCTTTCTTTAATGCCAGTCTTTTCATGGTAAAGTGTTTATTTGGGGGGATGATAGGTGAGAGGTCAATATTACAACCTGTCACTGTGTGGTAACCTGAGCTTGTTTTCTATTAAAGATCAGAAAGAGACTTTTCTTTCCTGCTTCTTGAATTGCATTGAGCATGTGCGGCACTGGTTTCAGATCTTCCTGGTTCTATAACCTCTTTGCTCTCCAGCTACTGTGTGCTCAGGCTTCCCTGGTGACTTAGTGGTAAAAAACCCACCTGCCAACGCAGGAGATGCAAGTTCAGTCCCCGAGTGGGGAAGATCACCTGGAGAAGGAAATGGCAGCAACCCACTCCAGTATTGCCTGGGAAATCCCATGGACAGAGGATACTGGTGGGCTACAGTCCATGGGGTCACAAAAGAGTCAGATACGGCATAGCAACTAAACAGCAACACCCTGTGCTTAGTGATTCTAGAGAAAGAGATACTACTCCCTGGTATGAGTAGCAGGTATTAAGACTATCATTTTTATTGAGAGAGATTTTAAAAAATCAAGATTACTTGAAGAGATAAAATTACTTTTACTGCAATTTTATGAAAAAGAAAGCTAAAGCAAATAGTTTGTAATGATAAAACCTGAGCCCCGAATGTGTGTCAATTACTATGCTGATGTTGAAGGACCTGTAAATAGACCTCATCTTCTATACTCAAGGAGTTAAGAAGTAGGAAAGAAAAACATTTAAACACTGACTCAGGACTCCCCTGGTGGTCCAGTGGCTAAGACTCCATGCTCCCAACGCAGGGGCCTGGGGTTCAATCTCTGGTCAGAGAACTAGATTCCACATGCAGCAATTAAGAGTTGGCAAGCTGCAATAGAAAGACCCTGCAAGCTGCAGTGAAGACTGAAGAGCCCAAGTGCTGCAACTAAGACCTAGCACAGCCAAATAAATAAAATACATATTTAAACACTGACTCTAAAAACTATGCATAGAATAAACTGTCACTTGTTAGGACTGTGATGGGGAAAATCTAGTGGAAAAAAGGAAAATAAATAGGTTGGGCCTTGAAGTATGCATAGGAGTTCACTAGCCCCAAAGAGGATAATGGAAAAGGAAGGAGATGGTTCCTTGAGATGGTTCTCCTCAAGGAAAGAGACTTGTCAGGTTGCTGTCTTAATAGCATGGGCTTAGGCAAAGGCAAGCAGAGCCCAGCAAACACAGAAGTGGCCCGCCTTTGGCATGCCTGGGTACCGAAGGAAAGCAGGTGAGACTGGAAGAGACACTTTTCCAAGGGGCCGTGTCCTAAGGCCAGGTAGAGAATAAGCAGGTTCTTGATAAAGATATACTTAGCCCCGTTCATTCGAATGAGTTCCAAGTGTGTTTGTAAGTCTGGCACATTAGAAAGTATGACAGTTAGCTTAGGTAACACAATCAGCTATACAGTTCAGTTCAGTTCAGTCACTCAGTCGTGTCTGACTCTTTGTGACCCCATGGACCGCAGCACGCCAGGCCTTCCTGTCCATCACCAACTCCCAGAGTTCACCCAAACTCATGTCCATTGAGTCAGTGACGCCATCCAGCCATATCATCCTCTCTCGTCCCCTTCTCCTCCTGCCCTCAATCTTTCCCAGCATCAGGGTCTATTCAAATGAGTCAGTTCTTCACATCAGGTGGCCAAATTATTGGAATTTCAGCTTCAACATCAGTCTTTCCAGTGAATATTCAGAACTGATTTCCTTCAGGATGGACTGGTTTGATCTTGCAGTCCAAGGGACTCTCAAGAGTCTTCTCCAACACCACAGTTCAAAAGCATCAATTCTTCGGCACTCAGCTTTCTTCACAGTCCAACTCTCACATCCATACATGACCACTGGAAAAACCATAGACTTGACTAAATGGACCTTTGTTGGCAAAGTAATGTCTCTGCTTTTTAATATGCTGTCTAGGTTGATCATAACTTTCTTGCCAAGGAGTAAGAGGTTTTTAATTTCATGGATGCATATAGTACGATAACTATATAGTACTATACAGTAATAGGTTTATAGTACTTTTCACACAAATAATACATGTAAAAAGCAAACAAAAAATAAAGAAAACACTTGTAACCTTACAGTGCAATACCCTGAAAAGTATAGTAGTGCAATTCAACAGCTAGCATACAAGGGCTGGCATCGAGTGAGCAGGCAAGAAGAATTCTTGACTGGAGGAGGAAGCAGAGGTGGGAGATGGCAGAGCTGAAGCATCGCCAGCAACAGGAGATGGAGGGCAAGCTGCAAAGTCCCTCACACCTGCCGTTGATGGCACAGGTTCTGGCTCCTTACTGGCACCAATTGCACGTCTGCATCTTTGAAAATTCACAACTTGAAGGGTTGTATGTAGAGGACTCACTGTATAACATAGGGAAAGGGCAAAAAGGTTTTCCACACTGTATAAGGAAAATATATTTCTCTCTTTTCGGAAAAAAAAAAAAAAAAGACCCAGAGGGCTAGATTGCCACAGAAGCCTTACTGAAGGTAGCAGAGAAAGAGAAGAGAAGAGTGTATCAGATGCTACAATTAAGGAGTAACAGCTTTATCTGCAGGGAGCATGAGGGGTCAGTTGCAGGAATCAAAGCAGAAAGAGGACATATGCAGAGCCCGTGTGTAGGAAGATTCATCTGGCAGAGTGATGGCTCAGAGGGACAAACGGGAGGCGGCCAGGGGCTGGGAACAAGCTATTAGTTCAAAGCCAAAGTGATAAAGGTTGCTATGAGGATGGTGTCTGGGAAACTGAGATCACACAGCGGCCATCAGCAATGACCTTACACACACAGTGTAACTTCTTATTCTCCAGCTCCTCCACTCACCCAAGTTGCCCCCTCTAGTGCAAGGCCAGGATGGACCTGAGACACGGCCTTCCTTCACAGGTGAGCAGTTACTTTTGCAGCACAGATTTCCACTAGATCTTCTGATTTTGAGAATGAACTAGAAAAGACCAGGAGGAGCCGCTTGTACAACCTACAGCAGGAATAATGGAGGCAATAAACGTTTTCATGTTCCTTTACTTTGGCAGTGAGAACTCTTCCTCCCTTTCATCTGCTCCGTGCTTGGAGCAGCGAGTCAGAAGACAGCAGATGAGTGTAACTGCAAAGCCTTTGTTTTGCTACCAGAGGCATTAAACATAACCCCTTGTTTCATGACATTCTGTCCCAGAAAAATGGAATACTTCTTCTGCATGGCCTCGGCTTTCTCTGCTCTACTCAGATTCAGTATAAGGAGAAAAACACCAGGGGGTGAAGGGGAGAAGCCAGCCTGATATTCTGTGCACTGTGGGGGAGAATCCTGCTGAATAATTCACTGATAATGCAAACAGGCTCCAACTGGCAAATAATTCCTGTTCATCCAAATGATTTATCTGAAAATTAAAAAGTCTAACTAAAATCAAAATAGCAGTATTAATTTACAGAACTCAGAGCATGAATTAGAGGGAAACATTCAATATGTATACCAAGAGAGCATTTTGGGAATGGAACTAAAACAGTACAATTTTTTAAACTTAAAAAAAAAAATCTATGAGCAACTGCCATTTATATTCAGTTCAACCTGGAAATTAGATTGCAATGATATATAGATGCTATTAAGGTACAGATAGTAGGGCTATACTCTGGTCCCCAAGAACTGCTAATTGAATTGTTTCTGTGATAATGGATAAATGTTAAAATTGCTCTGTGCAGAAAGAAAAAAAAAATATATATATATGTATTTCCTGTGATCCATTTTATACTCACGCCACAGGCAAAGCCCACTAAAGACATTCAGCCTTTATTCAGTCTCCTTAAGTCCCCATCCTAAAGGTAACATTTCAACCACTTTTCTAAATGATGATAAATACATGAAGCCAAGATATCCAAAGGATGGAATTATTTTATCAAAGTTAATTCCTCCACAGAATCACCACCTTACCGTTTTCCGTCAAAGGTGAGTGGCCAAGGCTGAGTTGAATTATGTTACCTAGGCAAGAGAAGGATCAGAAATAATGAGTGGAAGATTGGATGCTATCTCTAAGAGGCTTCTTTCTTTCTGACACAGAGGATTTATCTGTTTTCCAGAAATCAGCTAGGCGGATGTGTGTGAGAGAGAAAGTTCCACACATGTGCTTCATACATAATATACCCTAAAATCATTTAAGAGTTTAAAAAATTGGATAGTTAGAGTTTCTAAACTTTAGTTGCCCTCCTGGTTTACCAAAGAGTCAAGAAAAATAAGTAGATGGTAATGCAAATTTATATGATATGTGTGTAACAATGAAATAAATTCACGTGGGTTCAAGGTTTCATTTGAGCGCCCGTATGAAAATGCAATAGCTTTCCCGAAACCTTTCTGAATGCAAAATTGGCTCTAGAATTCCCATGCGAAGCAGGCTCCCAAGTGATATTCTTGGCACTTGCGCTGTTAATACCTCCTGGAATCCAAAGGGGAGATGGCACATGAAAATGAGAAAGTATGGTAAAATAGGTTCAAATAATGGCCACAGAAATGAAAATTACAGAAGCTGAATAACACCCTGAGATTAAGGTTTGGGGGAGGTGCTTGTCTATTTTATAGACAAGATTATGATTTTTGTAACTAAAATCATTCTCCTTTCTTCTTCTCTTTATATCTCTTATCATCAGATTGTGCCTCCAACAAATTATATTGCCTTGTTGGAGTTATTCATAGGCCTCTGCCTCACTGGTCTTTGTTTATGTACATAGTAAGGTTTAAGTAGCATTGACATAAGGGGCTTCCTTGGTGACTTAGTGGTAAAAAGGTGGCTAGTGGTGAAGAACCTGCCTGCAATGTAGGAGATGAAAGACATGTGGGTTTGATCCCAGGGTCAAGAAGATCCCCTGGAGAAGGAAATGGCAACCCACTCCAGTATTCTTGCCTGGGAAATCCCATAGACAGAGGAGCCTGTTGTGCTACAGTCCATGGGGTCGCAAAAGAGTCAGACATGACTGAGCGATTGAACAACAGCACTGAAATAGCCTGTTTTGTCTGCCACCCCCAATTACCTCCTAAACTTTAAGCCCGGTCTCCTTTATTTCTTTATTCCAATGCCACTTCTGCAGTGTCCCTCCCATCCATTAGCCAGAACACATAATCTACTTTATTTTTCCACAGTTATTACCTAATATTAATTTCTTCATTCACAATTTTGTCTTTATTCTTTGATTTCTCTCACTCCAAATACAATCTCTGTAAGGAATGGCACTTAGAATTGTCTCCTGCATGGAGATATTAAATAAATATCTTGTTACAAGAACTATTTTTCTTAGGAAGAACCAACCTCTGGAAGTTTGTATAACCTTTGCTAATGATTGGAAAAACGTCAGCTCTAGCTGCTAATGAATCTGGGAATTAAGTACAACAACAAAAGACAGGAGGAAGTGATGAAAAGTGGAATTTTCTGTTTCTGAGGCCTCCAATTTTAAAGGGAAAAAAAAAGGCAAACTGTATAATTCACTATAATTTAAATTTTGAGGATCCCTACAGAATTCTATAGCATCAATTAGAAATTAACTATCTTCCTTTTGATGGGGACTATTTTTTAGATAAATTTAAGTCCTGCATAAGAAACTAATAGAGTGAAGGAATAGATATTGTTGTTCATATTGAATCTATGACTTTGAAAGAAACAGGAAATTTGGAAAGTAAGTGTGGGTGGTATCCTCTTTATGAGTTATATTTGTAGACCACGATTTCCATATACAAGGACAAAGCAATCACACCATTGTGAAGTTGGGAATGCCCAAGGAATACTAGCACTAATGTGATAAGGCACGGGCGTATATTCTCTCTCTTTTGCAAACACACACACACATGTGTGCCTATTCACACATACACATACTTAAGCCCACAGGTGAGCAATCAGAACAGTAAAGATTTATGAGTAACAGTTGAAAGATGAGATGTGAATTGAAGGATTTTAACAGCCCTTAGTTAAACATTTTCATGATTATATAGATGTAAGGAGGTCTCCCAGGTGGCGTTAGTGGTAAAGAACTCGCCTGCCAATGCAGGAGACGCAAGAGGGTTCGATCCCTGGGTGGGGAAGATCCCCTGGAGGAGGGCATGGCAACCTACTACAGTATTCTTGCCTGGCGAAGCCCATGGACAAAGGAGCTTAGGGGGCTGCAGTCCATGGGGTCGTAAAGAGTCAGACACGATTGAAGGGACGGCATGTATGCATGCAAGAAGGAGGTTTAGTTTCTGTCTTTTCACTCATTCAATAAACGTTAAGTATTTTTGCCCATTGCCAGGACACATACTAAAGGATATAGTTTTAGATGGTAACAATAACCCTGTATACGAGACAGCAAAAGAGACACTGATGTATAGAACAGTCTTTTGGACTCTGTGGGAGAGGGAGAGGGTGGGATGATTTGGGAGAATGGCATTGAAACGTGTATAATATCATATATGAAATGAGTCGCCAGTCCAGGTTCGATGCACGATGCTGGATGCTTGGGGCTGGTGCACTGGGACGACCCAGAGGGATGGTATGGGGAGGGAGGAGGGAGGAGGGTTCAGGATGGGGAACACATGTATACCTGTGGAAGATTCATTTTGATATATGGCAAAACCAATACAATATTGTAAAGTTAAATAAAATAAAATTTAAAAAAAAATGCACTTGATAAAATCTTCACCCTGATGAAGCTTACACTCTTGTGAGAAACAGTAGAAACAAATGGACTGAAATGGACTAGTGTATAAAATTAAAAGGAAGAATAATTTAACTTAATTGGAGAATGTGATCTTCAGAAATAAAATATATTTCTTGTGAAGACTGAGCTCTTTATCACTAGAAATAATTGTATAGAAACTCATGGAAACTTTAAAAATGTTCTCTAAAATCTTACCATATCGGAGAGAGGATAATTCGAAAAGTTTAAGTGTTAGTTGCTCAGTCATGCCCAGCTCTTTGTGACCCCGTGGACTGTAGCCCACCAAGTTCCTCTGTCTATGGGATTCTCCAGGCAAGAATACTGGAGTGGGTTGCCATTTCCTCCTCCAGGGGATCTTCCCAACCCAGGGATCAAACCCAGGTCTCTGGCAGTGCAGACAGATTCTGTACCATGTGAGATACCAGGGAGGATAATTTAGACAATTCTTAAGCTACTTTCCTGGAGAAGGGAATGCCAACTCACTCCATTATTCTTGCCTGGAGAATGCCATGGACAGAGGAGCCTGGTGGGCCACAGTCCATGGGGTCACAAAGAGTTGGACACACACACACACACACACACGCGATAATTTCCAGGCTTCTCTGGTGGCTCAGACAGTAATGAATCTGTCTGCAATGCAGGGGGCCTGGGTTCTATCCCTGTGGACGGTCCCTGGATAAGGGAATGGCAGCCCATTCCAGTATGTTTAAGTGGAGAATTTCAGGGACAGAGGAGCTTGGCTGGGTTGGAAAAGAGTCAGAGACAAATGAGCAGCTAACACTTTCACTTTTCACAAGGTACTTTTCAATTCATGAATTCTATGATTCACTATTCAAGGGGCTCAGTATCCATAACAGGATTATTTAGTTTATTGATCTATTATATAGCTGTGGGAGAAATTTACCATCAAACTAATTGCCTGGAGTGGCCCAGTGGCTAAAAATTCGTGCTCCCAATGCAGGGGGCCCAGATTCCATCCCTGGTCAGGGAACTAGATCCCACATACCTCAACTAAGTGTTCATATGTTGCAGCTAAAACAATTCATGTGCCACACCTAAGACCTGGTGCTTCCAAGTAAATAAATCATTCAGTCACTAAGTCGTGTCTGACTTTTTGCAACTCCGTGAACTGCAGCAAGCCAGGCTTCCCTGTCCTTCACCATCTCCTGGAGTTACTCAAAGTCGTGTCCAGTTAGTCAGTGATGTCATCCAGTCATCTTATCCTTAGTCACCCTCTTTTTCTGCCGTCAGTCTTCCACAGCATCAGAGTCTTTTCCAATAATTCAGCTCTTCGAATCAGAAGGCCAAAATATTGGAGCTTCAGCTTCGGCATCATTCCTTCCAATAAATACTCAGGGTAGATTTCCTTGAGGACTGACTAGTTTGATATCCTTTCTGTCCAAGGGATTCTCAAGAGTCTTCTCTATCACCACAGTTTGAAAGCATCAGTTCTTTGGTGCTCAGCCTTCTTGATGGTTCAACTCTCACATTTGTACACGACTACTGGAAAAATCCTAGCTTTGACTATACAGACCTCTGTCAGCGAAGTGAAGTCTCTGCTTTTTAATACACTGTCTAGCTTTGTTATAGCTTTTCTTTCAAGGAGCAAGCCTCTTAATTTCATGGCTGCAGTCTCCATCTGCAGTAATTTTGGAGCCCAAGAAAATAAAATCTGTCACTTTATTTACTAATAAATAATTTTTTTTGTTAACAAAAACATTTATTTTGCATTTTATACAGAACAACCTGAAGTCTGCATCATGACAGTTACCCAAGGGTTTACAGACAGTATTATCCATCTCAACAGCATGGTTCTGGGGATTAGGAATCCACACAAACACAGGCAGGAGTTGCAAGGGAGGAAGCGGGGCACAGCAGGAGTATATTTTTAATCCTTTCTTAAAAAGGCAGTAAAACCTTCTGAGTCACTTGAAACCTGTACATATGGGGATTCTAAAACAAACAGTGTACTGTGAGCTCTTGGGGAAGGGACAGGATAAGAACCTTGATAAATAAAGGGATATTGGCTTGTGGCAGGGGATGAGGAGGGAGGTTTACTATTTTTAATGTCCTCAGCCCCAGCACCTGATAGTCAAAGGAGACCATGTCCAATCTTAAAAATCATTTCCCTGTTCAGAAAGAGGTACTAGTACTCCTGGGATCAGGCCATGAAGATATCATGCTGGTCTTTCCTAAGTCCCTGTTCTATAGCCCATAGCATATTAAAGGGGGGAAAAAAAAAAAAGGTCAGAGGGTAGTGGTTTGTGTTCCAAGGAAGTAAAAACTTAGTTCACATTAAGCACTGATAAAGCCAAATAACTAGGAAAGACCACATAATAGACAGTGCTGTATATACCTGCTGAAAAGAGGTCTCTAGGAAGGACCAGTAGGGAAGGTCCACAGCAACCTTGGCTTGAGGTGCAGCAGGTCTAGAAAGTCTGGAAAGAGGTGAGTATTCAAGTAATGGGGAATAGAACACTCCTCGATCTTAATTTTAATGGGATAATTTTAAAAAAGAAAAATAAGAAAAATAAAAACCAAATATTGGTTGCCAGTCAACAACAAATACCATGGCCTTTATGATCATCTGGTAGCTTAACCAAAAAAAAAAAAAAAGGCCACAGCATCACCCAATAGATCTTGCTAGGAAGTGTCTGTGTGCATGGGAGAAGTTAATGGGGCTTAGTACAGCTGACAATCCAACATGATTCCTATGGAAACAGAAGGGGTAGAGTCCTGGTTTGCTGGTCTATTAAAGGGTGGACAGAGTAGAACCAAAAGTTCTGAAGTGATGGCAAATTCTCTGCAACCAGCTTTGACCTAGGGAAAGAGGAGCCAGATTCCCACTCTGAAGATGGGGGTGAGGTGAAACCTAACCCACACTACATGCATTAGTCCTGGTCATCCTACAGTTGGTGGGCAACTCACACCAGGCAGGGGAAAGGAGCTGGTCAGGGAAGAACGGGTTACTTTTCTTCTTTTAAAAATCTTAACTTATATTTTAACCTCAGACTTATCATCAGTGCCTCAGATACAATTTAATCTTAAGTCTTTAAAAGCCCCGAAACAAAAGTATACTTTTTTTTTTTAAAGATCCCTCACTCTCTGGTGGATAGTTTCCTCCCCATCTTCAGTTTCACCCTGACTTAGAGTCCACAAACTTCATCAGACCGTCTGTGCTCATGGACTTGGGTCTCTCTAGAGGGAAGCCTAGGGCTCGGCTCCAAATGAGCTGTGCTAATACACCTAGTGCCCATGATACCCCAAACAGGACTGTGTAGTAATTCATCTCCGTCATGCCGTAGTACTGGAGCAGCACCCAGCTGTGAGCATCTACATTGGGCCACGGATTCTTTGCCTTGCCCCGCTCTAGGAGGATATTGGACACAATCTTGTACAGCTGAGCAACCAGCTTAAACATGGGGTCCTGAGGCAGGTGTTTCAGAGCAAACTCTCATTGACAGGTATATCGTGGATCAGTCTTCCTTAGTATTGCATGGCCATAGCCTGGGACGACCCGTCCTGAGTTGAGTGTGTTCCAGATGTAGTCTCATAACTTCTCATCTGACACATCTTTGCCAACTTCCTTCTGAAGTTGTGTCAGCCAAACAAGCACTTCCTGATTTGCCAGTCCATGCAGGGGCCCTGCCAGCCCATTCATGGCTGCTGCAAAGGACAAATAGGGGTCTGAAAGGGCACTGCCCACCAAGTGGCTGGTGTGGGCACTTACGTTGCCACCTTCATGGTCACTGTGGATGGTGAGGTACAAGCGCATGAGCTCCGTGAACTGAGCGTCAGTATAGCCTAACATGTTGGTGAAATTGTGGGACCAGTCCAGCTTAGGGTCAATGGCCCCAATACTGCTGCCCTCTCGGTACAGGTTCCAGTAGATCTTTGCTGCAACACAAGGAAGCTTTGCGATCAGATCCATACAGTCTTCGTAAATCAACTCCCAGTACTTGGTTCAGTTGATACCCTCTGAATATGCTCGGGCAAAGTTACTTTCACTGTTGAGAGCTGTAACAGCTGCACTGAGCTGAGACATGGGGTGTAGATTAGTGGGAAAGTTGTCCAGCATGGTGACCACGTGGGAAGGCAGAGCTGCCCTCTTTGCCCACTCCTGTGAGAGCCAAGATACCTGTTCCTCTGTTGGGATTTGTCCAGTTACCAGCAGCCAAAATAAGCCCTCTGGCAAGGGTTCTTCGCCCCCTTTAGCCTTTGGCAGCAGTTTCTGGCATTCAGGGATGCTGTAGCCTCTAAAACGGATGCCCTCATCAGGATCAAGAACTGATATTTCATATACCAATCCCTTCATGCCTCGCAATGCCACCATACATCATGTCCAGTGATCTGGCCCACCACCGTCTTGCTATGTTGCTGCCTGAAGGCCTTCACTCTGGTCTGCTCCTTAGGTATCACATCAGCCAATATGTCTTTCAAATTCGTGGAAGTGCTTCTTCCACGAATTTAAATAAATATTTTTAAAAAATAATTGCCTAACACCTATAAACTGCAGCCCAGTCTCTCTCCTATTATTAAAAGACAATATATGATACAATTTGAACATTGGCAAGTCTGGCTTTTTACTGGCTGTGAAGCAGTTTAATCAGTAATCTGCAATTAAAAAAAAAATGATTGTATATACCCCACTCTGCCCGAAAAAAAAAAAAAATCTGCAAGAAAGCTTTTCATTGCTTTTTTAAACATACCAGAATTGAGCAAGCTGTGGAAATCCTCCAGGACTATGGCTTTGGAGGAGTTATCCTTCACTATGAGTCACAGTACAGATTTTTACTGAAGTCTGTTTGATATGATCTCTGATTTATATTGTGCTTGGGAATCCACTTAATGGGGGCTCCTGACAAATGACACCCAGCTTTATTTGTGACAATTGCCAGAGCGATAGTCTGCATGATGCATTCTGATAGCTCCTAATAAATGATAAATGTGGCATTGAGTTTGAGTGTGCATAGCACACCTGGCTCCGCAAACCCACACAGCTGTTGACAGGTGAGAACACTTGTTTACCTGTGTTACTGGCATTTGCTCATGTGAGCCATCTTCCCGGGTTTACCACCGCTGCTAAATGAGGCAAACTTATCTTCATAGCCGTGTTCCCAGTGTCTGTGCTTTCCTGCCCTGCTTAATTTAGAAGAAATCGGTGTAATTGAAGAGTGACTTTCTTACAGCTCATTTTGGTTTGATCTTCCCAGGAGTGGGGACTTGGTTTCCAGGGCACATATCTGTTTACTCTGGGGTTTCTGCCAAAGAAGAGAGTCTGCCATACCAGCAATGCATTTGCAATGATCAGACCTTGCTGGAGGGAAGCGTTCATGAATTGGAAAACTGCCTGAATGTATCCAGGAAGAAAGTTCAGAGAGTGGAGACGAAGGGAACTCTTTCTCCCTCGAGCATTTTACAGCATATTACGGTTTAGATTCATCTGGCAAAGTTTAAAATTAATGGTCTCTCCCTGGGTAATATTTTCTTTGCAACAATTCTACCTCTATACCCTCGAGGATCAGGGTTTCACGTTGGTTATAGGAGTTAAACTTCACCTAAGCTTTCAGGGGGAAAAAAAAAGGATACTCAAAGGGTTTTTGATACAAATTCCTGTAGCTGTACTGTAAATGTTGTTGGCATGGAGACAATTTGACGGTATTTGGGTTCTCTTTGACAGCCGACACCAGCAGTACACGATTCCCCTCTGTCACTGAGGAGATGTTCCCAGGCCTGAACGTGACTTGTCATTGGTACAGATCTCAGTGTACAAAGACACTGCTGAAGTGAAACCAGTTTGTCCTTATCTGGGAGGAGGGCACACAACAGGCTCAAACGGAATTGGATCCGTTAGGTTGTGAGGGGTGAACGGATGAGGGGAGCAAAGTTCAACATCCCTCGTAGACCATAATTAAGGAGCAAAGAGCAGGGCAGAGAACACTTGGCTAAGAACAACTCTCCCGCAGCCCCATGTGACAGGCTTCTGTACATTATTTAATCATGTAGGTCTCACTAAAACTGAAAGAACATTCCGTCATCAAGCAAAAAAAATTTTAATAATTTTATCCATATTTTAAGGACAACTGTTATGAATAATTAAATCAGGTGATGCTTTGACAAGCCAGATCTATATGCCAGGCCTATACATGTGTGCTCAGTCATGTCTGACTCTGTGAGACCCCAGGTACTGTAGCCCCCCAGGTGCATGCCTCTGTCCATGGCACTTTGCAGGCAAGAATACTGGAGCAGGTTGCCATTTCCTCCTCCAGGGGATCTTCCTGACCCAGGGATCCAACCCATATCACCCGCATCTCCCTCATTGGCAGGCATATTTTTCAGCACAGCGCCACCTGGGAAGCCCATTGGCAATCCAGAGATGATTCTACTGAAAAAAAAAAAAAAAAATCACAAAAGAGTTGACTACATAAAGGGAGACCCTCAATAGCAAACCAGGTTTCTTAACCAAATGTAATCTTGTTATCTCTGGGCCACTTCTTTCTTAGCAATGGTTATTAATCCTTTATACAGTGCTATTTTCCCGATGTTATTAAATCACCATAGATGATTAAGATCAAATATTAGAACCTACTTATAAAAGAACAGTCAGTTGTTCTTGTTCTGAAGCCAAACTTAGGATCCTCTCATGTTCTTTATAATTAGTCTCTTGGCTCATAGCTTTGCCTCCTCTCTGCTGTTTCAGAGGCTGGTGTCACTGTGAGAAAGACGGGCAGGCCTCATCTTGAGTACTTTGCTTGGTGATGGCAGGGTTCTAGGGAAGAAACCACTCTGTAGGCTGACTTTTAATTGCAAAATTCCTTACAGTTATTTCTCCTTTGTCTCTCAGTTAATGCTGGTGTTACAGTATAAACAAACTCACCTAGGACATTGTCAGCAGAGCATCCCATCGCTTTCTTGAATTGACTACATTCTCAGGGAGTAAGCCGAGCAATTTCTGACACCCCGGGGTGACTTTTCCAGGTACTAATTAATCCCTGTTGGAAGGTAATGTAGAAGGATCCTCGGGGTGTTGATTGAGATTCTGTAGAGCTGAGTACCTGAAAATTACATCGACTTATAGAAATAGAGAAACTTTGAGGGCTTTCCAGGTGGGACAGTGAGAAAGAATCCACCTGCAATGCAGGAGACGAAAGAGATGTGGGTTCAATCCCTGGGTTGGGAAGATCTGGAGAAGGAAATGACCACCCACTGCAGTGTTTTTGCCTGGAGAATCCCACGGACAGAGGAGCCTGGCAGGCTACAGTCCATGGGATTACACAGAGTTGGACATGACTAAACAGGCAGGCACTTGCACAGTTGAACCACAGAGTGAAGTTGCTCAGTTGTGTCCGATTCTTTGCAACCCCAGGACTGTAGCCTGCCGGGCTCATCTGTCTGGCAAGAGTACCGGAGTGGGTTGCCATTTCCTTCTCCAGAGGATCTTCCTGACCCAGGGATCAAACCCTGGTCTCCCGCATTGTAGGCAGACACTTTACCATCTGAGCCCCCAGGGAAGTCACCTATATACTGCACAATACGTGCCTTTGTTGTGTTTATTTGCCCATATGCGTCTTTCTGAGTCTTCCACAGAAGTGTTTCCTCGCACCCTGTGGCATTAAAGGAAGGAAGAATAATGGAAGAACTGGATTAAGCACATTTCTTTAGCCTATTCTAGAATTTAGGGACCAAAAATATTAGATACAACTGAATACGTAAGAGAAAAGCCTTTGAGCTCCACACATATATAGATAGGTAGATAGATAAAGAGAGAGAGAGAGAGGCTTCTTCTGGTTTTATAAGAGAAATATCTTTGTGTTAGATAAGATTTAATTTACTAGGAGAATGTGAAGGGTCAGTCTCTATGACATTTACCTCTCCAGAAGAATTCATTCAGTTTAATTTCTATCCCTACCACCAAGCTTGCTTCTCAATTTATTTAAACACCAACCCAATTATACTTACTGAATTCTTTTTAAAAATGTGTGTTTATTTGGCTGTCTTGGGTCTTAATTGTCGCATGTGGGATCTAGTTCCCTAACCAGAGACCAAACCTGGACCCGTGCATCGGGAGTGAGAGTCTTAGTCACTGTACCACCAAGGGAGTTCCATGAATTCTTTTTAAATCATTAGAGAAAGCCAAAATTTCAGCAAAACCCTCATCTTGTTGTCACTTAATGCAGTTTCCCATCCTTCAAGGTCTGTATTTATCACACTTCTTGCTTCCTGGGAACACACCACCGATCGCTCTAATCCCAGCCACCAACAGTGCAAGAAAACTCATTGAGTTTCAGTGTGTGTGTTTCCTCCCCCTATTTCAGATCAGTTTCCAGCTAAGAAAGAGGTCTCTTCTACATTATATTGAGAATAGAAAAAAAAAAAATCAATAAATCTCTGGAGCTGAGATGACTAGCTCCTAAAAAAAGCAGGCGGAGAGCCTTTATTAAAGGACTTTTTCATTAGAGCACTACTTCAATCATAAAATTATCATAAAGGAATTATGCAAATGTGCTGAAATCATATCATGCATGCTAACATTCAGTTCCAAGTCACTCTGAAGAGAACCTGAGATCAGACCTTGTTGGGAGAAAACATGAAGACCTTCAGAGTTAGCTGATAAGAACTTGACTGATTATAAAACTTATGACTGCCTGTGTGCTCAGTTGCTGTGTCCTGTCCCACTCTTTGTGACCCCGTGGATTGTAGCCTACCAGTGTCCTCTATCCATGTAATCTTTCCAACGAAGAACACAGGAGCGGGTTGTCATTTCCTACTCCAGAGAATCTTCAAGACTCAGGGACGGAACCCATGTCTCCTGCATGTCCTGCATTGGCAGGTGAATTTACCACTGTTTTCCCTTGGAAAGCCCCAAGTGACTACATTAAGTAAGCACAATTTTAGCTAACATCAAATTAGGTTACTCTTCAGGGAAGAAGTCGCTGAATTGTCTGATAGAACATGCGCAAAGGTTTTAAAAATATTTACTCTTTTATCTAAAACATCACTCATTGATTAAGAAGTTACCATGTCAGACAGAATTCTAACCACTTATGTGTATTATCCCAACTAATTTCATTTATATAACAACCTTGTAAGATCCTAGTAGATTTTCCATTTTACAAATCAAGGAAATTAACTTCAGAAAGGTTAGGCAATATGTCCTGGGTTACAAAGCTGTGAAAAGCATATTTTTAAACACTATCCTATAAAATTTGGAAACTTCAGAACATCAAGCCTAGGAGACATTTCAGACATTGTTTTTCCATGTTACTCAAGCTTCTACAAATGACTCAAAACTGAGCTTCACATGTTAATGACTTGCTTGAGGTCGTATATAAAGGCTCTGCCTCCAGGCTCCTACCTCAAAACAACAGCTTTAGCAACTTGTCTTCATTCATTTACCTATTCACATGGGTCAGTGTTGTCATATTCCATAGTTTGTATTATCTCTTACTGAGAAAATGCAGTCTCTGCTCCCAAAGTAAACTTTCTAATGATATTTTTATGCATATTGGTAGAAAAGGCAATTCTGTGACTGTCTTTATTCCAACTTGAATAAGTGAACCTCATTATGTGATGAGCCACAGTGTGCAAAGACTAACTCCACTTGAAACCTGTACTCCTGTTTGTCTTATGAAATCTTTGTCATTCTAGCTTTGGTTGTTCGGTCACTTAGTCATGTCTGACTCTTAGTGACCCCATGGACTGTAGCCCACCAGGTTCCTCCATCCATTGGATTTTGCAGGCAAGAATACTGGAGTAGTCTGACATTTCCTTCTCCAGGGGATCTTTCCAACCCAGAGATTGCCTGTGCTGCAGGCAGATTTTTTACTACTGAGCCACCAGGAAAGCCCTTGAAATCTTTATACAGAAGAATTAAGACTTCTTAGGACAGCTATCTATTAGTCTAACTCTTTTCCCCACTCCATCCATAAAATCCACAGCATTTGAACTTTTCTCTCCCAAACTTCTATGGGTCTCAGGCAAGATTGACTTAGAAGTGGTTTATGATCAGATGCAAGCATGCTCAGCTGCTCAATTGTTTCCAACTCTTTGTGACCCCATAGATTGTAACCAGTCAGGATCCTCTGTCCATGGGATTTTCCAGGCAAGAATGCTGGAGTGGTTGCCATTTCCTACTCCAGAGGATCTTCCCTACCTAGGGATGGAAACTGCTTCTCCTGTGTCTCCTGAATTGGCAGGCAGATTCTTTACCATGAAGCCACCTGGGAAGCCCCAGGTGGCATTCATGAGTACACTTTAGAAAAAAAGAACTACTTCATTTGTAAAAGTGTCAAATGTATTTGTCTCACATGCTAACAAATTGCATAGTTATTAACAATAAAATTCAGAGCTTTTAGAGATCTGTTTATAATGATGGGGATATATATATATTTTTCCTTATCATTCAAGGCCAGTCTATTGACCCTGAGTTAAAGGCCCGTATCCTAAAAAATGTAAACCAAACCAAAACAAGAACATAATAATAATGAGTGAAAAGTGAGTGAAAGGAAGAACGAGAGCTCTAAAACTTTGATGTTTTCTAAGACTATAGGTTGAGTTATATAAACTTTATAATTAGCCTTTAGATGAAAATCCAGGTCACAAGTTAGTTCAATTAACCTCTTGAGTGTCTCATTAATCAAAACCTGCTTAAAATGATTTTCTCATTCTTAGCACAATGTAATGTGAAATACACTATGTTTATAAATCCCCAGCAATGTTTGCTCCAGCAATGTTATAGCAGACTTTTGTGTGTTTCTGTCTTTGTTTATGTGGTTGGTTTGGGGTTTGTTTACTTCTTTGCCTTATCTTTCAAGACATTTATGAGAAAAGAATTACCTGCCCATTTCATGGTGTATACCTTTCCATTCACTAGTCCACTGCTTTAGGAAATATGAGATACATCAAAGAGGAAAGTTAGTTTAAATTTAAAATGTGTAAGTCATGGTAGACAAGCAGCTCAGAGATTGTATCAATGCTATTACAGTCACTGACAGATTTGGAGAAAGCAAAAAAAAATATATATATATATATATATCAGATCAGGACAGTTGGAATCTGCCTACCATTCTCCCCTAACATGTATTAAGTTAGATATGACTGAAACAGTAACTGCAGAATTTTCTCAATCTGTCCATCACTTTACTCAACAGTAGCCACAAGGATAAAAATGACACATCTATAGGTTATGATAACTTTAAAGGAAAATGTGTTATGGTGCACTCGGTAAAATATGCAAATTATCAAGGCAGCAGAGATAATTAAATTTTCTCAAATCAGAACAAAATGACCTTCTTTGATTGAACCCCCCTTTTTTTTTTGGAAGAGACACAAATTCACTGCACTCATTGTTATAAGAGCATGTCTTATAATAGTCAAACTTGACAGATGTGGAAATTAAGAAGCTTGAGGATTTATAAGAAAAAAAAAGAATCAGTAAATTGAGGCAAAGAAGATGCTAGATTCCTGACATACGCCTCCTTTTCCTCTCTACTATTTCAGTTGTTTTGATAATTCTTGTATGTACATGCTCAGTCACTCAGTCATGTCTGCCTCTTTTGCAACCACATGGACTGTAGCCTGTCAGGCTCCTCTCACCATGAGATTCTCCAGGCAAGAATACTGGAGTGTGTTGCTATTTCCTCTTCTAGGGGATCTTTCTCACCCAGGGATCGAGTCTGTGTCTCCTGCGTCTCCTGGCAGGCAGATTGGCAGGCAGATTCCTTACCACGGTGCCAGCTGGCAAGCCTTTGATAATTCATGAAAGTGAAAGTGAAATCGCTCAGTCCTGTCCAACTCTTTGCGACCCCGTGGACTGTGTAGCCCACCAGGCTCCTCCGTCCATGGGATTCTCCAAGCAAGAATACTGGAATGGGTTGCCATTTCTTTCTCCAGGGGAATCTTCTTGATCCAGGGATGGAACCCAGGTCTCCGCATTGCAGTCAGACATTTTAACCTCGGAGCCAGCAGGGAAGCCCCTGATAATTCATAGGTGCTGTTAATTAAATCTAGCAGAGTACTGTATACAATTAAGCAGAGCTATGTCAGAAGAAGTGAAAATGCTTATTTAATCAGTGGTGGATCTATGATACTCTTATTGAAAATAGATATGCATGCTTTTGTTATTTACATTTTCACTGTGACCTGACACTTAGGAAAGTGAAAGTGAAAGTGAAGTCCTTAAGTTGTGTCCGATTCTTTCTTTGTGACCCCATGGATTGTAGCCTATCAGACTCCCCGGTCCATGGGATTTTCAGGCAAGAATACTAGAGTGGGCTGCCATTTCTTTCTCCAGGGGATCTTCCCAACCCAGAAATCGAACCTGGGTCTCCTGCATTGCAGACAGACGCTTTACTGTCTGAGCTACTAGGGAAGCCCAGTGAAAGTTGCTCAGTCATGTCTGACTCTTTGAGACCCCGAGGACTATACAGTCCATGGAATTCTCCAGGCCAGAATACTGGAGTGGATAAGCTTTCCCTTCCCAACCCAGGGATCGAACCCAGGTCTCCAGCATTGCAGGCAGATTCTTTGCCAGCTGAGCCACAAGGGAAGACCAAGAATACTGGAGTGGGTAGCCTATCCCTTGTCTAGTAGATCTTCCCTATCCAGGAATTGAATCGGGGTCTCCTGCATCTCAGGCGGATTCTTTATCAACTGAGCTATCAGAGCTACCTTGACACTTAGTAAAATGTTTGGAAATTCAAAAGAACTCAATATTTGTAGAATTAATGACTAAATAAAATAATTAAAAAGTTATTATAGTTTATTGATTCAGTTTCTCATTTCAGACTCAATGTAAATGTCTGTGTGATATTAGTGCCACCCAAGTTGTTATTTTCTTTAAGCTAGATAGATTTCTCAGTGAATAGTTGGGCTTGAACAGATTAAAATAAAGATTTGAAAGCTCATTTTGTCACAGGTGCATACTAAACATTTTAAAGTCAGTTATCTGCCTACCTTGTCCACTGCACTGATCCTCCTTGTTTTAAGTTAAAACTAGAAATGGTGTGGGTGCACACATGTGAGTGTGCAGGTGTGTGTACACACTCACATGCATGCATGAATGCATGGTTTTCCTAACTGGACATCTTTCGATTTGGCAAACCTTTTGTTTCCTCCTGGGCGATCCTACCTGCACCATAATCAGAACATTAATTTGGCTTTTAAAGTCAACAATAAGACTATGAAATGAGCTTTGGGTTGTAAATCACTGCTTATATCCAGAATTACCAATTAGAAGATCTTTGACTTGGAGACAGTAATTTCATTTCTCTGGGCCTTGCTTTTCTTGTCAAAAATAAGAAGGACTTAATCTGTAATTACTCTCAATATTGTCCATAGCTATTTTGAGATGCAAAGAAATTTTGGGTTCTAAAGAGCTATAAGTGAGAAATTTTCTAAATTAACCAATATGGTTTCAATAAACTTATTTAAAGGGCTTCCCAGGTGACTCGGTGGTAAAGAATCTGCCTGCCAATGCAGGAAACACAAAAGTCATGAGTTCAGTCTCTAGCTTGGGAAGAGCTCATGGAGAAGGGAATGACAACCCACTCCAGTCTTCTTGCCTGGAAAATTCCATGGCCAGAGGATCCTGGCAGGCTACAGTCCATGGAGTTGCAAAGAGCCAGACGGGACAAAGCAAGTGAGTATGCATACACGCAGCTTATTTGAGAAACACTTGTAATGCCTCTAGGAACACATCTAGTTCTATATCTAGCAGTTTGCCAATGAAGATGCGGTGGGCAAGGCAGTGTAGTGGCTGCTGTATGTACAAAGGTGGGAGTGGGGGCTTCCTCTGTCACCGCGTTTGTTGTAGCTACAAGTCGCTACACCTTTCTCTCCTTTTAGCCACCTCTTCCATCCCTGGGATTCTCCAGGCAAGAACACTAGAGTGGGTTGCCATTTCCTTCTCCAATGCATGAAAGTGAAAAGTGAAAGTGAAGTTGCTCAGTCGTGTCCGACTCTTCGCAACCCCATGGACTGCAGCCTACCAGGCTCCTCCATCCATGGGATTTTCTAGGCAAAAGTACTGGAGTGGGGTGCCATTGCCTTCTCCGTCTTAAAAGTATATATTTTGGAAAACCCCTCCTAAATTAAAAGAAAAAAATCTAGGGCTAAAATACTTAGATTTGATAATGCAAATTAAATGTCTAGACAAATCATGGAAGGGTAAGGAGAAAGTATGACTTGATATGGACATTTCATTATCTTTTTCTGTACAGACTTTCACTTTCTTTACTACAGATATCATGGCTTTGAAGTCATGGTCATGGATTATTTGTCTCTATTTGCACTGCTCAGACGGTGAAGAGTCTGCCTGCAGTGCAGGAGACCCAGGTTCAATCTCTGTGTCAGGAAGATCCCCTGGAGAAGGGCATGGCAACCTACTCCAGTATTCCTTCCTGGAGAATCCCATGGACAGAGGAGCCTGATGAATTATAGTCTATGAGGTCGCAGAGTCAGAGGAGACTGAGCAACATCACTTTCACTTTCCCACTTTATTTTTTCAAATAGCTCACTCTTCTCTAGACATCGATATTCAGCCCCTAGTCAGGAGTATGGAGAATGCAATGACACCCCACTCCAGTACTCTTGCCTGGAAAATTCCATGGATGGAGGAGCCTGGTAGGCTGCAGTCCATGGGGTCGCTAGGAGTTGGACACTACTGAGTGGCTTCACTTTCACTTTTCACTTTTATGCACTGGAGAAGGAAATGGCAACCCACTCCAGTGTTCTTGCCTGGAGAATCCCAGGGACAGGGGAGCCTGGTGGGCTGCTGTCTATGGGGCTGCACAGAGTCAGACACAACTGAATCGACTTAGCAGCAGTCAAGAGTAAACCCTAAACTTCATAGTCAATAGAGTTCCAAATTAGCTGGGAATCCCTTGCTATGGTGCACAGACATACTTAAAACTTCTCTTTCCCAGTTTCCTGAACATAACAGCCTGCTAAGTACCTCCTACCTGTCATTCCTTTTATCTGTATTTACCATTAGTTTTAGCACATTCTTAGTCTTTATTTTCTGTTGAGCATACATTTCTCATAAGCTAGTTTCCTTTTCCTTCTCCAGTCTCAATCATGTCATGCTTAGTTAACGTTTCTTATTGAAACCAAATTTCATTTCTATCCTGTTCTCTTTTTAATTCACACTATTATGCTCACTTTGCCCCAATCACATTTAATCCTAATTTTCCTTCCTTTTCTTCTCATCTGTGGTGCAAATTCTCAACTGTTTCCTGCCTGAGTCTAAGTTAAGTTCCTGAGTCTAAGTTAAGTTCTCATCTGTGGTGCAAATTCTCAACTGTTTCCTGCCTGAGTTAAGTCAGTTCTGTCTAATTTGATTTCAAGCTTAAGGATATTCGTGTAGATGAAATTTATGACACTGTATTATAAAGAAAGGAAACTGTTGATATTTAATGTGTTAATTAGTAAAAAGAAATTAGTTCCATTTCTTTCTTTCTAAGATGTTAGCACACAACTAATCCTGGAGAGTAGTTTTAAAAAGATGTTTTAAAGAATGTAAATTGTATACTTATTGTTAGTATGGATATTGATAATTTAAAAATATATAATTTCTTGAGGGCAAGGGCCATGTATTATCTTCATAGCCTCAATAATGAAAATTAATTACAGTATCAAACAATTATTATATTCTGTCTTTAACATATCTTGTATAATTGAATCTGGCCTCTTCTATTACTTGGGTCATGACAATTTTATACATTTATCAATCTTGGTCAACAATGGAGCCTACCTAATTGATTCAATTATTGATCTCTTATGTCAAGTATTTTTCTCAGCACTTGTAGAAAAATAAGTGGTTTTATATTATATATTAATTGTTTAATAATATAAATTTTCATACGTTATGTAAATATTTTGAAAATACTGCCTAAATTATTTTGTTCAACCATTAAGTTGACAAGCCCCATTCCTAGTGTTGCCTATATTTGTAGATTGCTCATCACTGTTGCTGCATGGTATTCCTTGATGTGTGTACATCATAATTGCTTGAACTGTTTCACTGTTGATGGATATTTGGGCAGTTTTCAGCTTGGAGTTATTAAAAATAATATGCTGCTATAAATATTCTAGTCCATTAATATGTGAACCATGAACTTCCTGATGTTCAAGCTGGTTTTAGAAAAGGCAGAGGAACCAGAGATCAAATTGCCAACATCTGCTGGATCATAGAAAAAGCAAGAGAGTTCCAGAAAAATATCTATTTCTGCTTTATTGACTATGCCAAAGCCTTTGACTGTGTGGATCACAAT
>NW_011494868.1:1558497-1558867 GCF_000754665.1 Bison bison bison | reverse complement strand
CCAACAAAGGTCCGTCTAGTCAAGGCTATGGTTTTTCCAGTGGTCTTGTATAGATGTGAGAGTTGGACTGTGAAGAAAGCTGAGTGCCAAAGAATTGATGCTTTTGAACTGTGGTGCTGGAGAAGACTCTTGAGAGTCCCTTGGACTGCAAGGAGATCCAACCAGTCCATTCTGAAGGAGATCAGCCCTGGGATTTCTTTGGAAGGAATGATGCTAAAGCTGAAACTCCAGTACTTTGGCCACCTCATGCGAAGAGTTGGCTCATTGGAAGACTCTGATGCTGGGAGGGATTGGGGGTAGGAGGAGAAGGGGATGACAGAGGATGAGATGGCTGGATGGCATCACTGACTAGATGGATGTGAGTCTGAGT
>NW_011494868.1:1557852-1558364 GCF_000754665.1 Bison bison bison | reverse complement strand
GAGAGTGAAAAAGTTGGCTTAAAGCTCAACATTCAGAAAACAAAGATCATGGCATCCGGTCACACCACTTCATGGGAAATAGATGGGGAAACAGTGGAAATAGGGTCAGACTTTATTTTTCTGGGCTCCAAAATCATTGCAGATGGTGACTGCAGCCATGAAATTAAAAGATGCTTACTCCTTGGAAGGAAAGGTATGACCAACCTAGATAGCATATTGAAAAGCAGAGACATTACTTTGCCAACAAAGGTCCGTCTAGTCAAGGCTATGGTTTTTCCAGTGGTCTTGTATAGATGTGAGAGTTGGACTGTGAAGAAAGCTGAGTGCCAAAGAATTGATGCTTTTGAACTGTGGTGCTGGAGAAGACTCTTGAGAGTCCCTTGGACTGCAAGGAGATCCAACCAGTCCATTCTGAAGGAGATCAGCCCTGGGATTTCTTTGGAAGGAATGATGCTAAAGCTGAAACTCCAGTACTTTGGCCACCTCATGCGAAGAGTTGGCTCATTGGAAGA
>NW_011494868.1:1539929-1557752 GCF_000754665.1 Bison bison bison | reverse complement strand
CTCATTGGAAGACTCTGATGCTGGGAGGGATTGGGGGTAGGAGGAGAAGGGGACGACAGAGGATGAGATGGCTGGATGGCATCACTGACTAGATGGACGTGAGTCTGAGTGAACTCCAGGAGTTGGTGATGGACAGGGAGGCCTAGCGTGCTGTGATTCATGGGGTCACAAAGAGTCGGACATGCCTGAGCGACTGATCTGATCTGATCTGATGTTACCATTTCTGAAGGCAGGTTGGATTCCCCTGATTTTAATTCTTCTATATAATTCAAATAAATTGCCAAACACAAAAGATAGAGATAGAATTCATCTTGACTACATATCCACTTTTTGGTTGAACCTCATTCCTCTACGAGCTTCCCTGGGGGCTCAGAGGTATAGAATCTGCCTGCAATGTTCAAGAGATGCGGGCTTGATCCCTGGGTCAGGAAGATCCCTTAGAGCAGGGCATGGCAACCCACTTGAGCATTCTTGACTGGAGAATTCCATGGACAAAGGAGACTGACAGCCTATGGTCCATGCAGTTACAGAAGAGGCAGACATGACTGAGTGACTGAGCATGTACACACACACAAGAATTATCAAAACAACTGAAATAATAAAGAGGAAAAGGAAGCCTATGTCATGAATCTAGCATCTCTTTGGAGAAGGCAATGGCAATCCACTCCAGTACTCTTGACTGGAAAATCCCATGGAGAGAGGAACCTGGTAGGCTGCAGTCCATGGGGTCGCTAGGAGTCGGACATGATTGAGCGACTTCACTTTCACTTTCATGCATTGGAGAAGGAAATGGCAACCCACTCCAGTGTTCTTGCCTGGAGAATCCCAGGGACGGGGGAGCCGGGTGGGCTGCTGTCTATGGGGTCGCACAGAGTTGGACACGACTGAAGTGACTTAGTAGCAGCAGCAGCAGCATCTTCTTTGCCTCAATTTATTGATTCATTTTTTTTTTCTTCCTGGGGCAGAGGAGCCTGGCAGGCTACAGTGCATAGGATCACAAAGAGTTGAACACGACTGAAGCAACTGAGCACATATGCAGGCAGGCATTCCTTACTCCCATTAGGAGAAAATGTCCTACAGAGAGTTATTTATACTTTTTCTCTTTTTTTTCCTTGAAATCTCTCCTAGCTAAAATGAAGTTTCGGATTGTCGAATTGGAGTTAGATGTTTCACTACTTTAAGCATCACTATTAATTTGAAGGAAATAAGCAATCAAGGAGCACACGTGAAGCCAAGTGTCCCCTGTGTTCTTCGCTGCACTCTCAGACGTGAAGCCAAGTGTCCCCTGTGTTCTTCACTGCACTCTCAGACGTTCTCTTTGACCCAGGTCAAAAGTAGTCTCAACTGAAACGGGCTTCCCTGGTGGCTCAGATGGCAATCTGCCTGCAATGTGGGAGACCTGGGTTTTATCCCTGGGTTGGGAAGAACCCCTGGAGAAGAGGATGGGAACCCACTCCAGTATTCTTACCTGGAGAATTCCAGAGGAGTCTGGTGAGCTACAGTCCATGGGACTGCAAAGAGTCGGACAAAACTGAGTGATGCATAGACATATTAACTGAAATAAAAGTTATCTCACACAAGAGGAGAAATTTAGGTAGTGAAAGGTTTCCATTCTAAATTCAAATGGTTACATATTTTATACAGTACTTTTCCAGGAACTCAGACCTTATAAATCTTGTAAAACAATGATACTCTACCAAATTAATTCAATGAGTAAGAACTCTCCTCCAGTACTATAGGTTTATTTGATAAAATATTCTTATCAATGTACTAAACTGAAAGAAAACTGGAGTCACCTGTGTTCATTTGTCCCTGGAAAGGTAAACAGACCACAAGCCAGCTGGTAATATCTTTCTTTCATACTGCAAAGGAGTATCTTTCCACACCTATTTATGAAGGCCATCAACGAAACCTAACATTTTTTTTTTAAGTTCAGTGATTCATTCTGGATGCTTTACCTACTTATCTATCAGCAGCAGTTGACATAGCTGATTATCCCACACACTTTCCTCACTTGGATTCCAGGGCAGCATTTATTTTTCTCTGTCTCTCTCTTATTTTGCCTGTCTCACTGACCACTCCTTTTTTTCTTCTTTATGATTGCTTCTTATCTTTGGGATGCCTTAAAATGGGAATGCACCAAAGGGTATGGTCCTTGGAAGTCTCCTCTCTTATTCCCTTTTTATTTCACACAGTCTCCTGACTTTAATTCCCATCTATAAGCTGAAGATTCCCAAATTTGCATCTTCCTTCCGGTCCTTCACCTACCTTTCTTTTGTTCCCCTAGGCTTATTGAGGTATACTTTACAAATAATATTGTATATGATTAAATAATTAATATTGAATATTTAAATTATTGTATACAACATGGTGACCTGATATAAATATGTATTGTGAAATTACGCTTTCTACCCCCACCCCCGATCTCCAGATTTATGCATCCAGATGCCTTTCTAACATCTCTATTTGTACATCGATGACCTATGTAAATTTGATATGCCTGAAACTGAATTTCCCATTCTTAATCTCAATTCAGTCCCAAATATTCATTGGAAGGACTGATGCTGAAGCTGAAACTTCAATACTTTGGCCACCTGATTTGAAGAACTGAACCATTTGAAAAGACCCTGATACTGGGAAAGATTGAAGGCAGGAGGAGAAGGGGATGACAGAGGATGAGATGGTTGGATGGCATCACTGAGTCAATGGACATGGGTTTGAATAAACTCCTGGAGTTGGTGATGGACAGGGAGGCCTGGCGTGCTGCATTCCATGGGGTCACAAAGAGTCGGACACGACCGAGCGACTGAACTGATTCTCAAATATTCCCCTCCCATTGTCTTCTCCATCTGAAAAGATGACAACTCTCCTCCTCTGTTAACTCAAGCTAGAACCATGGTGCCTTCCTTGCCCACTTTCCTTCCCTTACACTCACACTGACTCCATCATTGTCTTCTTGATTCTATCATCAACATTTATAAAGAATTAGACTTTTTTTTTCCCCCCATCTCCACTTTCAAGAGTAGACTTCACTTCAAAGTAATAAAGCTTAAACTTTATAACCTTTTTGTGCCAGCTCTTTATACCCCTCTGGGGATTCAAGAGAAAGTAATCTAGCCATGGGCTGGAGGCACAGAGTATAGTCTGCACTGTGATACCCTCCAAAGGGGGGCCTGAAGCTGGGAATAGGGTGTAAGATGCTAGCAGCACCCTTCTCCAGAGCAACACTTGCTCCTGGCCGATCTTACCAGTGTCTGGACTCTCCCACTCACACCAAGGGGAACTCCCTAACAGCATCATGGTTCTTCTGTCTGCTGGGTGATCGTTATGACCCAGGCTTATCCAGCCCCTAGGGACTGACCCTGTGGGAGTGATGGCCAGGGGAAGTAAGAAACCCCAGGAGATAAAGATTAAGTCAAGATAAACCACAGTATGGGGCCATGGATTTCTCCTCTCCAGTGGTTGAGGAAGGGAGATTAAATGGCTGGAGCTTTTGAGGGCTTCCATCCATCAGTTGGCACAGCCTCAGCAAGAACCACAAAGGGAGTTGGGAAATTAAAAGTTATTTTTCTACACTGTCAAAAATAAAAGACAAATTTTGTTCAAGCAAGTTTGTACAAAAGAACAAGTTTTGATTTTTCAATGAGAGAATTATCCTTCTATTCTCTCTACCATAAAATTGCTACATGAAAATGTGATCAAGGAAAATGCTTTTAGACATGTAGGGGAAAAAAAAACAGCAGAGAAGTGTATCAGGCACCTAATAATAAGAATAATTTATAAATTTGAAGACTTTTATGATGCCTGTGTTATTTGTCAGCTTTTTAGCGTTTGTAATGTCTTATATTTTGAGAGGACACCAGAGCAGCCCTTCTGCTCCTCTGCGTTGTTATCACCTGTGTCTAGAGGTCCATCAGTCTCTAGCCTGGATTAACTCAGCAGTCTCCAAACTTCTGATTTGGTTTGACACGCCCCTCCCCGCCCCTTCCTAGTTAATTCACACAACAGCCATCAGAGTGCTTAGGTTAAACTCTAACCCAGGCCACGCCCCTCTTCTACTTGAAACCTGCCAGTCCATTCCTGTCTTGCTCAGAGTCAAAGCCAAAGGGCTTACCTTGGTCTGCTTCTTGTCTCGCCTAACTCCCTGAGCATGTCTGTCCTCTCTCTTCTCTTCCTCATTCAGCTTCATTCGGGTCTGTCTCTTTACTGCTTTGGCTACGTATCTTTCTGCCTTGGGAACTTCTTAAATGAATGACTCCCTCTTCCTGGAGGATTCTCCCCAAGACACACAGACAGCCTTTCACCTGGTCTCTTTAGGCTGCTTGTAAATAGCAGTGTCTCAGTGAGATCTCCCCGATCATCCCATGTAAAAGTGATTGTTCCCATCACATGCGACGTCTTCTCCTCTCTTTTGTTTTTCCACATACTCTTATCATCTTCTAAAACACTCTAAAGTCAGCTTTCTTATTTCTCCATTCCCTTCTCCTCTCATCGTTCCATGAAGACTGGGGTATTGTTTTCTGGTAGGTCTACTACTATTCTCTCTTCCAATATCTAAGCAATGCCTGGCACATAGTTGGCCCTCACTAAATGTTTTATGCATTCATGAATGAATAAATAATTGGATGAATGACTTATGTTTCCTGTGTTCTTGCAGACCAGAGTTTAGAGACAGAAATATCTTAAGAGCTTGTTTGGAGGCTCTAGCAAGGGAGCTCAGTTACTCGTATACCCTTGACCAAACAACGGTCCTCCTCTGTGGGGGAAGGTAGTCCTCTTTGACAGAGAGTGTGGCTTCACGAGGGACACACATGCAGAGGTGGGGGAAGAAGGGGACACCCGTCTAGCCATCTGAATCAGCTGAATCAATCCTGGCGGATCAACCAGATGACAGGTGTCACAATCAGATCAGCCTCACATACTAGAGATAGAACTATCTCAACAAATATTGTTTTGGTTCTACATGTAACAGAAAGTCGTTAAAGGTTGTTGACTGAGTAAGTAACATCATGAGACCTTTGTTTATGCAAGATGGTTAAGAAAATGTCCCTGAAGATGAACTGATTAGAGTCAGAACAGAGACAAGCAGACCAACTATTTAGGAGTATTGCAATAATGGTCTGCACTAAGATAACAGAACAGAGGCTATAGTCCTTGGCACATTGATGCTGAAAATTTTGTAAATGACATTCTGGGGGTCTCGGGGGGGTGCTTTTCTAATTTAACCCAAATATTTAAGCTGTGTGGGAAAATCCTGAATTTAAAGTTGAATAACCAAAGGGTATCCAAAGGATACCCAAAGAATTCAAATGTAGCATTGGTGGGATGACATGTCTTCAAGATATTTCTTCCAGAAGGGTAAAGTTTAATACATAAATATGCATTTGTTACCAAAATTTTAGCCTTTGAGGAATACCTGTGAAAAATACCACCTTAGCATTTGTTGTAAAAGTACATCCATCAGTTGCGTCTATCTATAAAACAGTAGAGCATAGAGCATCTTATCACATGGGATACAAAAGAGTTGCATGGGAACAGTAGGTGTTTCTTCATCCTTGGGTCCCAATGTCTGTGGGCATCCCCTCCCCCCCAAAACTGAAGATAGCAAATTGATTTTCACAGACAAAAACACACGAGAAACTGGTGAAAAAGGAAACCAGATGGAGAGGGAGAAGGAGGGGGTGGAAAGAAATGGAAGCGAAGCACGCTGACACCTGTTTTCCAGCACAATGATCATTAAAGTTATTGCATGTTATGCCAGAAGCTTTATTTTAAGTATCTGTCTGCTACCTTCTGGGTTAAATAAATAGTTTTGAATATGCATCTCATTCAAATTACTTTCCATCACAATCAGTGACTGCAATTAAAGTTACAGTGCTGAGTAGCTTTGAGTTCTTCTAGAAAACGACAAGGCGTAAAAGCAATACTATCCCCATCTTGTTAACTCTGGAACACACCTTGCTCCTGGATGTAGTCATGTTCAGTACCTCAAAAAAATGCTCACTTATAGGGCCTGCTATTAGTATTCCAAAGTCAGTGTCACCACCACCACCATCATCATCATCACCATCATTTCATAGGGGATGAGTAACAGGCAGTTGTTTAGTCTCTGAGCCATGCCCAACTCTTTGTGACCCTGTGAGCTGTTGTCCCCCAGGCTCCTCCATCCACGGGATTCTCCAGGCAAGAATACTGGAATGGGTTGTCATTTCCTTCTCCAGTGGATATTCCTGCCTCAGGAATCAAACACGTATCTCCTGCATTGGCAGGCAGATTCTTTACCACTGACCCACAAGGGGAGCCTGAGTAATGGATTGGGACAGGCAATAATTTGATAGATTAGCACTGGTCCCAAGAGAATTTCTCATCATTAGGCAGAAATTAATCTTCAAATGGAAATATCTGGATATATAAGCCATACTTACATCAACTAAATTTTTTTTTAAACAAAGAAGTAGTGTGTTGTGTTAGCAACTATTTCTCTCTATATAAATAATACATACACACACACATATGTATATCAGCACTGGTAAGTACAATGTCCACCTATGTATAGCAAGAAATTTTTAAATTAGTTTTTATTGATTAGTAAATATTCATATGCTTCACTGTTATCCCAGTAATAATTATATGAAAGTAATAATTGTTGCTGAGCACAACAGTTGGATTCTGTTTTCTCTTGATATTTATATGTTTATTGCAATAAACATATTGATGATCTGGAAATCTTAAGTTCTTACTGTGCTAACACTTAAGTTTCTAAACTAGTTTTTGATATAATTAGTAGTTATAGAATTTATTACAGGCTCTTAGCTTAACTGGTTGCCTGGCAAAATGGTTGTCTGAGGAGGACTTAAAAATAGCTGAGAAAAGAAGAGGAGCTAACGGCAAAGGAGAAAAGAAAAGGTATACCCATTTGAAAACAGAGTTCCAAAGAATAGCAAGGGGAGATAAGAAAGTCTTCCTCAGTGATCAATGCAAAAAAAAAAAAAAAATAGAGGAAAACAACAGAATGAGAAAGACTAAAGATCTCTTCAAAAAAAGTAGAGATATCAAGGGAACATTTCATGCAAAGATGGGCACAATAAAGGACAGAAATAGTATGGACCTAACAGAAACAGAAGATATTAAGAAGAGGTGGCAAGAATACGCAGAAGAACTGTACAAAAAAGATCTTCATGACCCAGATAATCATGATGGTGTGATCACTCACATAGAGCCAGACATCCTGGAAGCCAAAGTCAAGTGGGCCTTAGGAAGCATCACTATAAACAAAAGCTAGTGGATATGATGGAATTCCAGTTAAGCTACTTCAAATGCTAAAAGATGATGCTGTGAAAGTGCTGCACTCAATATGCCAGCAAATTTGGAAAACTCAGCAGTGGCCACTGGACTGGAAAAGGTCAGTTTTCATTCCAATCCCAAAGAAAGGCAATGCCAAAGAATGCTCAAACTACTGCACAGTTGCACTCATTTCACACACTAGCAAAGTAATGCTCAAAATCCTCCAAGCCAGGCTTCAGCAGTACATGAAACGTGAATTTCCAGATGTTCAAGCTGCATTTAGAAAAGGCAGAGGAACCAGAATGCAAATGGGCCTCATCCACTGGATTATCAAAAAAGCAAGAGTTCCAGAAAAATATCTACTTCTGCTTTATTGACCACACAAAGCCTTTGGCTGTGTGGATCACAACAAACTGGAACCACCTTACCTGCCTCCTGAGAAATCTGTATGTAGGTCAAGAAGCAACAGGTAGAACTGGACATGGAACAACAGACTGGTTCCAAATAGGAAAAGGAGTACATCAAGGCTGTGTATTGTCACCCTGCTTATGTAACTTATATGCAGATTACATCATGCAAATGCCTAGCTAGATGAAGCACAAACTGGAATCAAGGTTGCTGGAAGAAATATCAATAACCTCAGATATGCAGATGACACCACCCTTATGGAAGAAAGTGAAGAAGAACTAAACAGCCTCTTGATGAAAGTGAAAGAGGAGAGTGAAAAAGTTGGCTTAAAACTCAACATTCATATATCAACATGCATCTGCCACAGGTATACACAGGATAAAATAAAATTAAAAAAATAAAAATAAACAAAAAAAACAAAAGAAAACAAAAAACTCAACATTCAGAAAATTAAGATCATGGCATCAAAATTAAGATTCATGACAAATCAATGGGGAAACAATGGAAACAGTGAGAGACTACTTTAAGGGGCTTCAAAATCACTGCAAATGGTGACTGCAGCCATGAAATTAGAAGACCCTTGCTCCTTGGAAGGAAAGCTATGATAAACCTAGACAGCATATTAAAAAGCAGAGAGATAACATTGCCAACAAAAGTCTGTCTAGTCAAAGCCATGGTTTTTCCAGTAGTCATGTATGGATGTGAGAGTTGGACTAAAAAGAAAGCTGAGCACCGAAGAACTGATGCTTTAGAACTGTAGTGTTAGAGAAGACTCTTGAGAGTCCCTTGGACAGCAAGGAGATCCATCCAGCCAATCCTAAAGCAAATCAATCCTAAATATTCATTGGAAGGACTGATGCTGAAGCTAAAGCTCCAATACTTTGTCCAGCTGATGTGAAGAACTGACTCAGTGGAAAAGATCCTGATGCTGGGAAAGATTGAAGATGGGTGGATAAGGAGCCAACAGAGGTTGAGATGGTTGGGTGGTATCACTGACTCGACGGACATGAGTTGAATAAGTGCCGGGAGTTGGTGATGGATAAGGAAGCCTGGCATGCTGCAGTCCTTGGGGTCACAAAGAGTCGGACACGACTGAGTGACTGAACTGAACTGAGTGTAAACATTCACTTTTAGGATATTAATAAATATATATTTAATTTTTAAAAAGTATATTCTTAGATGAAGTTTTGCAAAGCTCTAAAAATATATTACTATTATACAAAGAGCTGTAACCTGCCCCATTGCTATTTCTTGTTAATTCTACAAATTTACTTAATGGAGGCTAACACTGATGTCCTCACACACTGAATAATATGTACGAGTAATTTTGGTAAGTACACAATTAGTTGCTATCCCACCACTCCCTCCTTCCCAAAGAAAACAATCCTAAAATCTAGGCATAATTAAAAAACTAGGCATTGGACAATGATCAGCAGCAGACAGACTCTGGTGGGAAGGATCTGCATTGGGAAAAGTGGAATGATAAAGAGAATTCCAGTCCTAGGATTTAAGCCTGGGGCCAAGGATAATCGGCATAGTACAAGCCAAATGTGTGCTACAGGTGTACTAATACTACTAACTTCAGTATTTTGACCTAGAAGATCAGAGAAGTGAAACCAGGGAAGCTTTGACTATTACAGAGAGCAGGATGTCCCTTAAAGGTGATCGTCTATTCTATCACAGGCTCTGAACTACACATACATGGTACCCACTCAAAGCACCTAAGCTAAAGACAGAAGGCATGGACTGAGATGGGGTTCCATCCAAGAAGCAGCTGCTGCTGCTGCCAAGTCGCTTAGGTCGTGTCCGACTCTGTGCAACTCCACAGACGGCGGCCCACCAGGCTCCTCTGTCCCTGGGACTCTCCAGGCAAGAACACTGGAATGGGTTGCCATTTCCTTCTCCACCCAAGAAGCAGAGTTTACATTTAAAGTCTACCTAAGGTAATGGCCTGCTAGACAGGAGAAGCAATATCAGGCTGAGAAAATAACAGATTCTTCACAGAGTGCAATTAAAAATTGATCAGTATGTAAGAGGAATAAATAAAATGGAACACTTTTCAAGAGAAAAGAAAACTGACTCTGAAATGTCCTATATGTTGAAACTAGTAAATAAAGGTTTAAAGTGGCTCTTCCCATTCACCCCAGAGAAGTAAAGCAGGTATAATCACATGAATGAAACTGTAACAAGTCTCAGCAGAGTCATACTGGCAATATAATATAAAAGAAATAGAAATTGTAAAACTATAAAAGGTATACATTATATTAAAATTAAAAATTTTAATGAATGGATTTAACAATGAATGGATATAGTAGATGAAAAATTTCAGTGAACTTAAAAAAGTAATTAATGTAAAGAAAGAAAAATAAATACTAAAAAATTATTTAATAGAGCTTCAGGGATCTTTTATAAAATATAAAATAGTCTAATGTTCATGCCTTTAGAGTCCTAGAAGGAAAGGAAAGATAGAATGAACCGAAAGAAAAATGAAGAAATAATGACCGAGGACTTCCTAAATTTGATTAAGGACAGAAATTTCATATATTAAAAGCAGAGAAAAGAACACAAAATGCTCTAGCACATCACAGTAAAATTGTTGACAACTTTCCTGAAAACCAAAAACGGTAAAATCTTGAAATCAGCAAGTGATAAATGACACATTGTATAAAATACATAAATAGGATCAATGACTTGATTAATAATTGACATCATCAGAAGCATACATGACCACTGTAGCATTAACCTACACAGTTGCAAGTTTTACCTATTTTACATGAATGTAAAATACATAAAATTTCTAGTACAACTTTAAATTTAGTGCCTAGTGAAAGCAATAAAATTCTGATAAGAGAAGCGGAGCTAAAAAGTTAACAGGAAAATTGAAATAGTATCCTAAAGAAAATGTCAAATAACTTTAAAAAGGCAGAAAACAGTACTAGAAGAACAAAAATGGGAGAGACAGAAAACAAATGATAAGAGAGTGGAGCATCCCAAACATTTATATTAAATGTTCACATACAAAATCTATAATTGAAACGTATGAATTGTCAGGGTGGAGTGGAAAGCAAAAATCAAAATATGAACACATGAAAAAGAGAACCACTTTACAGGTGGGCTAGGTGGAAAGACCCTGTAGTCACAACATCCTGCTGCTGCTGCTGCTAAGTCACATCAGTCGTATCTGACTCTATTCAGCCCCAGAGAAGGTAGCCCACCAGGCTCCCCTGTCCCTGGGATTCTCCAGGCAAGAACACTGGAGTGGGTTGCCATTTCCTTCTCCAATGCATGAAAGTGAAAAGTGAAAATGAAGTCGCTCAGCCCTGTCCGACTCTTAGCGACCCCATGGACT
This sequence comes from Bison bison bison, assembly GCF_000754665.1. Lineage (NCBI taxonomy): Eukaryota > Metazoa > Chordata > Mammalia > Artiodactyla > Bovidae > Bison > Bison bison. Next base: position 1,546,711 of record NW_011494868.1, on the reverse strand, counting down.
GCAGCCTTCCAGGCTCCTCCATCCATGGGATTTGCCAGGCAAGAGTACTGGAGTGGGGTGCCATTGCCTTCTCCTACAGGCACATAAAGATGACAACTATTCACAGAGCATCTGTCTAGAAGGATGGCCTGAAGACTAGCAGAAACGGTGTTCTTCATCTAAAGATATAAAGAAAGAACTGCAGTGAGCTGAGTGGGAGGGCTGAAGATGTCAATATATCAAGACCCACACTCCCAGAGAAGCAACTCACAAAAAGGAGGGTGATTGCAGAGGTTTTCCTGAAGAAGCAAGTGGTCCAAGGTCCACATTAGGCTCCCCAGCCTGGGATTTTTTTACGGGGAAGACAAGATGTAGGATCATTTGGCGTAGAAGGCCAGTGGGGTTTGCACATGGGAAAGACAGGGAACAGAAACTGCTCTTACAGGATGCATGCAAAACCTCTCCCACTCTAAGTCCCAGCACAGGGGCAGTAATTTGGAGGGATTCAGGGTCAGACCCACTTGCTCACTTGGAGAGCATCCCGGAGAAGTAGGAGGCAACCAGGTCTCCCCTTGGAATAGAGTGGCAGCAACAATTTGGGGGGAGCACAGGGACCCCAGTGCTGGCAGGCGCCCTTTTGGTCTCTCTCTAGCCTACTAACCCCAGGGCCTTACCTGCCAACCAGCAGGCTGGCACCAGCACTGGGATCTCCATGGCCACATATAGAGTCCTACCAGGACCCAGCCCAACCCACAAGAAGGCCAGAAGCTGCTGCACAAGTAAGGGCTCTGCAGTCAATTGGTTGGAGGACCAGCCCCACTTGTCAGTGAATGCAAAATAGTCAGCCCATCACAGCAGAAGGGTCCATGCAGCCCACAGAGGGGCATGCCTAACCCTGAGAGCATATCGCTCTGGCAACCAGAATGGAGTATGCTGCTGGATCCCATAGGACGTCTCCTATATAAGGCCCCTTTTCCAAGATCAGGAGACATAGCCAACCTACCTAATCTGAGGCTGCTTTCAGGTGCATGCACTCTTGCCTGATTCTGTGACCCCATGGACTGTAGCCCCCAAGCTTCTCAGTCCATGGGGTTTCCCATGCAAGTATAGTAGTGTGAGTTGCCATTTCCTACTCTAAGGCATCTGCCTGACCCAGGGATAGAACTGGAGTCTCCTGCATCTCCTGCACTGGCAGATGGTTTCTTTACCATTCTACTACCTACCTAGCACATAGACGTAAAAACAACTGCTAATGCTAAGTCGCTTCAGTCGTGTCCGACTCTGTGCGACCCCATAGACGGCAGCCCACCAGGCTCCCCCGTCCCTGGGATTCTCCAGGCAAGAACACTGGAGTGGGTTGCCATTTCCGTCTCCAATGCATGAGAGTGAAAAGTGAAAGTGAAGTCACTCAGTCGTGTCTGACTCTTCGCAACCCCATGGACTGCTGCCTACCAGGCTCCTCCACCCATGGGATTTTCCAGGCAAGAGTACTGGAGTGGGGTGCCATCGCCGTCTCTGACACAAAAACAAAGAATCAGGCAAAATGAAGAAACAGAGGAACACGTAATACAGTAAGTTCCCTACATATAAATGCATTGCATTCCAAGAACAGGTTCTTAAATCCAACTAAGTTAGCTTAGTTCAGTTCAGTCGCTCAGACGTGTTGGAATCTTTGCGACCCCATGGACTGAAGCATGCCAGGCCTCCCTGTCCATCACCAACTCCCGGAGCTTGCTCAAACTCATGTGCATCGAGTTGGTGATGCCATCCAACCATCTCAACCTCTGTCATCCCCTTCTCCTCCCTCCTTCAATATTTCCCAGCAGATTGGTACCCAACTAACACAAATATGATTAATACACTATGCTTATATAAAAATCCCAAAGAATCTAAAAAATTCTACTAAAAATGGTACATGAATTTAGCAAGATTATAGGGTACAAGGTCAAGGTACAAAAATCAGTTGTGTGTGTGTGAATAACACACAAGTAGAACATTAAATAATATTGCACTTCCTTTTAAAATAGCAAAATATATATGAAATGTTTTAATAAATGATGTACAAAGTACTGAAAGCAATACATTTCAAAGGGAAATTTCAGAAGAAGTAAATAAAAACATATACAATGGTTATGAATCAATATAACCATATTATTAATATCATGATTTTTCTTTGATTAATAGAGTCAATGTAATCATTCAAAATCACAGCAGACATATTTTTAAGTTCACATATTGATTCTAAAGTAACTATCTAATGATATAGGTCTAAAAAGTCAAAGCAAACTTTAAAAATATTAGAAAACACAATATCTGATTTTAATGGTTTACTATGAAAACACAGTGTAATTAAGATAGTGTGATATTAACATACATATCCCATGGATGGAGGAGCCTGGTAGGCTGCAGTCCATGGGGTCTCTAAGAGTCGGACACGACTGAGCGGCTTCACTTTCACTTTTCACTTTCATGCGTTGGAGAAGGAAATGGCAACCCACTCCAGTGTTCTTGCCTGGAGAATCCCAGGGACGGGGGAGCCTGGTGGGCTGCCATCTCTGGGGTTGCACAGAGTCGGACACGACTGATGCGACTTAGCAGCAGCAGCAGCAGCAGCAGCAGCATATATATGCATAGCTCATTGGAACAAAGTAGAGTAGACCTATCCATATAAAGATAATTGATTTTCAATTAAAAGCCTGAATAATTCAATGAGAAGACAGGCTCTTTAACAAATGATGTTAGAACAACTGAAATGCAATAGGAATTAAAAAAAAAAAAAGAATAAGACAAGAAACTCTCTACTTTTACCAAACACCATTCATAACTAGAAAATGCAAAAGTACACTCGCTAAATTATATCAATGGTTACCTTATCCTAGGAGAAGACTGACAACATAGAGACTCAAGGGGTATTTTAAGTGTGATGGCAATATTCTATATTCTGATAATGGTGGTACTATTCAATTTTATAAAATTACTAGTTTTACCCTTAAAATGAATAATATTGTTCAGTGGAGTTATATATCAATTCAGATGGATAGAAATTGAAATAATCATATTTTAGGATACTTATAAATTTTACAAATTAGGGACTTCTCTGGTAGCCCAGTGGTTAAGAATCTGCCTTGCCATGCAGGGGACAGAGGTTCAGTTCCTGGTCAGGGACCTAATATCTCACAGGCTGCAGAGCAGCTAAGCGTGGGCATTGCAACTACTGAGCCTGCCCGCTCTGGAGCCTGCCTGGCACAACTAGAGAGCTCACACTGCAACCACTGGGCCCAAGCACCACCACTAGAGAATCTGTGTATCCCAGTGAAAGATCCCACAGGATCCGAAAAAGAACCCTCATGCTGAAAGTAAGACCAGACACAGCCAAATAATTATTTTTTTTTAAAATAAAATTTGCTAGTAAATAAGGCAGATAAAGGTGTTTAAATTATAAATTACAAGTTCAAGATGCTATTATTACCATATCAAGAATATCGACAATTTTATTAGAAAAATGTATCATATAAATTAAATGCATCCCGTGTCATGTCATTTACATACATCCTCACATTTTCTTGAAATGTACATTTATTATTTTGTCATTTCTAGCAAACACATTGACAGAGTGTGGATGACAGTGAAAAATCAAATGGGCAAGTGAACTGCAGAACTAGGATTGAAACAGAACCCTTCACTATGAAGCTAAAACCCTTTCCGCTTAGTCATTGTACCTTTTGTAGTGGAAGTGTATCGGTTAGGCTTGAATGCCAGACATGTACGTAGGAACAAGTATTTCATAGAAGTTTAGTCATGAAGGGTATTTTTTTTTATGCTTACGTTTTTGTCATAATAATTTAAAGATAATCTGATGAAGAATGATTTCCATATCTTCAGCAAATGTTTGTGGTTTTTAATACAGTTTATTCAATAGTACTTACAAAACAATTTCCTCCTTGAATTTAGTACAGAAATACACTTGATGATCAAAACAACATGAGTTTAAGTTTAATCTGGGATTTAAATGATGTTTATAGGGAGGATTTTGCCATTCAAAAGCATATATGTACATTTGTGTCTTTAATAATATTTTAAATGGTATTATCATTTTACCCCATGCATTTTATATTTTTAACTTGGCTGACAGGAAGTTTAAAACAAGTATTAACATTCAGTTTTGATAACTCTTAGTCCTAAAATGACTGGAACACCATTCTTCCATATTACCTAATTACATAGACATTTAATATTCATCTTATATGTGATTTAATATTTTATGCTAACAGTAAAACTTTTGAGGCAGGTAAACTACAAAAGAAAGTTAGTTTAAAAATTGTTTTTTAAGTTTTTGTGTTGTTAATTATCGTTTTGCTCTTAAAATTTAGCATTCGTTGTTTTGGTCAATATCCCAAATCAGGCATCTAGCAGCAAGTGCTTTTAATAAGCTTTATTACAAATTATAATGGTTATTATTCAGCCACTAAGTTGTATCTGACTCTTTGTGACCCCGTGGACTATAACTCTCAGGCTTCTCAGTCCATGGAGTTTTCCAGGCAAGAATATTGGAGCGCGTTGCCATTTCCTTGGATCTTCCCATATGCTATTAGGATAACAATTGACATTGGAAAGCTCTTTTGATGTTGTATACCAAAAAATGCACTTGTCTACACATACGCAACCGTCTTCCATGTATATATGTTAATCTTTGAACATGTAAGATATACATTTAAATTTGGATAACACATATGTATTCATTGTACTTAATTCAATTCTTTAACATATGAGTATTATATAAGAAACACATAAATCTCATGAAAGGTAAAAAAAGAGAAACAACTACCAGCTACAGTAATGCAGTGACTTAGTGACATTAGCCTCTGAGCAAAATATTCAAAGAAATGCATAAAATTTTCCCTGTTTGATAAAGGTTGGAAATAAAGGTATAATAATCAAGTATTATAATACAGAACAATTTTATGAGCACAATATTAATATCTATATCACCTATATATGATAACAGACATAGAGATTATTTCAAATTTAATTGACATTATGGGTCATTCTCCCAAAGAATTGTCTGTTATTCAGCCACTAGGCTGTGTCTGTGACCCGAGGACTGCAGCTCGCCAGGCTCCTCTGTCCTCCACTATCTCCCAGAATTTGCTTAAATTCATGTCCATTGAATCAGTGATGCTATCTAACCATCTCATCCTCTCCAGCCCTCTTCACATTTTGTCTTCAATATTTCCCAGCATAAGGATCTTTTCCAGTGAGTCAGCCATTTGCATCAGGTGGCCAAAGTGTAGGAGCTTCAACTTCAGCATCAGTCCTTCCAATGAATATTCAGGGTTGATTTCCTTTAGGATTGACTGGTTATATCTCCTTGATGTCCAAGAGACTCCAAGAGTCTTCTCTAGTACCACAGTTCAAAATTCTTTGGTGCTCAGCTTTCTTTATGGTCCGACTCTCATGTGACTACTGGAAAAACCATAGCTTTGACTACCTGGACCTTTGTTGACAAAGTAATGTTTCTGCTTTTCAATATGCTGTCTAAGTTTGTCATAGCTTTCCTTCCAAAGAGCGAGCATCTTTTAATTTCATGGCTGCAGTCACTGTCTGCAGGGATTTTGTAGCCCAAGAAAATAAAATCTGTCACTGCTTCCATTTCCCCCCTTCTATTTGCCATGAAGTGATGGGACCAGATGCCATGATCTTAGTTTTTAAGTTTTTTTGAAAGTTGAGTTTTTTGAATTTTGAGTTTCAAGCCAGGTTTTTCATTCTCCTCTTTAACCTTCATCAAGAGGCTCTTTACTTCCTCTTAACTTTCTTCCATTAGAGTGGCATCATATGCATATCTGAGGTTACTGATATTTCCCCTGGAAATCCTGATTTAGCTTGTGACTTATTCAACCTGGCATTTCACATGGTGTATTGTGCATAGAAGTTAAATAGCAAGGTGATGATACACAGCCTTGATGTACTCCTTTCCCAGTTTAGAACCAGCCTCTTGTTCCATGTCTGGTCCTATCTGTTGCTTCTTGATCTGCATTCAGTTTTCTCAGGAGACAGGTAAGGTGATCTGCTTCTCCATATCTTTAAGAATTTTCCACAGTTTGTAGTGATCCACAAGTCAAAGGCTTTAGCATAGTCAATGAAGCAGAAGTAGACATTTTTTCTAGAACTCCCTTGCTTTCTTCATGATCCAGCAAATGTTGGAAATCTGATCTCTGGTTCCTCTGCCTCTTCGAAACCCAGCTTGTACATCTGGAAATTCTCAATTCACGTGCTGCTGAAGCCTAGCTTGAAGGATTTTAAACATAACCTTGCTAGCATGTGGAATGAACACAAGTTACAGTACTTTGAACGTTCTTTGTCATTGCCCTTCTTTGGGATTGAAATGAAAACTGACCTTTTCCAGTCCTGTGGTTACTGCTGAGTTTCCCAAATTTGCTGACATGTTGAGTGCAGCACTGTCCCAAAGAATTAACCAGGACATATTCATTTGTATGGCATTATAAATTATTAGAGTAGATACTCTGACTAAAAGAGAATACATATATACACAGACCTGGTTTACATTATGCATTTACTAGAAGATTGCAGCCATGAAATTTAAAAAATGCTTACTCCTTGGAAGGAAAGTTATGACCAACCTAGACAGCATATTAAAAAGCAGAGACATTACTTCACCAACAAAGGTCCACCTAGTCAAGGCTATGGTTTTTCCAGTGGTCATGTATGGATGTGAGAGTTGGACTGTGAAGAAAGCTGAGCACTGAAGAATGGATGCTTTTGAATTGTGGTGTTGGAGAAGACTC
>NW_011494868.1:1511329-1539829 GCF_000754665.1 Bison bison bison | reverse complement strand
AGGACTGGTGCTAAAGCTGAAACTCCAATACTTTGGCCACCTCATGTGAAGAGTTGACTCATTGAAAAAGACCCTGATGCTGGGAGGTATTGGGGGCAGGAGCAGAAGGGGACGACAGAGGATGAGATGGCTGGATGGCATCACCAATGAGATGGACATGAGTTTGAGTAAACTCTGGGAGTTGGTGATGGACAGGGAGGCCTGGCATGCTGTGATTCAGGGGATCACAGAGAGTCAGACACAACTGAGTGACTGAACTGAACTGAACTGAACTGAGCAAGTATGGTAGAGTGAACTAATTCTTGGTAATCTGCTATTCTATGTGTTGTTTAGATGTTTATTTTAAATATCCTCATATCATACTCATGCTGCTGCTGCTAAGTCGCTTCAGTCGTGTCCGACTCTGTGCAACCCCATAGACGGCAGCCTACCAGGCTCCCACATCCCTGGGATTCTCCAGGCAAGAACAATGGAGTGGGTTGCCATTTCCTTCTCCAGTGCATGAAAGTGAAAAGTGAAAGTGAAGTCGCTCAGTTGTGTCTGACTCTTCGTGACCCCATGGACTGCAGCTTACCAGGCTCCTCCGTCCATGGGATTTTCCAGGCAAGAGTACCAGAGTGGGGTGCCATAGCAACCCTAAGTAATATCAAGTACTTTCCATACTCATGCCATAAATGTTGATAGATAGACACAGGAAGCAAGGTGGAGCCCATTCACAACCAAGGCCACCAGTAATCAAGACTTGGCTTGAAGATCCTAGAAGAACCAGAGATCATATCCTGAGGCTCAGAAGTTGCAATCATATCAAAGATGCTAACAAAGATGAAACATTTAATGGTACCTGAGAAAGGAGGGATGTGAGGGTGAATGGAAGAAGTAGAAAATTTGTGATTTTGTAGAACACTAACTTATAGCTTTGACACGCTTATAAGAAAATGAATGTGTTATACTACTATTCAGCTCTTCCTCTGAAAATCCTTTCTAAACTGCTCCATCTACTAATAATGCCTTTGCTTGGAATCCCTCATCCTCCTTCTCTACCTGGTAACTCCTACCTATTCTATATTATCGAATTCACATGGCCCCCCTCCTCTGAGAAGTCTTCTCAGACTGATGGCTGTGCTTAGTTGCTCAGTCATGTCTGACTCTGTGACTCCATGGACCGTAGCCTCCCAGGATCCTCTATCCATGGGGATACTCCAGGAGGGAATACTGGAGTGGATTGTCATGCCCTCCTCTAGGGGATCTTCCCAACCCAGGATCAAACCCAGGTCTCCCTCATTGCAGGCAGATTCTTCAGCATCTGAGTCATCAGGGAAGCCACCCATGTCAGACTGATGAGATTATTATAGGTATCGATATCCTCTCCTAGATACCCTCATAATATACTGTGTATTCTCTTCTAGATCTTAGCCAACTGAACTATGATTATTTGCTTACATGACTTTCCCATTTAACTACTATGTCCAAGGCACACATTTTGATTATTTTTAGGTTACCATCCCCTAGTAACTGATCCTGCTAGACTTAAACAATGACAGGGAAACAAAACTAACTTATGAAGAATCAACTGAATATTTTGTGGCAACACTGATATGACCAAAGTATATATAACAGGTCAAAAAGTTCCAACCCTAAAACACAGTCACATTTCAAGATGTCCACCTGGCCAGTTGTTTTCTGCATTACTCATGGATCTAGCTAAAATTACAAACATTTTTTTTTAATTTTAAGGCAAACACTTTAGGAACAAATTAAATACTTATTTTTTTAATAAAATTTCCCTGAGTAAAATTTAATATTTTACTGATTTTACAGAATTGCAATCACGAGTCATAGGATCATCATTAACACTTGTCATCACTGATGAGAACCAAGGTGAGGAAAAATAGAATGTTCCAATGAAAAAGAGGCACACAAGTCAGTTTTTACTATCACTCTGATAAACATATACTTATATGTATGAACTATTATTTAAGTATTCTTCTGGGCAAGGGTATGGATTTCTTTGGGTGACCAATACCATAAAGTTGTGAATCGCACTCTGTATACAGGTAATCACGAGGTTCATGAACTTCTCTGAAGGAAGTACAGGTTGATGAGGTATTTTGTCTCCTTTTTGTGGTTTGTCATAGTTTGTTCCTGATATACTCAGGGAAATCTATTATCACTGTTGTTGCTATCATTATAACTAAGTTGTGTCTTACTTTTTGTGACCCCATGGACTACAGCCTGCCAGGATCCTCTGTGCTTGGAATTTTCCAGGCAAGAGTACTGGAGCGGGTTACCATTTCCTTCTCCAGGGGATCTTCCTGACCCAGGGATGAAACCTGCATCTCCTACATTGGCAGGCAAGTTCTTTACCACTGAGCCAGAAGCTAATAATTCATTCCATCACATATACTCTGTTATTTTAAGAAATATTGTTTGATGTGAAGTTTGCCAGTCAGTTTCCAAGTTGGTCCCTGGGTTGGCAACGTCTTACTTTTTGAGTTCCAATATCAGATACACAGCTTTGAATTTGGAATGTTGTTGTCATGGTCTTGAATGTGTCTCTGTAGAATTTGTATGTTGAATCCTAAACCCCCATAGGTGATGTTATTAGGATGTAGGATTCTTGGGGACTGCTTAAGGTCATGAAAGTAAGACCCTGATGAGTGGGATTATTGCCTTTATAGGAGATAGCCCCAGAAAACTCCCTTCTCTTCTGCCTTGTGTAGATAGGGCTAGAGGTCAGTGACCTAGAAGATGGCCTGTGTCTGACCATGCTGACACCCTGATCTCAGACCTTAAGCCTTCAGAGCTGAAAGGAATACATTTCTGTTGTATTTAATCTACTTAATTTTTGGAATTTTGCTATAGCAGTCTGAATGAACAAAGATAATTGTTATCTTGACAAATGCAACCATGAAGATTTGAGTTACCTTGCTACATCTAGGGTCTGGGCCTAAATGCCAATAAGTGTTAATCACTCAGTCATGTCCATGGACTGAGTCCATGCAACCTCATGGACTGTAGCCCACCAGGCTCCTCCGTCCATGGAATTCTCCAGGCAGGAATACTGGAGTGGGTTGCCATTCCCTTCTCTGGGAGATCTTCTCAACTCAGGGATCAAACCCAGGTCTCCTGCATTGCAGGCAGATTCTTTACCAACTGAGTCACAGCGGTCACTAGGAGAATGAAATAGGGTCTTATCTTCTCTGAAAGTCTTGCACAAACTCGCCTCTCTCCAGAATCTGAGGGTGTGAGACTGAGAAAGGCCAGGTCTCTTGGACAAATAACCTAATCCTACCCCAGAACTGGAGCCTTGACAAGAGGTCTGTTGTTAAGAGTTCATATGAGGCTGAGAAAGAGAACCATTGCCAAGCTCTGCTCTCTAGGAAGCCCAGCTAAAGCCACGGGAAAACAAGACCATTTCCAAAGATCACAGGCTTTGAATTAAGGGAACCCAAAGAAAAACACAGAGTGGTGTGAAAGTTTATGAACTGAGATGGCTCTGCTGGCTTCATCTGGGTAGAGTGAGCTGGTCTGCCTGGCACATTCCACACACGCAGGCCAAACACCTTACTCCCCATTAACAAGTCCAGCCATCGGCGTTTCTAACACAGTTGGCTTTTTCAGTGATGTGTTAACCACTCTTTAACTAGCAAAGTAGGCGGGTAGAGGAAAACTCTGAGGGTGATAAATTCTCAGAAGATGTTAACTTTTAAAACATGATTAATGACACCAATTTTAAGTCAAGCTGGTTTTCAATTATTGATGTTGCCATGGTCGTGACCCTACAGATTTCAGTTGCTCTGTAAACACATTCCTCTAGTTTTGGCCTCAGAATCCCTGTGGGCTAGAAATTACTTGATGGAATTTCTAATTAAAAAAAAATAGAAAGGGCTCCAAGCAATTTAACCCCGAGTTTCCTCGTCAAGCATTCATCCTTACACTCCCTGTTATAAGTGTCCCCATAGTCTCTTATTCATATCGACAACTTGTACTTGACAACACCCATGGAAGAACTGACCGTTCTCCTCCAAAAGCAGCACCCTTCATACTGAAGTTGCTTCAACACCTTGAGATTTACCTTTCAGACTGAATGGTTTCATGCAGTGGTTAACACCATTCACAAAGGATCTATTTATAAGAAGATTCCTTGTGCACTTGGGTGATAGTTGCTAAGGTAACTTTTTTGATTTGGGTCAAGGCTGAAGAGAATTTTGACTTTAGAGAACTCTCACGTATTTACACAGGTGTGGGGCCCACATATATTTCACACACAAGTCTTTGCCTCTCTGTGGTTTCTTTTGGTCTCTTCTCTCTTCTGCCCTGTCTCTGTCTGCATCCTTCTCTTATATTCTAGTTGGTTCTTCATTAGAAAAATTCATTGCTTTAAAGTTGGTGGAAGTTCTGGGAAGTGCCCACTGGAAACTACTTTACAATTATAACCTTCAGTAAAATTTCTGATTCCAGATTCTTCTTCCCAAGGTGACTGACATTAAAATGGCTTTATTACATCTATTGACAAGCTGGTCCATCTGACTTCTCTGGAATGTCTCAAAGGTTGTTAATTAAAGGACGGTAACAATGATATTTTTCAGTGTCATCGTTACAATTTGGTTTGGATTCTTGAATGGAGCCAGAGTAATTTTGATATCCAAATCACAATTCTCTGCACTGTGGGATTCTCTTGTTATTATTGTGTGTGTGTGTGTCTCTGATTTCTGGTAATAAAAATACACATTATATACTTAAGAGAATAACTCTAGGATACTTGGAGATCTTCTTAAAAAGGGAAATATTACTGTTTACATAGTGAAAGCTATTTTTTCCAGTAGTCATGTACAAACATGAGTGTTGGACCATAAAGAAGGCTGAGTGCCCAAGAATTGATACTTTTGAACTGTGATGCTGCATAAGACTCTTGAGGGTCCTGTGGACTGCAAGGAAATCAAACTGGTCAATCCCAAAAGAAATCAACTCTGAATATTCATTGGAAGTACTGATGCTGAGGTTGAAGCTTCAGTACTTTGGACATGTGATGTGAAGAGCTGACTCACTGGAAAAGACCTTGATGCTGGGAATAATTGAGAGCAGGAGGAGAAAGCAGTGGGGCGACAGTGGATGAGATGGTTGGATGGCATCACTGACTCAACAGACATGCGTTTGAGCAAACTTTGGAGTATACTGAAGGACAGGGAAGTCTGGCACGCTGCAGTTCATGAGATCACAGAGTCGGACATGACTGAGTGACTGAACAGCAACAACTGTTTACATACACTTGAAATCCACGCTAGGAAAATAGCCCCTGATCGTTTTGTCATAGGTAATCTAATGTCCTTGCATTTTGTTAACTTAGAAAATAAAACTGACTTCAAGTAAATCAAAACTCAAAAAAGAACATCCCACTTTGTTCCCTACCAAGATATTTCCCTTGAATGCAAGGCCAAAGAAAGTATCCTTCTTGTGGAGGGTTTGTTAGTTGTTGTGGTAGAGATACAGAGTTAAGAAAATGTGTGGTGCCATAGTATATGTAGCCTTTAAAAGTTAAAAGCACTCTAATTATTCCTGAGGGGTAGTGAAACTTTAAGAAGAAATATTACAGTCATAAAACTAAGGAAAGCCTAATTTTATACTAATAGTTCATGCTTTAGATGGGTCTGATTTTTTCTTAGTTTCTTTCTGCTGCTGTTAAAATAATTCTGTTACCACCTGTTCTTTCCGCTGTAGGCCTTTTATATATTGAACACATAAAGAAGTCTGTGTCAATTATGGACTGAAGTGCACAGGCTATTTTATTAATAGGGAATTCCATTTGAAAAGTGTGTCTTTTATTCTGTTTAACTATTATTATAAATTACATTAATGGAGATCTACCCTTTGTAAATTTCAGGTAATTACTTTTCATCCATAAGCATTAAATTTATAAATTTGCTTTGTAAATTTGCAAATTTCAGGTAATGAATTCTCCTTTGCAAGCATTAATTTTCCTCCATAAGCTCATATATTTGTTTTCTTAACTTAGACTAAGTGGCTGTGGTTGTGCATATATGTGGTCAGTCATGTTCATCCAACTCTTTGTGACCCCATGGACTGTAGCCAACCAGACTCCACTGTCCCTGGAATTTTCCAGGCAAGAATACTGGAAGGAGCTGCCATTTCCTACTCCAGGGAATCTTCCTGACACAGGGAGCAAACCCATGTCTGTTGTGTCTCCCGCATTGGCAAGCAGACTCTTTACCACTGTGCCACCTGCCTTAGAGTAAGAGGAGTTTCTAAATCTTAGACATCACAATTGTGGGGGAGCAAAATTTGCCACCCCAAAATGATTCTTGGGTGTGAGAATTGTTTCAAGCTGAAAATAATCAGGCCCAAAAGTCTCAGAAGAAACTTTGTCTCCTTTACTGCCTAAAGAATGTATGTAGGAAACTTGTTCTGAGAAGGGAGCAATCACTATTGATAACTATAGTATGAATGAGGGGTATAGACATGATGTCACCTAAAAAGTCTGTTTCTTAAAATTCCTCTTTGTGTCTCATTGTCTGTACCTGCCTGCATGTTAGGTCACTTCAGTTCAGTTCAGTACAGTCGCTCCGTCGTGTCCGACTCTTTGCAACCCCATGAACTACAGCATGCCAGGCCTCCTTGTCCGTCACCAACTCCCTGAGTTCACTCCAACTCACGTCCGTGGAGTTGGTGATGCCATCCAGCCATCTCCTCTTCTGCTGTCCCCTTCTCCTCCTGCCCCCTATCTTCCCCAGCATCACAGTCTTTTTCAGTAAGTCAACTCCTCACATGAAGTGGCCAAAGTACTGGAGTTTGAGCTTCAGCATCATTCCTTCCAAAGAACACCCAGGGCTGATCTCCTTCAGAATGGACTGCTTGGATTTCCTTGCAGTCCAAGGGACTCTCAAGAGTCTTCTCCAACACCACAGTTCAAAAGCATCAATTCTTCCGTGCTCAGCTTTCTTCATAGTCCAACTCTCACATCCATACAGGACTACTGGAAAAACCATAGCCTTGACTAGATGGACCTTTGTTGGCAAAGTAATGTCTCTGCTTTTCAATATGCCATCTAGGTTGGTCATAACTTTCCTTCCAAGGAGTAAGCATCTTTTAATTTCACGGCTGCAATCACCATCTGCAGTGATTTTGGAGCCCCCAAAAATAAGGCCTGACACTGTTTCCACTGTTTCCCCATCTATTTCCCATAAAGTGATGGGGCCAGATGCCATGATCTTCGTCTTCTGAATGTTGAGTTTTAAGCCAACTTTTTCACTCTCCTCTTTCACTTTCATCAAGAGGCTTTTTAGTTCCTCTTCACTTTCTGCCATAAGGGTGGTAACATCTGCATATCTCAGGTTATTGATATTTCTCCTGGCAATCTTGATTCCAGCTTGTGCTTCTTCCAGTCCAGTGTTTCTCATGATGTACTCTGCATATAAGTTAAATAAGCAGGGTGACAATATACAGCCTTGACATACTCCGTTTCCTATTTGGAACCAGTCTGTTGTTCCATGTCCAGTTCTAACTGTTGCTTCCTGACCTGCATATAGGTTTCTCAAGAGACAGGTCAGATGGTCTGGTATTCCCATCTCTTTCAGAATTTTCCACAGTTTATTGTGATCCACACAGTCAAAGGCTTTCGCATAGTCAATAAAGCAGAAATAGATGTTTTTCTGGAACTCTTTTTCTTCAGTTCAGTTCAGTCGCTCAGTTGTGTTCGACTCTTTGTGACCCCATGAAATGCAGCATGCCAGGCCTCCCTGTCCATCACCCACTCCTGGAGTTCACGCAAACTCATGTCCATCGAGTGAGTGATGCCATCCAGCCATCTCATCCTCTGTCGTCCCCTTCTCCTCCTGCCCCCAATCCCTCCCAGCATCAGAGTCTTTTCCAATGAGTCAACTCTTTGCATCAGGTGGCCAAATTACTGGAGTTTCAGCTTTAGCATCATTCCTTCCAAATAAATCCCAGGGCTGATCTCCTTCAGAATGGACTGGTTGGATCTCCCTGCAGTCCAAGTCATGTCCAGTTCTTTGTGCCTCTATCAACTGAAGCCTGCCAGGCTCCTCTGTCCCTGGGACTCTCCAGGCAAGTATACTGGAGTGGGTTGCTGTGCTGTCCTCCAAGAGATCTTTCTGACCTAAGATAGAACCCATGTCTCCTGGATTGGCAGTCATGTTCTTTTATCACTAGCACTACTTGGGAAACCCTCATTGTCTGTACATGATGCAGCAAACATTTGTTTACCAAGCATTTGCTTTTCCATCTCCAAGTCAGTTGCCTTCCTCTCCTTTGAGGGTTTCAGCCATTTTGGTGAGCTTCTCAGTTGTCCTGGGTCTCTCTCAAGGATTAATACACTAGTTATCAAATTTTAGTTTGATTTTTTTTCTGTTAATATCTCATGTTGATTTAATTCTTAGACCAGCCAGAAAGCCTAGAAAGGTATACGTAAACTTTTTCCTTCCAAATACAATCCAAGAAGCGACTTAAGCCTGAATGATACATCAGTCATAGGTAAAGGATTCTGAAATAGAAGATTATGATTGTGCTTTTTCTTTATTATCTTTGGATAGAAGTCTAGATATTTGAGATTGTTGATTACCAATGATGAAATGACCTTGATAAGATTTAAACGTGCAGCTGAATAAGCTCTGATTGTTAAATAAACAAAGCAAGTAGAAATGTTTAACTTTTAGTAGATATAGACTAATAAAATTACCAAGGCTTTAAGGGATATCTAATTCATGAATCAACCAGACTTATATAGTCTAGAGGGTTTCTCAGGTGTCACAGTGGTAAAGAATCTGCTTGGCAATACTGGAGAGGCAAGAGATGGGTTCAATCCCTAGGTTGGGAAGATCCCCTGGAAGAGGAAATGGCAGCCTGCTCCAGTATTGTTGCCTGGAAAATTTCACAGACAGAGGATCCTGGTGGGCTACAGTCCATGGGGGTCACAAAGAGTCCGACATGACTGAGTATACACACACACACACAAACGCATACATTCTAGAAATAGAAATTTCTTGACCTTTTGTATTTTGTATTTTGTCCATTTCTGGATTAATTTCAACATATTTAGCTTTATGTTTCTCTCACACTAATGTTTCTTCCCAAAATAATCAAAACAGGGAAAAAAGTTTCCATGGTACCTTATATGACCCTGGTTTTCAGTGGAAATTTATCTACAGCAGCTGAGAGATAGAAAATGGTGGGTCACTGGTGAATTTTAATTATCCTCTGAATATTTTCAAATGCAACTAATAAATATAATAAATTGTTTAAGGATAGAAATAGAGAGAACCCCTTCATTTTTTAAATTAGATGGAGCAATGTATTTCTGTATATTTCTATATAGTTTTTCTATTACTAGGCAATATGAGAAATATTTGCTTGATTTTATATATATATATATATATACAGTAGTTTGAATAATCTTTAATTCTCAGAGATTGTTACAAATGTAGAATGGTAGAGTGGATGACAAAATGCTGTCATTTTTGAGAGATTTTCATCATATTTGATACAGGACATTATGACATAAATTGGAAAACATTGTATTTGCAGGCTTACCGAGATCTAAAGTAAGCAAGGAGTTTGAGAATCAATAACCTACTTGTTCTCAAAACTATTTTTATTTAAGGGCAATCAGCCCAGCCTGACAGAATCAGTGTGCTCTTTATTTAAATAATTCCCAGATCCAAGAAACTGTTCTGGACCCATAAATTTAGACACCCACTAACCTAATGTGCATCTAAAACAGGCCCAAACACTAAAGAGAAAGGCATGGACTGGCTTTGAATCGACAGACGCATGTTTGATTTCTGGTCCTTCCTCTTAAATTTTTAAGCCAGATTTTTTTTTCATGTATACAATGAGGATAATTGTAGTCACCCCATAAAATTGAAGTAAGAAATAAATGAGGTAATGATTTGAAAGTATTTTGCCAAATGTCAGACGATTGGTAAAGCTCACATAAAAAGGATATTATTTTTGTTTCCTTCTCCTTATTAAACATGTGTTGAGAACACACTATGTACAGAACTCTCTCTGAAAGATATAAATATTATATAAATGACTCATGAACAAAAAAAAAAAAAACAAAAGACAAGGATATTAGCTGTGTTTAGAGAGTGAGAAATTCTCTACTTGTGATGGTACAGAGTATTGGATCAAGGAGGAACTGAACAAGGGGTAAGGAACTGGATGATTATTTCAATATTTTAAGTAATAATAATAACAATAATTTCCCAATGGAAGTACTGGTGGTGAAAATAGAAATAAATGTTTACCATATAAGCCTTAGTACACCTGATGCAAAATTTGAACTCAATTCAGTATCTTACTCCATTGTGATATTTTGGGCTTTTTGCCAGTTGAACACAAGAGTTATTTGAACTTCAAAAGGTAAGGGTGAAGAAAGTCTGCGTGGATTTCAAATGGTATGCATGTTGAGAAACAACAAAGCCAGGAAAGGTAAACTGAATACTTGTGATAAAAACCTTTCAGTGGTAGACTATAGGTTTATCCTTAATCCATCAGGCACAAATAAGGCGTGGAAGACTTCAGAACTCTATCAAAACGAGGCATAAGGAAGATTAATCTTGCAGTAGTAGATATCAGATGTATTAGATCAGGGAAGAACTGGACACAGGGAAAGGCATCAGATGATTACTTCAATATTTTAAGTAGTCATGATAACACTAATTCCCCAACAGCAGTACTGGCTGTGAAGATAGAAGGAGGTGAACAAATATTTGCCATAATAGATATTAGTGTACCTGACACATAATTTAAACCACAATGGAGCTGCTGCTGCTGCTGCTGCTGTTAAGTCGCTTCAGTCGTGTCTGACTCTGTGCAACCCCGTAGATGGCAGCCCACCAGGCTCCCCTGTCCCTGAGATTCTCCAGGCAAGAACACTGGAGTGGGTTGCCATTTCCTTCTGTGCTATTGCTGTTCACATGTTGATGTTTTTCTGTATCCAATAGCTCAATATAATCATTCTGAAAATAGCAAGGGAACTACTCATTTGTTTCCTGTAATCACATAACTGCAATGTGTAAAGGTATGCCAAACACATGGGTGGTTAAGTTATCCTTTGCCAGAACCTGCCAAGCACACTGAAAAAAATGCAGAACACATTTGAGAGTGCCACATGAATGCTTTTGGAGCTCTACTTACATTTATTACAGAAGCAATGGCTGCTGTGGCACATAAGTCAAACCAACGTGTGTTTAAAAGGTTGATCACCCTACCGCAGGTCCCTTTTTCACATGACAGATTTTCTTAATGAAGAACCACCTTTGTCTAAACATCCTTTTTCTGTTTATCTACTTGACGAGTAGCAGCCATTAGTGTCCTGCTTCTAGTCCAACAATCATGGCTGCACTATTTGTGATTTAGGATACGGTGGGGAGAGGAAGGGATCAAACATTTATGAGTTTCTGAACATTTCCAGAAACTCATTTTCTACTTCATATACTCAGAAACATTCTTTCCTTTCCTAACGTGTTGTGATCTCTTCAATAGAGATTGAATGTCTTTCCCTTATCTCCCTTTATTCAACTCAGCATTTACTTCTGCAGTCTGTTTCAGAATCATGCTTTGTCAGAACTCTCTGTGCCACCTCTGAACTGACTGCTCCACACATACATACCTTGGACACCCTGTCCCTGTACTATGATTTTATTCTCCTTTTAATCATGGAGTTGAAAGTGAAGAGACAACAGTTGAGGTTTTATTGTGCCAGCTTCAAAATGTTTCAATAAGGAACCACATGGAAAACAAGGAGTGTAGAAAGGGGGCTGGTAGACAGGGGATCACAAATACTTCTTAACTTCAAAGCAAAAGGAACAGGATAAATAGGTCATTCTGCAGCGATCAACAACATGGATTTATTACCTTTTGAAAACGGCCAGAGGTCCTGAAATTTAAATAGAAGGGACTATTTGGAAGCCTGTCACTTTTCCACCCCTTCTGAACTATGCAGAAATGCATTTACTCTGAAAACATTGTACACTTTTCTTTTAATCCTTTTGTTTTGGCTAAATAAGAAAAAGATGCTTACTTGAAAAAAAAAATGTCCATAGTGAAAAATGTAAGCCCTTCTCTGCTTTCTTTTCCCTTAATTACTCTCTGTTTACTATCCCTTTACATTTTTCCTGTGCAAAGAAATATATATCTTATGTGTTCATCTACGATTCTGTGTTGGTCTTTTAAGCAGATTGGGATCAGATTCTTCATTTCCTTGCTCAGCTTGGTACTTTATTTAACAATATGCCGTGGATATTTTTCTGCGTCAGAATCTAATTCAATTGTTTTCATGGCTGCACACTTTCCCGTTTATACACATTGTGTAATTCTTATCTTTCTCCCACTTTTCCTTTTTTCCTAACACTAGCAATGCTGCCATGAGCTTACTCAAACGTATATTTGTATATATGTGTTCAAGTCTTTTGTAGAAAAGAGTCCTACATGGTATTCAACAGTTTAAACACCTTTTTCTCCATCATCTAATGAATGATATTCATTTATACATGCATATAGTACAGATATATTTTGCCTTTGTCTTCACGATCTCTATAGACTAGAGAGGATCTGTTTGACACATATTTGGGAATTTAAAAAAACAGAGTGCTAGCATCATTAAAAATAATTCTCACGGATGAAATTTTCTCTGTAAGTTATACTGCCTCCATCCTCTTAACTATGAATATTCACTAAGACACTCAAATACCCTGTCCCCATTCTGTATCTGCACCCGCGGTCGTGTTTGCTTTGTGGTCCAGAATCTTCTTTACTTGACATTCATCAAGATGCTCGTGATTCCATTTTATTTTTTTCCTTTCTTCCAGCAGTTTTAGTATCAGCCTCTCTCTGCAGTAAAGAACAAAGCTACAGTGGAGATGACAGCTTCCCTGGAAGCCATCTAAATACCTTCCTACGCTCTGGGTTTGTTTGTTCTTTTTCAAAGATCAGAGAACACAAGACATGGGCTACATTGACAAGATGCTGGGTTGAACTCTCTTTTAGCGGAAATCATGCTGTGCCTGACAGATTTGCAGCCAGAAGTGTTATTTGGGACACTGGAAGGAAGAATGGGACAGTATACAGTATTTAATATTTTCTTTGTAACTTCATTGTTTTTTAAATGCTTTGTGATATGACAGATATAATTGTCATTTTTTGGTGGAAAAAAAAAAAGCCACAGAGTTGAACTGTCATTAACTTTAGAAGAAGATAACCAATTAATTTAGTAATTAAGGGTAGGAGGGCTTCCCTTGTGGCTCAGCTAGTAAAGAATTTTCCTGCAATGCGGGAGACCTGGGTTCAATCCCTGCGTTGGGAAGATCCCCTGGAGAAGGGAAAAGCTACCCACTCCAGTGTTCTGGCCTGATGAATTCCATGGACTGTATAGTCCATGGGGTCACAAAGAGTTGGACACCACTGAGAGGCTTTCACTCATTCACTAAAGGTAGGAAGTTTATTTCTGCCTATAATTATGAAAAGACTTAGAGATGGGTATAAAAATTGGAAAAAATAAAGGAAAATGCATTTTACTCAGTTATTGTAAAAGAAATTCTGGAACCATTGAGGTAAATAGAAAGGAATTATGTTTCTAAAACTGTTGTGAGAATTAGGGATGCCAAAGTCTATAAATCACAGGGTTAAAAGAAACATTTATTTATAAAAATAAGAATAATTGTACGCTTATCTCGGGGACTTATTTAAATAGACAAACTCTCCTGCTTCTCTGCATATGATAGCCCACAATATATAACTGGAAGTATGTGGGTTACCTCCACAGCCCAAGGTTGTTTTCTCATCAACAAATGGAAGTGATAAGTATATTTATACTGGGTAGCAGTCACATGACAGAAAAAACAAGTGAATCAAATGAATTGTCTTAATATTCAAGAAATTAACTATTCCAAACTGAAAACCACATTCATTTAAGTTGATCAGCACTAGCTGAAAATCATTTTGATGGGATCGTTTGGTAATCTATGCTCTTTTCTATTATCTGTATTATTTGATTTATCCCCTGTAGCACCCACTGAGGCAAGAAGACATTATTTATACAGCCTACCTAAATGCCGTTGAGGCTATAAAGTCATTTTAAACTATTTAAGTTTTATTAGTCTGGGAAATCTAAAATTCAGGAAACAATACACTGTGTATAGTTTGATATTTAATAGTAACAAAGAGGGACATAAAAAAGGCAAGATGTTCTTTTTCTTCCCTCATATTTGCATAATCTCTCTATATCCCTAATGAACAGGAGTAAGATTCATTGTGCTCCTCTCTGACGCAGAGGTATTATAAACTAGATAGCTAAGAGAGTTGCCTTCAATATTGAAATTATGCCAGTCTAAATACAATGCTGCCTTTAACTTCTCAACAACTTGAATTCCTCCATGAAAACATCAATTAGCCTAAATACCTGAGCATCTGGAAGAATGTCTTTTTATTTAGAACTTGCCTACTAGACAAATCAAGAATGCACTGTGTATTCAGGATAGGAAGTCCAAACTGAACAGATTCAGAAAAGCCATTGGGCTAAAGTGAAATTGTATCCAATTAATTCCACCCTGTAAATATATTGGCAAATTATTTAGACTGCTCAATAGCTTTGGGAATGTTGCCAACATAACTAAGGTGGGAGGAAATCCTGCTTTTTAACAGTGACTACTTCTTCCACTACAGAATTGAGACCTCATGACTCTGAAATGCCTGATGGTGCTCTGGATCCAAGGCTAATGGAGCTTAAGTGATGCCCTCTTTAAATTCTGGGTCACTTTTTAGCAAAAAGGTACTTATTTATCTTAAGACAAGCTCTCTAGGTTCACTTAAAAGGATGTGAACGTTGAACACGTGATGTTCAATTACGCCTGACTCTTTGTGACCCCACAGACTGTTGCCCACCGGGCTCTTCTGTCCGTGGAGTTTTCCAGGCAAGAGTGAGTCGGTAGGTCTTTCACTTCAGTTCAGTTTAGTCGCTCAGTCGTGTCCAACTCTTTGCAACCCCATGAATCGCAGCACGCCAGGCCTCCCTGTCCATCACCAACTCCCGGAGTTCACTCAGACTCATGCCCATTGAGTCAGTGATGCCATCCAGCCATCTCATCCTCTGTCATCCCCTTCTCCTCCTGCCCCCAATCCCTCCCAGCATCAGAGTCTTTTCCAATAAGTCAACTCTTTGCATGAGGTGGCCAAAGTACTGGAGTTTCAGCTTTAGCATCATTCCTTCCAAAGAAATCCCAGGGCTGATCTCCTTCAGAGAGGACTGATTGGATCTCCTTGCAGTCCAAGGGACTCTCAAGAGTCTTCTCCAACACCACAGTTCAAAAGCATCAGTTCTTCGGCACTCAGCCTTCTTCACAGTCCAACTCTCACATCCATACATGACCACAGGAAAACCATAGCCTTGACTAGATGGACCTTTGTTGGCAAAGTAACGTCTCTGATTTTGAATATGCCATCTAGGTTGGCCATAACTTTCCTTCCAAGGAGTAAGCATCTTTTAATTTCATGGCTGCAGTCACCATCTGCATTTATTTTGGAGCCCCCCAAAATAAAGTCTGACCCTATTTCCACCATTTCCCCATCTATTTCCCAAATATCAAATTCATTTTAGATTCTTTTTTTTTTTTTCAGGGCTACTACTCACTCATTTGGCACTTCTGTGTGAATTAGAAAAAGGTGCTCCTTAGAGTTGGAGAAGGCAATGGCAACCCACTCCAGTACTCTTGCCTGGAAAATCCCGTCGACGGAGGAGCCTGGTGGGTTGCTGTCTATGGGGTCGCACAGAGTTGGACACGACTGAGCGACTTCACTTTCACTTTTCACTTTCATGCATTGGAGAAGGAAATGGCAACCCACTCCAGTGTTCTTGCCTGGAGAATCCCAGGGACAGCAGAGCCTGTTGGGCTGCCATCTATGGGGCTGCACAGAGTCAGACATGACTGAAGCGACTTAGCAGCAGCAGCAGCAGCTCCTTAGAGTAGACACAGCCCGAGTCAGCACCCCTCAGCCTCCACTTGGCACCCTCATCTGGGCAGCATTTGGCAGCCACAATCTGCCCCACTCTACGTGATAGCCCAGCGTCTTTGAAAAATCTCTAGTTGAATACTTGTCACTTTCCTCCACATGCTCTGAAACATTTTTCCTGATCTCAAAACTTTAGACTATATCCAGATCACTGATCCTTTGCCAAAGATTTCACTTCACATTTTAATGAAATGAATTATTTAAATGTGATTTGTATTTCTGATTTATATTTCTTCAATATCTATTTACTCCAGATGAATATTTATTTGTCCTCTTCTTATCTCTGAGAAAGGAGTGTCTCCCTTTCCGTCTGAGATTCACATGTTCATCAGCTCCGCCACCAGCACAGGTGACTTGCTACTCCGCATCGTCTCCTCTCGGTTTTGCAGGTTCTAGTTTTCTCTCTGCATGGGATAGTTAGTTTCAGTTTGCATATGTTCTCAAACCTCCACTACATGGCCTTGAAAACTTGCTGCTGTATGCTTCATTTTCCCAAAAAGATTGCCAACATCTTGCCAACGAAACTCACATATGTTTCAGCCTCGATTCCATAACTCAAAAAGTAGAATGGTGTGCATGTATTTGGCACTCGGTATGGTGGCTCAGATGGTAAAGAATCTGCTTTCAATGTGAGAGCCCTGGGCTTGATCCCTGGGTCAGGAAGATCCTCTGGAGAGGGAATGGCAACCCACTCCAGTGTCCTTGCCCGGAAAACTCCATGGACAGAGGAGCCTGGTGGGCAACAGTCCATGGGGCCGCAAGGAGTCAGGCACAACTGGGTGGCTAAATACTACCACTTTATATTTTGTAATAATTTGTGGAAGGAATTTCCTATTTAATTGTATAATGCTTTTCTCACTTTTTAGCATTTCACTAATGATTTTTAATAGATTTTATTTTTTTAGAGTTGCTTTAGTTTCACAGAAAAACGAATAGAAGGTATAAAGATATCCTACATAACTTCTGCCCACACACATGCACGCATGCATGCTCAGTTGCTGTTATGTCTGATTCTTTGCACCTCTATGGACTGTAGCCCACAAGTCTCCTCTGTCTATGGGGTTTTTCTGGCAAAAATACTGCAGTGCATTGCCATTTCCTCCTCCAGGTGACCTTCCTGACCCAGGGATCGAACCCACATCTCTTGGGTCTCCTGCATTGGCAGGTGAACTCTTTACCACGAAGCAACCTGGGAAACCACACACATGCATAGCCTCCCCCATTATTAACATCTTCCAACAGAATGGTGCATTTATTATAGTTTATAAACCCACACTGACACATCATAATCAACCAAAGTTCATAGTTTATGTTAGGGTTCACTCTTGGTGTATACATTTTGTTGGTTTGGATAGATGTGGAGTTTTGGGCATGAGATACAGTAATCACTTGGATAGTCCAATGGAATTCACTGCAAGCACTGGCAAATAAGAATATACTGCTTTGAGAGTGTATAATCATTTCATTCATCTTTTCCTAAATGCTTTACATCCTTTAAAACAAAGATAACTATAAAGAAAATAAAGTGTTAGTGAACTTACCCCAATTTAAGGATGTGTGTTTATATATATGAATTAATTTCAAGCATGTATATATATATATATAGAAAGAGAGAACAGAAAGGAGAGAGAATAACATAATTTTTCTAAGATGGCTCTCAAATTTAAGCTCTCTTTACCAAGATATATTTGGACACCAGAAGTGAGCAAATACTATTTTCACATATTTAAAAGAATTTGCAATTATTTATCTTGATAAGAGAGAGATAACCCTGAATTGAGAACAAGAACATGTTTACTTCATTGCCAATCCTGCTACTTACTATCTGGCCTTGTTAATTTGGATGTTCCTCAATATTTACTGGCTTCATTATGTGCAAACTTACATTAATGTAATCTGAATTACATATGGCATGGAGCCATTATGAGACTAAAAGCAGCAACAGAAACATACTATATAAATGCAGACCGTCACACACGTATTTAAGTAGAACTTATAAAATGAAGAAAAGAATCTGCAGTTTCCACGTGTATTTACTGAGTAGCCACTATTCTAGGCAAACAGGTTTCAGAGGTGAAAAATTCTGAGTCTCCTGGAGTGTATCTTCTATTGATGGAGACAGAAAAGAAACAAATGTATTGATGTGATTTAATTATATGTTCACATAATAAAATATTCTTTCTAATTCCATCTCAGGTTTTCTTTTAAGCTGAAATTAGAATGAAAATTCAAATTAATACAGTTCTATAATAATAATTTCTTCATTGTGGAGAAATGCATACAAGAAGAGATGCTTTCTTAGAAATCATATCTGAATATTACACTATTTTAAGGTTCATAGTTTAATAAGACCACTTTTATTTACGCTGTTCTGATGCCATAATGTGTTGTCTCATACATAATTCCAGCCTATCTACCTTTCAGAAAGTGTATTAAGGTCCACCGATGCTAAGATCCTGCTTGGCACCAGTGGCGTGATTTCAGAGCCCTTGGAGAAGAAACCCTGCCCCATTAGGACTGACGAGATGTTAAACACTTTTCATAGCAGAGACTTGGATAAAATTATGCCAACATAAACTTATCTTGCCTATAAGGAGGTTTTAATAAAAGAGAAGATGGAGGGAAGCTTGAAAATGATGCATATTTACATAGGCAGAGACACGGCTGAATCCAATTAAGAAGGCAGAAGGCAGTCATGGTAATCTCTGTGGATGTTTAAACATAAAATCATGGAGGTAGGTGTTTAATCAGGAAAAGTATTGAGCTTTCACTACGTGTACATCACTGTACTGGGCTTTGACCCAAGATTCAGGTCGGGCCTGCAAGTTGCCTACAGTCAACTGGGGAGAGGTGGTCATGGAAACACACAAGTATCTCGCACTGCTTTACTGTCTTGACAACAGGGAGTCCCAAAGAAGCAGCAGCTAATTCCTTACAGATGGACAGGAACAGTTACAAAAGTAAGTTTAGTTGGTTTTTGAAATAATAGATGTTCATCTGAAAGATGTGATGAGGTATAGCATGGTGGTGGTGGTGGTGGGTTGGGTGGGGGCGGTGTGAAGCAAGTTTTCCAGACAGATAGCAGGATTAAGCATTTTAAATGCAGGAGAGGCAAGAGACATGGGTTTGATTCCTGGGTCAGGAAGATCCCCAGGAGTAGGAAGTGGCAACCCACTCCAGTGTTCTTGCCTGGAAAATCCTGTCAGAGGAGCTTGATGGGCTACAGTCCATGGGTTCACAAAGAATTGGACACAACTAAAATGATGAGGATGGTGATAACTTGCATAAAGGTGGAATTTAGTGGGCACTTCTAGACTTACAAAATTTCAGAACATGTTTTTATTATGCCACTCTAAGACATATGTGTGAAAGTTGCTCAGTCGTGTCCGACTCTTTGTGACCCCTATACAGTCCATGGAATTCTCTAAGCCAGAATACTGGAGTGGGTAGCTTTTCCCTTCTCCAGGAGATCTTCCCAACCCAGGGACAGAAACCCAGTCTTCCATAATTGAGGCAGATTCTTTACCAGCTGAGCCACAAAGGAAGCCCAAGAATACTGGAGTGGGTTAGCCTACCCCTTTGCCAGTGGATCTTCCCAACTCAGGAACTGAACCAGGGTCTCCTGCCTTGCAGGAGAATTCTTTACCAACTGAGCTATCAGGGAAGTCCCTATGACATATGGACAATTATTATTCTGTAATATTTGATTGTTTCATTTTTCTTGATCTACACATACACAAGAGAGGATCATAATTTACATACATGTATGTAAAAAAAGAGCTTAATTAAAGTCTTTAGAAAATATTTTTAAAATGGAGAGGGAAAATCTAAGCATCTTTTTAGTGCTTTTATTATTATCCAGAGAATTATGGGAAAATAAACACTACCTAGCCAAGAGATGGGAATTATTTAAAACTGTAGTTTTCTCCAGTCTTAGGATGTTTTGTATTTTTTGTTTTTGTTCAGTCTCTAAGTTGTGTCTGACTCTTTGTGACCCCGTGAACTGCAGCACAGCAGGCTTCCCTGTCCTTCATTATCTCCTAGAGTTTACTCAATTTCATATCCATTGAGTCAGTGATGCTGTTGGTGCTGCTTTGTATTATGCAATGTAAAATATTCTTCAAAGCTATCATCATAGATTAGCATTGGAGAACAGATGCACAGAATATAAATTCTAACACTAGGGATCTGTTTGGGGTTCTACAAAAACACAAAAGAAAACACAAAGAAAGATGTAAAAAACACAAAAAGATGAAAACCACAAAAGAAGATGTAAAAAGTTATACAGCATCTGAAAAATATTGTATTACTATTCTTTGGACCACTATCACACAAACCCCAATGCTCCAGAAAGTTTTGTCTGTAGGTTTCTGAAATACTTACAAAGCTTGACAAGTCTTGATTCTCACTATTAAAAATAGAGAAGCTACCTTTGCCCACTTAACATCAAATTGCCATTTTGATAGCCAGCTGGTTCAGCAAAGACTGAACGGCCTCGCATAGACCATGGATCTTCCTGTTGGCAAATAAGTTGGTGTTTAGTTCTGAATTAGCTGAATAAAGCTTATCAACCTTTCAGAATATACTGCTATGAAAGTATGAGGGAATAGTTACATGAAATTAGACTGTTTCTTTCCCTAAATATATATATTTTAAGTAATCTTCCATATGTAAGGAATTGGATCTGAAATAAAGTTTGTCCTCCATTCACAATTTGCTCACCTACTAGAAACGCATGCTGTTCTCCATTAAGAAAAAAGCTTCAGCCACACAGATGAGGTGCAGCCCACTTTGCAGTTCCAAAGGTGTAAGTGTGGGGCAGGGCAAGAAGGAACCGTGGAAAATAAAAGGGACTCTGGAGGCTCATGCCCAAGAAGTTTTCAATCACACTTTAAAATTAAGTGTCTCAAATCAGGATTTAATTTACAGTTTAAGATTTAATAACACAGTCATTGCATGTTAATTAAACAGCAATGGATCATTTAGCAACCTGTTTAATGAGGTGTAACAACTATTGCATATAAAACATACCGACATTATTATTACATTGCCATTAAACTTCAATAAATCTGTTTGAATAATTATTGGTATTTAAGCACTATAAAGGCAGTAACATAACTAGGCATACCTATTTATATTCAATAAAACAAGAATTTTATTGTAGGAATAATTAAATTCCCAGGACCACATTCCTACATTTGTATGACACAAAATTCCTCCTGGTAACAGTGGGAGTTGCAGCTCCAGTAAAATGAAGAATTCAAGAGAGAAGAATTCAGCCCACACAGAAGGAACTGTCCTCATCATTAGTTTTAGAATCTCACCTTTCTTTAGGGGCCAAGCTCATCCATAATTTAATTAATAAATATAATTGAAATACCAGTTCCTCCATTATTCTTTGGACTAGGGGATCATAAATCCACACACTACCTCCTTCATGCTCACACAGGATAAATTAGAGAGGCCTGCCTAAGAATGTGACCTGACCAAAGATGCAGAAAAGCTATAACTTTTATGTTGGGAGGACTTGGTGAGCCAGCAAGGTGTAGAGGGCTCTGCTGACTAAAAGAAACATAGGGAATGGCCCCCGTTTGGCATATATGTTGCTAGGCTGCCTGAAAGATGAGGAAGGTGTGGTGCCATCGAGAACTGATGTACTCTGAATAATAAAGTACAATGTTTTGCTGCCAGATAAAATCTCAAAAGGCCTGTGGGTGGAGAGAGCAAAAGAGGATGCTATCCAGACCATGGGAATATGGAACTCAAGTAGATAAATACACTGACTAAAAATTCTAGATTATTAATACCTATATTTTAAAACTTTTTACTGGAGTATAGTTGATATACAGTGATATACAATTGATATACAATGTTGTATTAGTTTCTGCTGTACAGCAAAGTGAATCAGCTGTGCATATATACATAGCTGATCCTCTTTTTTGGATTTTCTTTCCATTAGGTCATCACAGAGCGCTGAACAGAGTTCCCTGTGCTATATAGTAGGTTCTCATTAGTTATCTATTTTAAATGTGTGTGTGTGTGTGTGTGTGTGTGTGTGTTAGTTGCTCAGTAGCGTCTGATTCTTTGTGACTCCATGGACTGCTGCCTGCCTGGCTCCCCTGTCCAAGGAATTCTCCAGGCAAGAATACTGGTGTGGGTAACCATTCCTTTCTTCAGGAGATCTTCTTGACCCAGGTATCAAACTCACATCTCCTACATTGCAGGCAGATTTTTTTACAGTCTGAGCCAACAGGGAAGCCCATTTTAAATGTAGCAGTGTATATATGTCAACCCCAGTCTCCCAATTCATCCCACTGTCTGCCTTTTTCCCCCTTGGCATCTGTATGTTTATTCTCTACATCTGTGTCTCTACTTCTGCTTTGCAAAAGGGCTCATCTGTTGCATTTTTCTAGATTCTGCATATGATACATATGTTATATATATTTTATTTTTCTGATTTGCTTCACTCTGTATGGCAGTGCCTAAGCCCAGTCATGTCTTTGTAAATGGCACAATTTTGTTCTTTTTATGGCTGAGTAATATCCATTATATATATTTATATGTGTGTGCCACATCTTCTTTATCCATTCCTCTGCTGATGGACATTTAGGTTGCTTACATGTCCTGCTGCTGCTGCTACTGCTGCTAAGTTGCTTCAGTCGTGTCCAACTCTGTGCAACCTCATAGATGGCAGCCCACCAGGCTCCCCTGTCCCTGGGATTCTCCAGGCAAGAACACTGGAGTGGATTGCCATTTCCTTCTCCAATGTGTGAAAGTGAAAACTGAGAAGTTGCTCAGTCGTGTCCAACCCTTAACGACCCCATGGACAACAGCCTACCAGGCTCCTCTGTCCATGGGATTCTCCAGGCAAGAATACTGGAGTGGGGTGCCATTTCCCTGGATATTGTAGTGCTGCAATAAACATTGGGGTACACATTACCTTGCAATCCCACTCCTGGGCAAATACCCAGAGAAAACCACAACCCCAAATGATACATGCACTAAAATCTAATTTTCATATGATTGTTTTAAATATTAATATTCCCCATTTATCCAGAATGTTTATTAAAATTTGGCCAGAGTAAATAGATAAGTGTGAAATATAGTTTGAGAGCGACATTTTGTGGAAAGCAGATGATATATACTAGAGATATAGACAAGATTACAAATTCAATTAAAGTTGGATACTAAAGGAGAAAATGGTAACCCACTCAAGTATTCTTGCATGGAGAATCCCACAGACAGAGGATCCTAGTGGGTTACAGAACATGGGGTTGCAAAGAGCTGGACATGACTTGATGACTAACACTAACTAACTATTGGAGCTAAATGCTACTGGGGTACCCGTGGACATCCAAAGAACATCATCAATTGTGGATTGGGCATTCAAATTGTTTTATGTATATTTTAATGGCAAGATGGCCTTGTGAAGTCTAAAGATGTGAAAACCTGGCAGCTGACACTTTATATGTAAAGACACATATGTCTTACAAGGGTAAACATAAGCTGTCATCACATTAGAGAGTTAGTAAACAGATCAATGATCGACACAGCTAGAGGGGAGACTGGGAGGTTGGAACTGACGCTTTCAAACTGTGATGTTGGAGAAGACTCTTGAGAGTCACTTGGACTGCAAAGAGATCCAACCAGTCAATCCAAAAGGATATTAACCCTGAATTTTGATAGTAAATCTGGGCTCCAATATTTTGGCCACCTGATGAAAGGGCTGACTTACTGGAAAAGACCCTGATGCTGGGAAAGATAAAAGGCAGAAGGAGAAGGAGATGACAGAGGATGAGATAGTTGGATGGTGAGTTTGCTGCTGCTGCTAAGTCACTTCAGTCATATCTGACTCTGTATGACCCCATAGACAGCAGCCCACCAGGCTCCCCCATCCCTGGGATTCTCCAGGCAAGGACACTGGAGTGGGCTGCCACTGCCTTCTCCAATGCATGAAAGTGAAAAGTGAAAGTGAAGTCGTTCAGTCGTGTCTGATCCTTAGTGACCTCATGGACTGCAGCCTACCAGGCTCCTCCATCCACGGAATTTTCCAGGCAAGAGTACTGGAGTAGGGTGCCATTGCCTTCTCCACATGGTGAGTTTGAACATGAGTTTACAAACATGAGTTTGAGCAAGCTCCAGAAGATAGTGAAGGACAGGGAAGCCTGGTGTCCTGCAGTGTGTGGGATCGCAAAGTCAGACATGCCTGAGCAACTAAACAACAACAAAAGAATTTTTAGAGCATTGAAACTATATACTATTAACATGGTAGATGCATGTCATTATATATTTGTCCAAACCCATAGAATGTACAGCACCAAGAATGACTCTTAATCTGAACCATGGACTTTGGGTGATTATTATGAGTCAATGAACATGGAAAAGGCAAAAAATAGGACACTGAAAGATGAACTCCCCAGGTCAATAGGTGCCCAATATGCTTCAGGAGAACAATGGAGATAAAATTCCAGAAAGAATGAAGAGACAGAGCCAAAGCAAAAACAACACCCAGTTGAGTATGTGACTGGTGATGGAAGTAGTCTGATGCCATAAAGAACAATACTGCACAGGAACCTGAAATGTTAGGTCTATGAATCAAGGTAAATTGTAAGTGTTCAAACAGGTGATAGCAAGAGTGAACATCGAAATTTTAGGAATCAGGGAACTAAAATAGACTGAAATGGGTGAATTTAACTCAGATGACCATTATGTCTACTACTGTGGACCACAATCTCTTAGAAGAAAGGGAATAGCATTCATAGTCAACAAAAGTGTCTGAAACGCAGTACTTGGGTGCAATCTCAAAAACAACAGAATGATCTCTGTTCATTTCCATCGCAAACCATTCAATATCACAGTAATCCAAGTCTATGCTTGACCAGTAATGCTGAAGAAACTGAAGTTGAATGGTTCTATGAAGACCTACAAGACCTTGTAGAACTAACACCCATAAAAGATATTCTTTTTATTATAGGGGACTGGAATACAAAAGTAGAAAGTTAAGAGATATCTGGAGTAACAAGCAAATTTGGCCTTGGAGTACAAAATGAAGCAGGGCAAAGGCTAACAGAGTTTTGCCAAGAGAACACACTGGTCATAGAACAAGAAGCACAAGAGAAGACTCTACACATGGACATCACCAGATGGTCAATACTGAAATCAGATTGATTATATTCCTTTCAGCCAAAATGGAGAAGCTCTATACAGTCAACAAAAACAAGACAAGGAGCTAACTGTGGCTCAGATCGTAAACTCCTTATTGCCAAATTCAGACTTAAATTGAAGTAGGGAAATCCGCTAGACTGTTCAGGTATGACCTAAATCAAATCCCTTACGATTATACAATGGAAGTGAGAAATAGATTCAAGGGATTCCATCTGATTGATAGAGTGCCTGAAGAATGGTGGACGGAGGTTCATGTCATTGTACAGGAGGGAGTGATGAAGACCATTCCCGAGAAAAAGAAATGCAAAAATGCAAAATGCTTGTCTGAGGAGGGCTTACAAATAGCTGAGAAAAGAAGTGAAGCTAAAGGCAAAGGAGACAAGGAAAGATATACCCATTTGAAGGCAGAGTTTCAAAGAATAGGAAGGAGAGATAAGAAAGCCTTCCTCAGTGATTAATGCAAAGAAATAGAGGAAAACAATAGAATGGGAAAGGCTAAAGATCTCTTCAAGAAAAGTAGAGATACCAAGGGAACATTTCATGCAAAGATGGAAACAATAAAGGACAGAAAAAGTATGGACCTAACAGAAGTAGAGGATATTAAGAAGATGTGGCAAGAATATACAGAAGACCTATACAAAAATCTTTATGACCCAGATAACCATAATGGTGTGATAACTAACCTTGAGCCAGACATCCTGGAATACAAAGTGGGCCTTAGGAAGCATCATTATGAACAAAGCTGGGGAGGTGATGGATTTGCAATTGAGCTATTTCAAATCCTAAAAGAAGATGGTGTGAAACTGTTTCACTCAATATGCTAGCCCAAAAAATATGGAAAACTCAGCAGTGGCCACAGGACTGGAAAAGGTCCATTTTCATTCTAACCCCAAAGAAAGGTATTGCCAAAGAATGCTCAAACTACTTCACAATAGCACTCATCTCACATGCTAGCAAAGCAATGCCCAAAATTCTCCAAGCGCCTTCAACAGTATGTGAACCATGAATTTCCACATGTTGAAGCTGGATTTAGAAAAGACAGAGGAACCAGAGTTCAAATTCCCCACATCTGTTGGATCATCGAAAAAGCGAGAGAGTTCCAGGGAAACATCTATCTGTGATTTATTGACTATGCCAAAGTCTTTGACTGTGTGGATCATAACAAACTGTGGAGAATTCTTAAAGAGATGGGAATACCAGACCACCTTATCTGACTCCTGAGAAATCTGTGTGCAGGTCAAGGAGCAACAGTTAGAACTGGGCATGGAACAACAGACTGGTTCCAAATCAGGAAAGGAGTATGTCAAGTCTGTTTATTATCACCCTGCTTATTTAACTTATATGCAGAGTACATCATGAAAAATGCTGGGCTTGATGAAGCACAAATTGGAATCAAGATTGCCAGGAGAAATATCAATAACCTCAGACATGCAAATGACACAACCCTTAAGGCAGAAAGCAAAGAAGAACTAAAGAGCCTCTTGTTGAAAGTGAAAGAGGAGAGTGAAAAAGTTGTGTTAAAGCTCAACATTCAGAAAATGAAGATCATGGCATCCTGTCCCATTACTTCAAGGCAAATAGATGGGGAAAAAATATAAACAGTGAGAGACTTATTTTTTCGGGGGGCGGGGGGCTCCAAAATCACTGCAGACGGTGACTGCAGCCATGAAATTAAAAGATGCTTGCTCCTTGGAAGAAAAGATATGAGCAACCTAGACAGCATATTAAAAAGCAGAGACATTACTTTGCAAACAAAGGTCCATCTAATCCAGGCTATGGTTTTTCCAGTAGTCATGTATGGATGTGAGAGCTGGACTATAAAGAGAGCTGAGCACCGAAGAATTGATGCTTTTGAACTGTGGTGTTGGAGAAGACTCTTGAGAGTCCCTTAGACTGCAAGGAGAACCAACCAGTCAATCCTCAAGGAAATCAGTTCTGAATATTCATTGGAAGGACTGATGCTGTAGCTGAAACTTCAATACTTTGGCCACTTGATGTGAAGAACTGACTCATTGGAAAAGACCCTGATGCTGGGAAAGATTGAAGGCAGAAGGAAAAGGGGATGACAGAGGTTGAGATGGTTGGATGGCATCACCGATGACTCAGTGGACATGAGTTTGAGTACACTCTTGGAGTTGGTGATGTACAGGGAAGCCTGGCATGCTGTAGTACATGGGGTCGCAAAGAGTCAGACAAGGCTGAGCTACTGAAATGAACTGAAGTGATGTGTCAATGTAGGTTTATCACTTTAAAACAATGTACCACTCTGATGGGAATGTTGATACTGGGGAGGCTATGAATGTGTGTAGTGGGATTATATATGGGATATATCTGTACTTGCCACTCAATTTTGCTATGGACCTAAAATTGCTCTAAAAAAAGTTTATTTTTTTTAAAGTGCCTATTGAAGTTGTAATTATGTGTAGTAAATGTTTCATGGAGCTGAAATTTGAAAAGCGGGAAAATCAGTGAAAACTTGGAAGGCTTTGTAGAGTAGAAATATGAATGATGCCATAAAGAGCAGAAAATGAGCAAGGAGAGATAAGCAGACTGGGTACTTCAAGATAGAGAAAAAGTTTGAGACAATGTAAGTTAATGTGTGGAAACATGTCTTAGCAGAGTATAAATCACACCAATTAGAAGATGGGATCTTTTTGTAAATATAAAAATTCTAAGTGTTCTTATTAGAGTATAATGGGGTAATTATTAAATATCTCATTGTTGAGTCAAAAAGGTTTAGCTTTGATACCAAAAGAAATATTGGACCACTGACGGATTTTGAGACAAGAAATGCCATGTCAACTGATGACTTTCCATCTTTATTGTTGTTCTTTATCAAAGGATGGGTAATGATTCACGGAGACTCCAACAGTAATTTAAGTAAATTATTATATCATCTTCACTGCCTTGTATGGCTCATTAGTTTCTGCAAGCAGGTCAATATATATCTTACCTCCAACTTGCTTATGCAAATTCCTTGTCATAGAATGTCCTTGCTACTTTGTAAATTTCATAATAACTTACTCATAATTCAAGTGTATGTGGTCTTTTTTGGGAAACTCTTGATGATTTAGCAGGCCTTTGGTAAAATTAATAGAATGGAGCTGCCTCTCCTTTAGGAGAAGGCAATGGTACCCCACTCCAGTACTCTTGCCTGGGAAACCCCATGGACAGAGGAGCCTGATGGGCTGCAGTCCATGGGGTCACTGAGAGTCAGACACAACTGAGCAACTTCATTTTCACTTTTCACTTTCATGCATTGGAGGAGGAAATGGCAACCCACTCCAGTGT
>NW_011494868.1:1503497-1511229 GCF_000754665.1 Bison bison bison | reverse complement strand
TGGGAAACCCCATGGACAGAGGAGCCTGATGGGCTGCAGTCCATGGGGTCACTGAGAGTCAGACACAACTGAGCAACTTCATTTTCACTTTTCACTTTCATGCATTGGAGGAGGAAATGGCAACCCACTCCAGTGTTCTTGCCTGGAGAATCCCAGGGACGACGGAGCCTGGTGGGCTGCCGTCTCTGGGGTCGCACAGAGTTGGACACAACTGAAGCGACTTAGCACCAGCAGCAGCAGCAGCAGCCTCTCCTTTAAGTTAACCTACAATCCTGCACTTAGTAATTTCATAGCACCTGCAAATGTGGTTACATACCACTATTTACATTCCCTTCTTCTGGGTAGGCTAAAGACCTTTGATATCAGTTTAATGTTTTACTCATCTACTATTATACATTTTAATTTACTTTTCCAGCTTTATTGAGATATAAGTTCAGTTTAGTTCAGTCATTCAGTCGTGTCCGACTCTTTTGTGACCACATAGACTGCAGCATGCCAGGTTTCCCTGTCCATCACCAACACCCAGAGGTTACTTAAACACATGTCCATTGAGTTGGTGATGCCATCCAACCATCTCATCCTCTGTTGTCCCCTTCTCCTCCTGCCTTCTGTCTTTCCCAGCATCAGGGTCTTTTCCTATGAGTCAGTTCTTCGCATCAGGTGGCCAAAGTACTGGAGGTTGAGCTTCAGCATCAGTCATTCCAACGAATATTCAGGACTGGTCTCCTTTAGCATAGACTGGTTGGATCTCCTTGCAGTCCAGGGGACTCTCAAGAGTCTTCTCCAACATCACAGTTCAAAAGCATCAATTCTTCGGTGCTCAGCTTTCTTATAGTCCAACTCTCACATCCATATATCACTACTAGAAAAACCATAGCTTTGACTAGATGGATCTTTGCTGGCAAAGTAATGTCTCTGCTTTTTAATATGTTGTCTAGGTTGGTCATAGTTTTTCTTCTAAGGAACGAGTGTCTTTCAATTTCATGGCTGCAATCACCATCTGCAGTGATTTTGGAGCCCCCCCCAAAATGACGTCTCTCACTGTTTCCACTGTTTCTCCATCTATTTGCCATGAAGTGATGGGGCCAGATACCATGATCTTAGTTTTCTGAATGTTGAGTTTTAAGCCAGCTTTTTACTCTCCTCTTTCACTTTCATCAAGAAACTCTTTAGTTCTTCTTCACTTTCTACCATAAGCGTGGTGTCATCTGCATATCTGAGCTTATTGATATTTCTCCTGGCAGTCTTGATTCCAGCTTGTGCTTCATCCAGCCTGGCATTTTCCATGATGTACTCTGCATATAAGTTAAATAAGCAGGGTGACATTATATGGCCTTAACATACTCCTTTCTCAATTTGGATTATTGAGATATACTTGACATATAACACTGTGGCAGTTTAAGATGCGTGAGGTATTGATTTGATGCACTTAGATTTTTCAAAATGATTACTACGTGTGTATGCCTAGTCACTTAGTCGTGTTTGACTCTTTGAGACATTTTGGACTGTAGCTCCCCGGGCCCCTCTGTCCATGGGGTATCAGAGACAACAGACAAGAATACTGGAGTGGTTTGCCATTTTATTCTCCAGGGTATCTTTCTGACCCAGGGATTGAACCCATGTCTCCTGTGTCTCCTGCATTGCAGGTGAACTCTTCACCTGCTGAGCCATACATCATGTCACATAATTACCTTATTTTGCCTATGAGAACATTGCAGATCTATTTTCTTAGCAACTTTTAAGTACATAAAACATGTTATTATTAACCATGCTCTACATTAGGTTCCCTGAAGTTATCTATCTTATAGCTAGAATTTTGTACACTTTAACCAACACTTCTCATTTACCTTACCTTTAGACTTTGGTAAGCATCATTCTGTGAGTTTGTCCTTTTTTTAGATTTCATGTGTAAGGGATATCAAACGATGTTTTCGTGTCTCTATCTGGCTTATTTCACTTATCATAGTGCTCTCCATGTTCATCCATATAGTTATAAATGGCGGGACATTCTTCTTTCTCAAGGCCATGTAATATTATATATATACATATAAATGTCCATATATACCTAATAACACTGCATTATACATATATATGCATATATCAACACAGCACATGCTCTTTCTCCTCATCAGGTCATGGACACTCCAGTTATTTCCATATCCTAGCTATTGAGAATGATCTTGCAATGAACAGGGGAATGCAGACACCTCACACTTCATACCTGTTAGGATAACTGTAATCAAAAGACAAGAGATAACAGGTGTTGGGAAGGATGTGAAGAAAAGGGAACTCTTTTGCACTGTTGGAGGGAATATAAATTAGTATAGTTACTAAGGCAAATGGTATGGAGGATCTTCAAAATACTAAAAATAGAACTACCATATGATCCAGCAATCCTATTTCTGGGTATACATCCGAAGGAAATGAAAACAGGACCTACCAATGTATTTTTAGTCTTTATTTTATCACACCTTGGGATGCACAGATGTTGGTTAATCATAATTTTTGCTTCGTGATATCCTTTCATCATCTTGCTCATCTTCGTATGCTGTCTTTAACAGAAAATCAGAATATAGTCCATAAAGGACGTATTCAGTGAATTTATGCTCTCTGGATGAATTGTGTCAAGGAGAATTTTATGACAACCCCTGTGACCTTTGCTCACTGGTGCTATTTCTATGATCATTTTAATTTGCAACAGTTAATTGTTCTAGTAGACTTAACCTAATTACACAAGTCTATTAGAAGCAAAGTTTTCTCATACTGGAGGAGAGATTGCAAGAATAAGATGACCTCAGATATTCTGTTTCTGGTTTGAAGATGAAGGAAATGACATGAAAGGAAATATAGATGGTCCTTAGAAGAAGCAAGAAGTCCACATCCAGCAGCCCACAGAGCAATGGGAACCTCGACTTACAGCTACAAGAAAATGGATTTCATCGAAACCCTGAATGAGCTTGGAAGTGAATTCTCCAGAGACTCCAATCAGATCCCAACCTAGAGGGCGTCTCAAATTTGGCCGTTTAAGAACCTCAGCAGAAAACCCAGCCAATCTCACACAGCATTCTGACCTACCAAACTGGGAGAATAAATGAGAATTCTTTTAAAGCTGCTATGTTTTTGGTAATTTGTCACACAGCAATAGAAAAACAAATACACAGAATCACTTTTTCCTTTTATTTTTACCACAGTGTCATAAGTAATGTATTATGTGCATACTACTAATAAATTTGATATGAATAAACAAGACAGCTATTATTCTGGGCTATGAAGAACTGGGTTTTTCATGACTACAGAAATTAATTTCTGATTTATAGAAACTGTCAAATTTTTTAAAGTAGTTATGTTCTTGCTTCAAGAGTGGTATTAGCAGGGAGTACTTTTATTCTGGTTCCTGCTGGACTACTTCTATCCTTCTGAGATAGGAGATTCTTCCTTCCTAACAGAAAATAGAATTTTCAGCACTGACATGGCAATAGGAGCAACTGAAGATTAAGGGTCTTATGTAGCAGACATCAGCATTCAGATCAAATGTAAGTCACCCAAAGTAAAGGTACTGAATTAAGAATAGAAGAGGCACAGTTTGGCACAAAATAGGTCAAAGCTAGAGAGTTTATAGGAACTAAAATGAAGGTGATGTAAAAAGAAAGCATTTCTTATCTGCCAAGGATTTTTAAGAAAAATCTTTGATTTATCTTTACCAGATAATTCCAAAAGGCAAAACCTGAGCTTGCACTAAATTCAATGTTTAAATTAAACCTGTTAGGGTAAACAATTGAGATAAGATCTGCCAGGAGTTTGGGCGCAGAGGAATCACAGCAATGTCTAACATAAATAATAGAGAACAAGAAAACAGAGGAACAGCAAAGATGGGACATATTTTAGGAAAGAAGTATAGAAAAGATGGATATGAAAATTATTGAATAGTTTCCTTATCTGTTTTGAAGAGATATGGACCACCACGCACAGAGAACAGGAAATCTCCAGCTGTTAAATATCCCAAGTACTAGAAAGGTTGTTTGGGAAGCTGTGCCATCTGCCCCAGGCTGGTCAGCCAAAGACATTCTTAGATAATAGGGAGCCTCGGGAGGAAAGCAAACCTGGGGTGGGGGAAGTAGTCCTTTAGCCACAGTGACTGCCAGTATTGCTTTTTCCCATATACATGATGCAGGGGAGAGAGAGGACGATGGAGAGGAGGGAGGGGAGAGGGCTAGGGAAAGAGCAACAGACCATGCTAATTAGAGGAGTGGCAGACTTTCATTCGGAGAAGGCAGTGGCACCCACTCCAGTCCTCTTGCCTGGAAAATCCCATGGATGGAGGAGCCTGGTAGGCTGCAGTCCATGGTATCGCGAAGAGTCGGACACGGCTGAGCAACTTCACTTTCACTTTCATGCATTGGAGAAGGAAATGGCAACCCACTCCAGTGTTCTTGCCTAGAGAATCCCAGGGACGGGGGAGCCTGGTGGGCTGCCGTCTATGGGGTCGCAGAGTCGGATATGACTGAAGCAACTTAGCAGCAGCAGCAAACTTTAATTACGTAAGAAGTTTGTCTTCTTCAGAATTAAATGAATACTTGCTACAACAAGGTGCTGGCCTAGTTAACTCAGTAGGAAATAGTCTTGGTTATAGGCATTGGATAAAATCAACTGGATTTTGAGGCATCACTCCTTATTTCATAGGACCAGATCCAACACAGCTTGTAGTCCCCTTGGCTTAGACAAAGCCCTATTGGCAGCTGCCTAAAGCGAAGACAACTAAATGTACACCCTGTAAAAAGTGCACAAATGTAGCCTCCTCTCTCTCGTGGGGTGAACGGCTCTTTCACAGGGGGAGGAGGATGAGGACACCACACCAGAGAGAGGGTGGGAGCACTGCTTTAAAGAGGAATTTTGTGAGAATTCAAATGTTCCTATGATCATAGGTAATAAATTATAGGAAGTGGTACTTAGTCTGTTCTAAATACATTTGATGGCAGTCAGTTCTTATAACAGAAAGCTGAGTAACAAAAACCAGTCTCAGAATGACATATTTCCAAGGACAAAAAATATCTCAAAGAGATGCATGGAGCTGCAAGAAATGGCAGCTGAAGGTCTGAAGGTGAAATTCAAACTGCTAGTCATTCAGCAGTGTCTGACCCTTTGCGACCCCATGGATTGTAGCCTCCTAGGCTCCTCTGTCCATGGGATTCTCCAGGCAAGAATACTCAAGTGGGTTGCCATTTCCTACTCCAGGGGATCTTCCCAACCCAGGGTTTGAAACTGGGTCTCCCACACTGCAGGCAAATTCTTTACTGTCTGAGCCACCAGGGAAGGAATAACAAGAATGCAAATTGCTAAGAGAAAGTGGAAACCAGTTTGCTCTAAGCTATAGAAGAACTTTAGGGAAATTAGAAAACCTTTCTCCCCTTAAGTGTAAGTTTGGCTAGGGGTGGAGGGTTGACAGTCTTTTAGAAGGGAGGAAAAATGTTTTTTTCTCTGAATAGCTATAAGGCTCAAAGCTTTTGTTCCACCCACAAGATATATATGACCATTTAGTGTGTTCACAGTGGCCCTAGCTTGGAGAAAAATGCACTACAACACCTGTCTTGGGCTTCGGGTTTATCTGGGAACACAGAATTCATGAGTAGGTGAATAAAGACACAACACATCAATCAGGACCTGAGCAGAGCTTCCTGCTGCCTCTGGACTGGCAATGCAATGGTTCACATGTTCACGTGGGGGCAAGAACCACAACCAGTTATTATAATACTTGGTTCTACTCAGAAGACCCAGGGGCAAACAAGGTTCAAAGGACTGCAGAATCACCAGACAAGGAGCAGTAAACCAGAAGGAGAAATGGACATAATAAGGTTTCTGTAAAATATGTTGCTATATTTAATAAATTACTGACTTAAAAAAAGAAAATAAAGATTTTTATGTGTGATTTCAAACAAAGGTTAATTGTGGCTTCACTGGCGGACCAGTGGTTAAGACTCTAGGCTTCTACTGCAGGAGGCAAGGGTTTGTTCTTTGGTTGGGGAACTAAGATCTCACACGCCACATACTGTAGCCAAAAAAACTCCAGAACAAACAAAGCATAGGGTAATAAAAGATAATTTAAGGATCAGGCCAGGAATACCACAATTATGGGGGAGGAGTGATCAATAGGTAGATATGCTTGCTAATGCTTGCTAAGCTTCTTGTGGGCTCAAAATTTAAGGTCAACCATTGGAAAGGTTGTAAATGTAATTTGAGGCTTCTCTATAGGCAGAGTTAAAGAAAAGAGAAAATAGAAAACCTTGTCTCTTCAAGCATTGACCAAGCGAAGGGTGGACATGATGGGAAAATAGGGAATCAGAAGCATCATGATGTCAGTCAGGTTTCCTGAGTGGTTTTGCCATGCCAAAGCATGACCCCCATATCCCAGTAGCTTCTAGCATTAAAGGCAAGTTTTTTGCACACCCACCCCATACCCCAAAAAGGGTCTACTGTGAACTGAGCTTGTTCAGGCTGCTTTTAATCTATACTGTGGGACTCAGGCTGATGGAAGAGCTTCTAGCTGAGAATCTCCAGTCTTGGGACGGGGAAGGAAGAGGTCATGACAAATCACACTGTGGCCTGTAATACTTCTTTTCAGAGATGAGGGTTTTTGCTCTCTCTCAAATTTCAGAGTGAAATCAAATCACTTGGCTAGAGTGAAATTAGGGGAACTAGAAAATATCTCACAGGAAGGCACACCATGGTGAGGGGCCCTGCAAGAAGAGGAAGCAGTGATTTAAAAAATTATCCCGTTGGACAAGAGAAAGCACTCTATATGATAATATAAGTGAGTCAGAATATATAAATAAATGCATTTATTTATATATAAATAAAACTAGACAAAAATCTATTAAAAAAAGAGTTTACATTTTTGTGAAAAAACAGTGAAATGATAGGTTGCTTAAAAAATCCTAAAACAAAGCAGACAGAAAGTCTAAAAATAGGTGAATCAAAAAATACTTGCGAAGAAATTATCAAATGAAAGTTGCAATAGTAGAAGCAATACAGATAAAAAAAATATAAGTGAATGAATTCTAATAGAAGTAGACTCACTAAAGAAAAGTCATCAATAAAACATAAAAGTCATCAATGTTTTGCATCTAAAAGCATAGCTTTGAAAATGAAACGTCAAAACAATAAATGGAAAGCAACAGAATGGTTGGATGGCATCACCAACTCGATGGACATGAGTTTGAGTAGGCTCCGGGAGTTGGTGATGGACAGGGAGGCCTGGCGTGCTGCAGTCCATGGGGTCTCAAAAAGTCAGACACGACTGAGCAACTGAACTGACTGACCAGAATCTGCAAACACAGGACATTACAGTATGTCTCTCCAAAAATTATAGTTGCAACAAAATTTGGTAATAGTATAGTAAATAAATTAAAACACTGATAAAATTAAAAACATTTGCTTACCTATGTATCGATATGTGATAGAGAGATTAAAGTGAAAGTGTTAGTCACTCAGTGTAGGTCTCTTTGTGACCCCATTGTCTGTTGATGGAATTCTCTAGGCAAGAATACTGGAGTGGGTTAAAGTTTCCTCTCCAATAGAGAGATTGTTGTTGTTGTCCAGCTGCTCAGTTGTATCTGACTCCTTGCAACCCCATGGACTGCAGCACGCCAGGCTTCCCTGTCCTTTACCATCTCCCGGAGCTTACTCAAACTCATGTCCATTGAGTCGGTGATGCCATCCAACCATCTCATCCTCTGTT
>NW_011494868.1:1489584-1503397 GCF_000754665.1 Bison bison bison | reverse complement strand
CCTCCTGCCTTCAATCTTTCCCAGCATCAGGGTCTTTTCCAATGAGTCAGCTCTTCGCATCAGGTGGCCAAAGTATTGGAGTTTCAGCTTCAGCATGAGGCCTTCAAATGAATAATCAGGGTTGACTTCCTTTAGGATGGACTGGTTGGATCTCCTTGCAGTCCAAGGGACTGTCAAGAGTCTTCTCCAACAACACAGTTTAAAAGCATCAATTCTTCTAAGTTCTAGTCCAACTCTCACATCCATATATGACTACTGGAAAAACCATAGCTTTGTCTAGATGGATCTTTGTTGGCAAAGCAGTCTCTGCTTTTTAATATGCTGTCTATGTTGCTCATAGCTTTTCTTCCAAGGAGCAAGTGTCTTTTAATTTCATGGCTGCAGTCACTGTCTACAGTGATTTTTGAAGCCCAAGAAAATAAAGTCTGTCACTGTTTCCATTCTTTCACCGTCTATTTTCCATGCAATGATGGGACCAGGTGTCATGATCTTCATTTTTTGAATGTTGAGTTTTAAGCCAACTTTTTCACTCTCCTCTTTCACCTTCATCAAGCTCTTTAGTTCCTCTTCACTTTCTGCCATAAGGGTGGTGTCATCTGAATATCTGAGGCTATTGACATTTCTTTCTCTCATACAGAGATTAGATAGATAGATAAATATTTAACAGAGTTATATAATCTTACAGCTAACCGATTAGATAAATTATTCATTCAACTAAAAGACACATTGAAATTTACAAATACTGGCCTAACTAAATCAAAGAGTAAATTCAAATAAATCTTACAGAACATTTTAACAATAATGGCCTAGCCTCAATGCAATTAAGGTGAGAAATGAATGTTACAAGTTATAAATCTGTTGGGTTTCCCTGGTGGCTCAGTGGCAAAGAATCCACCTGCCAATGTGGGAGACGCTTATCTGAATCCAGGTTGGGGAGGATCCCACATGCCACGGAGCATCTGGGCCCCTGCACCGCGACTACTGAGCCTGTGTTCTAGAGCCCGGGACCCACGACTATGAAGCTGGCGTGCCCTGAAGGCTGTGCTCCACAACGAGAGAAGCCATCCCGATGAGAGGCCTGCACATCGCAACTAGAGAGTTGTCCCCACCTGTCTCAGCTAGAGAAAAGCCCCCACAGCAAAGAAGACCAAGCACAGCCGAAAATAAAGAAATAAAATTGCTTTTTAAGTTTATAAATTCGTTTATAAGTAAATATACATATTGCATATATGAGAATTAGATGCAAACAATGGTTGCATAACAGAACAAGAAGGAGGAGTACAATGATCTTTGGGGCAAAATATCTGAAGA
This sequence comes from Bison bison bison, assembly GCF_000754665.1. Lineage (NCBI taxonomy): Eukaryota > Metazoa > Chordata > Mammalia > Artiodactyla > Bovidae > Bison > Bison bison. The sequence goes on along the minus strand of NW_011494868.1, from coordinate 1,502,086 downwards.
GAAAATTTATAGAAAAAAAACAGCATTTCTAAAAATGAGATCTCTTTCACATATCTTAATTTGTCAAAGAATCCTGTAGTTCTGATTGTTCTATAGTATTGGGGCAAGAGCTTCCTTCTTTACCATCCAAGCTACCAGGAAGCTCTTGCCCCAATACTATAGAACAATCAGAACTACAGGATTCTTTGACAAATTAAGATATGTGAAAGAGATCTCATTTTTAGAAATGCTGTTTTTTTTCTATAAATTTTCTCTTCAGATATTTTGCCCCAAAGATCATTGTACTCATCCTTCTTGTTCTGTTATGCAACCATTGTTTGCATCTAATTCTCATATATGCAATATGTATATTTACTTATAAACGAATTTATAAACTTAAAAAGCAATTTTATTTCTTTATTTTCGGCTGTGCTTGGTCTACTTTGCTGTGGGGGCTTTTCTCTAGTTGAGGCATTGAAACATGTAAAATATCATGTATGAAACGAGATGCCAGTCCAGGTTCAATGCACGATACTGGATGCTTGGGGCTAGTGCACTGGGACGACCCAGAAGGATGGTATGGGGAGGGAGGAGGGTTCAGGATGGGGAGCACATGTATACCTGTGATGGATTCATTTTGATATTTGGCAAAACTAATACAATTATGTAAAGTTTAAAAAAAAAAAAAAAAAAGAATCTGCCTGCAATGCAAGAGACCTGGGGTCTATCCCTGGGTTGGGAAGATCCCCTGGAGGAGGGCATGGCAACCCACTCCAGTATTCTTACCTGGAGAATCCCCATGGGCAGAGGAGCCTGGTGGACATGACTGAGTGACTAAGCACAACACACATTGGGGCAAGGGAGCCCTCTTACATAGATCATTGGATTGTAGCATAGCTTCACCTCTCACACGTGACAATCTGGATATATAGCCCCCAGAATCTGCTACACAAGCACCCAAAGAGACATCTGAAATAATGCTAATTTTAGTATTATTTGAAATAATAATAAAAAAATTACAAGCAAAATAGAATGTCTGCTAAGGAATTCATAAATATTATGAAATGTTCATGAAGTATAACTCTGATCTGCAATTGAAATTAATGAACTAAAGCAGCATGAATCAAATGTATAAAATTATGGAACAATGTGCAGTGAAAATAACCAAGTTGTAGAATAATAACCACTACAGTATGAGAACGTCTATAAAAATGTCTAAAACACACAAGTGATGCCGTTGATTGTACATACACATTCATAGATTAAAAGACAGCAAATTAAGAATTGAATCACAGTTCCATTTTTCAAGAGTAGGCTACAGAATGCATTGCACGGAGATGGTTGCAACTGTATTTATAAGATTTTGATTTTTTAATTAAAACAAAGTAAAAATATTTGAAGCAAGCATAGCAACATATTAAGCTTTATTAAGCTGGATGGAGAGTATATGGTGGTTTGTCATCTTAGCTCCTTGGATTTTCTGTAGGAGTGAAATACTTCATGATTAGGTTAAAGAAAAATGACTAGATACCTATTGGAAGATGGACAGAAGTCTAAACCTGGAGGCTGTGGCCCAGTGCCCCTTACATGCTTTGACCAGGTAATCAGAATTGCCTGCTCTCTATCCTCTGCCATGGCTAGACCAAACTTTCACCAAGTCTGTTCTCCACACAGGCCCCTGTCCTATGGCTTTCCTCCAGTTTAGCTAACACTAAAGTGCAGAACCGCCCCCGCCCCCACCAGCCCCAATCATGAGAACTGGCTGGCCACAGTAAGAAGTATTCCCTCTCAGATCACCTGTCCATTCCCCCATCTCATCTGACCAGGTTCTCCTTTAGATTCCTGCCTGACCTATTCCCCCTCCCCCTCCCTATAAATGTCTTTTTCTCCGACTTTGCCATGCTTGTGGATCCTTAGATGGGAGAGTTGCCACTATCGCACTAGCCTTCAGATAAAGTCTCTCCTTATCTAAATCTGGATTTGCTTTTAATTTGACAGTATTAAGGGAATGGGGAAATCAGATATGGTCACAAGCCCTTGTACAGGTACTTGGCCCTGTTTTTAGTACACTTAGAGACTGTACTATACTTCCCCATTCCCTTAAAACTGTTAAAGAAAAACAAATTATCATTGGGGTAACTTTTGTGGAAGCAAAGTTCAATCATTTTTTCAAACCATCTGACTGAATAGATTGCAAATACAAAAGGCTTTTTTTTTCCCCTACAAGATAAGACGATCATACATTCTGGTGTGCATGGCAGTAATATTATAATGGTTTATGCCATTGTATATTGATTGCTATTGTTCAGTTGTCAGGTCATGTCCAACATTTGTGACCTCATGGACTGCAGCACACCAGGCCTCACTGTCCTTCACCATGTCTTGGAGTTTGCTCAAACTCATGTTCATTGAGTCGGTGATGCCATCCAACCGTCTCATCCTCTGTTGTTCCCTTCTCCTTCTGCAGTCAGTCTTTCCCAGCATCAAGGGCTTTTCCAGTGAGTCAGCTCTTGATATGTGTTAATTACTTGTACCAACCCCTTACTTTTACTTTCAAAGGAGTCCCAGTTTAAATGGCAAATTATGTAGCCAACTTAAAGACATTTAGTCACAATAAACTGTGGAAAATTCTGAAAGAGATGGGAATACCAGACCACCTGACCTGCCTCTTCAGAAATCTGTATGCAGGTCAGGAAGCAACAGTTAGAACTGGACATGGAACAACAGACTGGTTCCAAATGAAAAAGAGTATGTCAAGGCTGTATATTGTCACCCTGCTTATTTAACTTCTATGCAGAGTACATCATGAGAAACGCTGGGCTGGAAGAAGCACAAGCTGGAATCAAGATTGCCGGGAGAAATATCAGTAACCTCAGATATGCAGATTACACCACCCTTATGGCAGAAAGTGAAGACGAACAAAGGAGCCTATTGATGAAAGTGGAAGAGGGGAGTGAAAAAGGTTGGCTTAAAGCTCAATATTCAGAAAACGAAGATCATGGCATCTGGTCCCATCATTTCATGGGAAATAGGTGGGGAAACAGTGGAAACAGTGTCAGACTTTATTTTTGGGGGCTCCAAAATCACTGCAGATGTTGATTGCAGCCATGAAATTAAAAGACACTTACTCTTTGGAAGGAAAGTTATGACCAATCTAGATAGCATATTCAAAAGCAGAGACATTACTTTGCCAACAAAGGTCCGTCTAGTCAAGGCTATGGTTTTTCCAGTGGTCATGTATGGATGTGAGAGTTGGACTGTGAAGAAAGCTGAGTGCCAAAGAATTGATGCTTTTGAACTGTGGTTTTGGAGAAGACTCTTGACAGTCCCTTGGACTATAAGGAGATCCAACCAGTCCATTCTGAAGGAGATCAGCTCTGGGATTTCTTTGGAAGGAATGATGCTAAAGCTGAAACTCCAGTACTTTGGCCACCTGATGTGAAGAGTTGACTCATTGGAAAAGACTCTGATGCTGGGAGGGATAGGGGGCAGGAGGAAAAGGGGATGACAGAGGATGCGATGGCTGGATGGCATCACCGACTCAATGCACATGACTGTGAGTGAACTCTGGGAGTTGGTGATGGACAGGGAGGCCTGGTGTGCTGTGGTTCCATGGGGTCGCAAAGAGTCGGACACAAATGAGTAACTGAATTGAAAGACATTTAGATGTTTAAACCTGAGCACAATCTACAACCTACAGAATAATTTTAAATATAAAAAATGTTAAAACAAAACAAGCTTATAGAAACAGAGCACAAAATTGGTGGTTGCCAGAGAGAGGGTTGGTAGCGGTTGGCTAAATGGATGAAGGGAGTCAAAACGTACAAACTTCCAGTTATAAAGTAAGCCCTGGGGATGTCATTCACAGCATGGCCTTATAGTTAATAACATATTCCATAATTTAAAGTTGCTAAGAGAATAGATAAAAAATTCTCATCACAAGAAAAAAATGTGTTGTAACTAGGTTATGGTGATAGGTGTTAACTTGACTTATTTGTGACAATCAATTTGCAACACTTACAGATATCAAATCATTATGTGGTATACCTGAAATGAATACAATGGTATATGTCATTTACATCTCAGTAAAAATAAACACGTATGTGTAAAAAAGTCCAGAAGACAAATCTCATATCGTGCCTGCCTCCTTGCTTGCCCTCAACTCTAGCTTGGCTCAAGGTCGCCTTTTCTTTTGCTTCCGCTATGTTGGAGTGGACGAGAGAAAACCAGCCAAGGTCCAGTACTAATCTGAAAGTTCTCGTTGCCTGATTTTGGCCATGGAGAGTCTCTGGGTGGGACTTTCTGGGTGTAGGGGTCTAGCCCAGCTCCCCTCTGGGCCCCTTCTGTGTGGTCTTCATGGATTCTCTGCTTGGGGAGGACAGAGCCTCACCAAGACCCAGTTCCCTGAGGTGGGAAATCCCTTCCAGACAGACATCTTTGTTTATTTACAATTTCTATTGAAGTGTAGTTGAGTAACTATGTTGTGGTATTTTCTGTTGTACAAGAAGGTGCATCAGCTATATGGAAACATATGCCCCCTTCTCCTGAGCTTCCCTCCCACGCTCACGCCCATCCCAGCCCTCTGGGTCAGCGCAGAGCGCCAAGCTGAGCTCTCTGGGCTCTACAGCCGTTTCCCGCTGGCTATCCGTTTCACACACGGAACTTGCATATGTGGCAATGCTACTCTCTCAATTCATCCCACCCTGTCCCTCCTGCCATGTGCCACACGCCCGTTCTCTATGCCTGTGTCTCTATTCCTGCCCTGCAAACAGGTTCATCAGTACCTTTTTTCTTTTTTTGATTCCTCCATATGTATGCTTTGCTATGCTATGCTATGCTAAGTCACTTCAGTCGTGTCCGACTCTGTGTGACCCCTAGACGGCAGCCCACCAGGCTCCCCCGTCCCTGGGATTCTCCAGGCAAGAACACTGGAGTGGGTTGCCATTTCCTTCTCCAATGCATGAAAGTGAAAAGAGAAAGTGAAGTCGCTCAGTCCTGTCAGACTCTTCTCGACCCCATGGACTGCAGCCCACCAGGCTCCTCCGTCCATGGGAGTTTCCAGGCAAGAGTACTGGAGTGGGGTGCCATAGCCTTCTCCGATATATGCTTTACCAGACATCTTTAATGGTGGGTGAGGGGTAGAAATAATCGAGCAGTTTAATTCCCCTCTTGAAGAGGTTTTTCAAGTTCCTAAATGCTTGCCACTGTTTGTGATTCAGAGGATACTTGAAAGTTGTCTGCCTTCGTATTTCTCTTCAAGGTAACAGAAACCCTTCATCTGATCATGCGGTTAACAGTCATGACACGACATCAGAAGGAGACAAAAAAGCTGGTGTAGGATCACCTCCGGATCCCGCGGCCACGGCGGAGATGCTCATCGCCTGGCATGTCCTCTGTGGCCCACCGGGTGGCAGGGCTAACCTACCAACACTGCTAACCTGTCAGCTGGGAAGCTCCGACGCGACTCCTGCATTAGATGGAGGAATTGCCCGTCTCTTAGAAGAGGAAGAAGCCCTTGCAGAGCTTAAAAATGTAAACTTAAAAATCTGTTCGGATGTTAGCTGACAGCAAATTTGACTTTGCTTGTCTTTTTTTTCCATTTTTTATGACTCTTCATTAGCATACATGTACGAGAGTTAATTATTTCTTTGATTTCTCAGACAAGGACTCATCTGAGTGGAAAGAATCATTATTGGTTAGACATTTGGACAGGGAATGCTCATTTGCTCTATTGAGCAGATGACTCGGGAGAATTTGTGGATAGTCTTCACCATGCTATCAGCTGGCAGGAAAAACACACCCGAGACAACTGGTGAGCTCGGCTGTGTCTGGAGTCGGCTGTGGGGAAGATGGGCTGGACAAACAGTCTGTTCTTCCCACTTCCATCCAGTGACTCTTCTTGCTGGGTTCTGATTCTTAAGGCTCAGACAGGGCTGACTAGAGGAGGCTGGCATCTCACTTAATTAACTTTGTTTCTAAAATCACATAACGAAATAATGCAATAGGAAGAATAGATCTAATATCCATGGGTGTGTAAGAAAAATTATATGATTACCCAAGCTAATAAATAAAGATAGATTGTCTCTCTCTTGCTCATTTATTATTTTTAAACTAGAGTTGAGTCTATTGACTGATCATGATTTTAATAACCATCTTAAATAAAAGTATATAAATTAATGGTAGTCATTTATTTTCATAAATGCATATTCAGTTCAGTTCAGTCATTCAGTCGTGTCTGACTCTTTGCGAGCCCATGAATTGCAGTACGCCAGGCCTCCCTGTCCAGCACCAACTCCCGGAGTTCACGCAAACTCATGTCCTTTGAGTCGGTGATGCTATCCAGCCATCTCATCTTCTGTAGTCCCCTTCTCCTCCTGCTCCCAATCCTTCCCAGCATCAGAGACTTTTCCTTCTCTTTTCATGAGGTGGCCAAAGTATTGGAGTTTCAACTTTAGCATCAGTCCTTCCAATGAACACCCAGGCCTGATTTCCTTCAGAACGGACTCATTGGATCTCCTTGCAGTCCAAGGGACTCTCAAGAGTCTTCTCCAACACCACAGTTCAAAACTATCAATTCTTCAGCACTCAGCCTTCTTCACAGTCCAACTCTCACATCCATGCATGATCACTGGAAAAACCATAGCCTTGACTAGGTGGACCTTTGGTGGCAAAGTAATGTCTCTGTTTTTGAATATGCTATCTAGGTTGGTCATAACTTTCCTTCCAAGGAGTAAGCGTCTTTTAATTTCATGGTTGCAATCACCATCTGCAGTGATTTGGAGCCCTAAAAAATAAAGTCTGACACTGTTTCCACTGTTTCTCCATCTATTTCCATGAGGTTATGGGACCAGATGCCATGATCTTAGTTTTCTAAATGTTGATATATACACATAAATAGCTTACATACAAATATTTGTGTATATACATATGTAGTTTTGGGGAAATTGTTTATAAACGTACTATTTAAGACCTTAGACACTGTAAAAAGGTTTAATATATTGTGCTTGTTTTTTTTGTTAAAAATTAAATCACCATTTTAAATTTTGTTGTTTATCTATATATTATAAAGAATAATAAAGCAGTGAAATTTTTCCGACCCTGTTAAAATATGTATGTGAATAAATAAAAATATTTCTTAATATCAAGATTTTAAAAATATATATATGCTTTAGTATTGCCCTACATTCTCCAACAGTAAACTAAGTTCAATTTTTAGATCTCCACAATAAGCATAATATTTAAGTGAATCCAAACCAGTATTAAATATAGATAATCTTTCTCATGCTTATATGTATTCCTGTCTACTATATTTACATAAAAAACACAGAAATAAACTCAAGTGGATTTTAAGAATGTATCTTTATAGGAAATCTGAACACTGCTCCTCCAGTTGAAATAAAGAATGTTTCACTTTGTGGACTTTCAGGAAGACATTATTCCCAACAAGATACAACAGGATACTAAGGACAATAAAGATAATGGAGAACAGATGTAGAAATTCTGTGTGGAAAAAGCGTGGGAGGGTAAGGGTTTTCAGTCTTCCCATTTGTGTGATAAATAACTGTTTGATGTGCCTTTTTGGGCAGTGGTTTGGACTGCTAACTAAGGGCAGATGGAAGCAAACCGCTGAAATTCTTCCATTTCCTCAACTATAGCTTAGACCCTTCAAACGTTAGGACTTCCTGAATTTCCTTCTGACTGCAATTACCCAGGTGGAAGGTTAGTATTCAACACCTGTTCTGCTGCTGCAATGCCTACGCTTAGAAATGCTTGGGTTTATCATCATTTATTAATTACTTAATCAATAAGCTCTGTGAATGGTGACCATAATTATCCCAGAAGGTCACTGAAATAGAGGAGAATAAGCTCCTAGGGCGATGAGGCTCAGGCGTGCATCCATTTATCTGAAGCTACATGACCAGATGCTATTTTTTATTTCTGCCTTGAATTTCAAATTAACAGTCAGCTGAAAAGATTCTGTTGAAGAATGAATCCATAATAAAGGGATTTACTTCTTTTTCCTTGCCCTTGTTTCTTTGCTTCCACTGATATTGATTATGGGAGATGTGTGCCTTAAGGGAACACTGCTACTCTTTGGCTATCTTCTCTCCAGTGTATGTTAGGATCACATTAAGGTCTTGCATTTCTCCACACTCAAGAGTCAATCAAGTGTTTTAGAAACTATGTGCTTTATAGAGAAAAAGTCAAGAAAGTATCAAAAACAAGGCTTCAGTGTGTTCTCACTTGTGGAAAAAGAATTCCAGGTACATTGTTTTTAACTCTGACTGACTTTTTGTATTGCTGTTAAGTAGCTAAGTATTGTCCGACTCTTTTTGACCCCATGGAGTGTGTACCATGCCAGGCTTCCCTCTCCTGCACTCTCTCCAGGAGTTTGCTCAAACTCAAATCCACTGAGTCAGTGATGCCATCCAACCATCTCATACTCTGTCACTCCCTTCTCCTGCCCTAAATCTTTCCCAGCATCAGGGACTTTTCCAGTGAGTCAGGTCTTCGCATCAGGTGGCCAAAGGATTGGAGCTTCAGCTTCAGCATCAGTCCTTCCAGTGGTTATTCAGTGTTGATTTCCTGTCAGATTGACTGGTATGATTTTCTGTATATTGAACATCTAGTTTCTGAAACACTTGATTCCTTTTTGAATGTTGAAAAATGCGAGATAGACAAATAGATGATAGAGATGGGTATATGAATATATTGTTTATAATCTAAAAGTATACAGAGGAGTCATTCATTCTCATCATTATTTGTGCTGTTTTATTTTGTTCATTTTTTAGATAGCTTTTTAATGTATAATTTGCATGTGATAAAATGTATACATTTCAGTGCACAATTTTATGAGCTTTGTCAGTCTATCCCAATCTGAGTGTGGTGATGATACCACCAAAATAATGAGATGGAGCTAAACTATTCACTAGAGTAGCACCCAAGCACATGAGGTGTTTCAGCACTGCAGCAAGGAGCATAACATTTCAGAGGTATCTGGTTATGTCAAATATATGTGTAATTAAATTTATTTATAATTTTTTTCTTCTTACATTTAAAAATATGGCTACAAGAATTTTTAAAATCACTATGTATTTAAAATCACTTGTATTTAATTCCCATAATACAGAGTAGCATAGAACATTTCACCAACACACAAGTTTCCTCACAAATCTTTTCATTGAATCCTCCCACCTCATCCTCACTCCATGACAACCATAGATTTACCCCCTGTCTCCAGCTCTGGCTTTTCTACAATTTTGTATAACCAAGATCTGTGTGTCTGCAGTCTCATCAGTGTGTCTAATCAGCTCCTACACATGTAGTCCACATTAGTATGGTATGTAGTCTCTCTATGATTTCTTTTACTTCTCAAAATGTTTGAATAATATGTTCATATTGTCATATCTATAGTTTATTTTTTTTAAATGCTGAGTAGTACTCCTTAGTACTAGATGCCCATGCTGGGTTTAGAAAACGCAGAGGAACCAACAATCAAATTTACAATATTTACTGAATCATAGAGAAAGCAAGGAAATTTCCAAAAAAAAAAAAAAAACTACCTCTTTTTTATCAACTATTCTAAAGCCTTTGACTGTGTGGATCACAACAAACTGTGGAAAGCACTTAAAGAGATGGGGATACTAAACCACCTTACTCTTCTCCTGAGAAACATGTATGTGGGTCAAGAAGCAGCAGTTAGAACAATACATGCAACATTTGATTGGTTCAAGATGAGAAAGGAGGACAACACAGGGCTGTCTGTTTGGCTGTCGCCCTGTTTGTTTAACTTATATGCATAGTACATCATGGGAAATGCTGGGTTGGATGAAGCACAGGCTGGAGTCAAGATTGCAGGGAGAAATGTCAATAACCTCAGATACGCAGATGACACCACCCTTATGGCAGAAAACCAAGGGGAACTAAAGAGCCTCTTGATGAGGTGAAAGAAGAGAGGGAAAAAGTTGGCTTAAAACTCAATGTACAAAAAACTAAGATCCTAGCATCCAGTCCCATCACTTCATGGCAAATAGATAGAGAAACAATGGAAACAGTGAGAGAATCTGTTTTGAGGGGGCTCCAAAATCACTGCAGATGGTGATTGCAGCTGTGAAATTAAAAGATGCTTGGTCAGTGGAAGAACAGTATGACCAACCTAGACAGCCTATTAAAAAGCAGAGACATTACTTTGCCAACAAAGGTCCGTCTAGTCAAGGCTATGCTTTTTCCAGTGGTCATGTATGGATGTGAGAGCTGGACGATAAAAAAGGCTGAGCACTGAAAAATTGACGCCTTTGAACTGTGGTGTTGGAGAAGACTCTTGAGAGTCCCTTGGACTGCAAGGAGATCCAACCAGTCCATCCTAAAGGAGACCAGTCCTGAATATTCATTGGAAGGACTGATGTTGAAGCTGAAACTCCAATACTTTGGCCACCTGATGTGAAGAACTGTCTCATTTGAAAAGACTCTCATGCTGGGAAAGATTGGAGGCAGGAGGAGAGGGGATGACAGAGGATGAGATGGTTGGATGGCATAACCAACTCAATGGACATTAGTTTGAGTAAGCTCCAGGAGTTGATGATGGACAGGGAGGCCCTGGCGTGCTGCAGTCCTTGGGGTCGCAAAGAGTCAGACACTGCTAAGTGATTCAACTGAACTGAACTGAGGCATTTTATATGCATAAAGTATTCATTTAGCATGCTATTTAAAAGTTTCATCCCTGTGGTTGCATATATGAATATCTTGCTATTATTATTATTGCTGAATACTGTTCCATTGCATGGATGTACCACATTGTTTATCCATTAATCAACTGCTGAACATTTGGGTGGTTTCATATTTTTGGCTATTAGGTATAATGCTGATGTGAGCATTCACATACAACATTTTGTGTAAACATGTGCATTTAACTATCTTGAGTACATTTTTCTCAGTAGAATTTCTAGGTCACGTGGCAATTGGCAATTCAACCTTTAACTTTCTGAGGAGCTGCCATACTGCTTTCCAAAGCAGCTGCACCATTTTAAATACCCTCCCTCCAATTATATATGATAGTTCTAATTTCTCTAAGTCCTCCAAACATTTGTTGCTGTTGATCTTTTACTGTGTTCATTCTAATGAGGGTGAAAAAGTATTTCATTCAAATTTAGTCCTTGTTTTCCTAATGACTAATAATATTGAGCATCTTTTCATGGACCTGTTGACCATTTTTTTTCCCTGTTGTTATTGTTTTTATGAAGAAACAGCTGTTAGAAGGACCTTCCTCCACAAACACTTCTAATCTCACTTTTGCAATATTTTCCAGTTTTCAATAGGTCTTATTATTTTTTTAAATTTATTCCTATGCATTTTATATTTTGATGGTGTATTTTAATACTATTATACTTAATCTATAAATATCATTTTAATTTCAACTTCCAAATGTGCACTCAGTTCAGTTCAGTCACTCAGTTGTGTCCGACTCTTTGTGACCCCATGAATCACAGCATGCCAAGCCTCCCTGTCCATCACAAACTCCTGGAGTTCACTGAGACTCATGGCCATCCAGTCAGTGATGCCATCCAGCCATCTCATCCTCTGTTATTCCCTTCTCCTCCTGCCCCCAATCCCTCCCAGCATCAGAGTCTTTTCCAATGAGTCAGCTCTTTGCATGAGGTGGCCGAATACTGGACTTTCAGCTTCAGCATCATTCCCTCCAAAGAAATCCCAGGGCTGATCTCCTTCAGAATGGACTGGTTGGATCTCCTTGCAGTCCAAGGGACTCTCAAGAGTCTTCTCCAAAACCACAGTTCAAAATCATCAATTCTTTGGCACTCAGCTTTCTTTAATAGTCCAACTCTCACATCCAAACACGACCACTGGAAAAACCATAGCCTTGACTAGACGGACCTTTGTTGGCAAAGTAATGTCTCTGCTTTTCAATATGCTATCTAGGTTGGTCATAACTTTCCTTCCAAGGAGTAAGCATCTTTTTATTTCATGGCTGCAGTCACCATCTGCAGTGATTTTGAGCCCAAAAAAATAAAGTCTGACACTGTTTCCCCATCTATTTGCCATGAAATGATGGGACCAGATCCCATGATCTTTGTTTTCTGAATGTTGAGCTTTAAGCTGTTTCACTCTCCACTTTCACTTTCATCAATAGGCTCCTTTGTTCATCTTCACTTTCTGCCATAAGGGTGGTGTCATCTGCATATCTGAGGTTACTGATATTTCTCCCGGCAATCTTGATTCCAACTTGTGCTTCTTCCAGCCCAGCGTTTCTCATGATATATTCTGCATACAAGTTAAATAAGCAGGGTGACAATATACAGCCTTGACATACTCCTTTTCCTATTTGGAACCAGTCTGTTGTTCCATGTCCAGTTCTAACTGTTGCTTCCTGCCTGCATATAGGTTTCTCAAGAGGCAGGTCAGGTGGTCTGGTATTCCCATCTCTTTCAGATTTTCCACAGTTTATTGTGATCCACACAGTCAAAGGCTTTGGCATAGTCAATAAAGCAGAAATAGATGTTTTTCTGGA
>NW_011494868.1:1486431-1489484 GCF_000754665.1 Bison bison bison | reverse complement strand
TTCTGTTAGGTCCATATCATTTCTGTCCTTTATTGAGCCCATCTTTGCATGAAATATTCCCTTGGTATCTCTAATTTTCTTGAAGAGATCTCTAGTCTTTCCCATTCTGTTGTTTTCCTCTATTTCTTTGCACTGATCATTGAGGAAGGCTTTCTTATCTCTTCTTGCTATTCTTTGGAACTCTGCATTCAGATGCTTATATCTTTCCTTTTCTCCTTTGCTTTTCACTTCTCTTCTTTTCACAGCTATTTGTAAGGCCTCCCCAGACAGCCATTTTGCTTTTTTGCATTTCTTTTCCATGGGGATGGTCTTGATCCCTGTCTCCTGTACAATGTCAAGAACCTCCGTCCATGGTTCATCAGGCACTCTATCTATCAGATCTAGTCCATTAAATCTATTTCTCACTCCCATTGTATAATCATAAGGGATTTGATTTAGGTCTATTGCTATATAAAAAATGCATTAGTTTTTGTTTTCTATTAGTCTTATATCCTATGACCTTTCTAAATTTATTTACTAATTCTAGTGGAATTTTAATAGATAAGTTTTAAGACTTATTATCATATCATCTGCAAATTATACCAATTTTACTTCTTCCCTTCAAATAAGTAAAATTTTATTTCTTTTTCTTGCCTTATTTTATTGGCCAGAACATCTAGTTTTAATATTGATTAAGTAGCATATTTCTCTTGTTCTAAATCTTAGGAGAAAAAGAATTCAATCTTACAACTAAGTTTGATGTTAGCTCTATATTTTTTAAAGATGGCTTTAATAGGTTGAGGAAGTTACTTTCTCTTCTAAGTTTTCAGAGAGTTTTATTATAAATGTGTGTTCAATTTTGTTAAATGTCTCTGCTTTTTGCATCTTTTGAGGCTATTATGAAGTTTTGCTTTTTAGTATAGGATTGACTTTGTTTTCCATGGTACGGGTTGTATATTCCAGGTTCTTTGTATATCTGAGTACTTCTGAATGGATCCAGATATTGTGAATTTTATATATATGGGTCTTGACTTTGTCATGTAACTTTAAATATTATTGATCTTTAATCTGGACACACTGAAGTTACTTAGAGTTTAATATTTTTGAACTCTTTTTTAAAGTAAGCATTTTTAGGATGGACACAGAGAAACCTTACTTACTAACGTAGATTCTATCAGATGCTATCCTATGTATTATATGGTCTTTCTACTCTGACTGGAACACAAATTATTCCCAGTCCGGTGTGAACTCTGGAAATGGTTTTGCCTACTGCTTTCCAGTGATTCTTTCCTTATTGCAGGTACTTTCGTTTCATGCAGGTCATTATTCAGCCATAGTTTCAAGGTTCTCCCCCTCTCTCTATTCAACTTTCCCCTCTGTGATACTCTACTCTGCAAATTCTAGCTACTCTTCCACTCTCTGCCTTTTGATCTTTTCACTTCCACTCAACAAGTTTGTGGTGTTGTGTTTAGATTCCCATTCTGCTCTTTGGTCTAGAGAATGGAGTCTAAGTAATAATCTGGGGAAATTATTTGCACTTTGATAGTTTTCCCTTTTTCAGAGGAGACAGTCATCCACCACCTACTGTTCATATCTGAAAACTCTCATTTACGAGTTTTACTATTTTATAATACAAACTCTGGGGGATGGTGAAGGACAGGGAAACCTGGTGTGCTGCAGTCCGTGGGGTCACAAAGAGTCAGACACAGCTGAGTGACTGAATAACAACTGTGTTATAATATGTGAGGATAAATCTGATCCCTGTCATCTGTGGACAAATGGGTTAAACATCTCCTGCTTTTAACCATCTTTTCTAAATGATATGAGTCAGATTTATTTTATAGTTATGAAACTCTCATAGTCTAAAAGGATTATCAATAATATTTGATCCCAAAGCCCCAAGTTGATTTTAAATTATGTCTTGCTTTTAGAAATTACGTGACATGTCAATCCTAGACAAGGCAATGGAACAAAAAGTGGGTTGAAAATTAGGCTTAGGCTAGCCAAGGAAAAGTGAAAGCTATGATGACAGTCCTGAAGAAGTCATGAACTAAAAATATAAGTTTGGCTGATCATTTAGGAGAACAAATGGAGAAGGTTGAGTGAGAATACACAAACAGGTGTTCCAGAAAAATTAATTTAAAAGATTAACAGGGATAAATAACCTAGTCTAAGATATATTAAAATTGTTGCTTTTAAATATTCCTGAAACTTCAGTAGTTAAAGCTTTTTATAAAAACAAAAAAAAAATAAAAGCTTTTTAGATGTATCTATTTAGAAACATAAAGATGACATGTAACTTCACGAAAATGCAGATGAATGAATGAAGTAGTTTTTATATGCCATCTTGGTGGAATTGTGTTTATCTGGACTGAAACTTTAAGATACACCTGTCAATGCAAGATGGGAACAAGTGTTACTATAAATATTTAAATGGTATCTGCTTTCCAAGATAGAATGAACAATTTACATTGCAACATTATGGACATTTCTTATTGAGGAAGTACATAGTGAAATAAAAGGCCATAGCTTAGAAGGAAAACAAATTTTATCCTAGTGCAATGTTTCTTCTGTCCTGTGATAAGTTTTACATGGAAATTATCTGCAGTTATTGATATGCCTGACTGCTGAAGTATGAACACATTTTTTTTTTTCTTTCCTCTTCATCATACACATCTAGACTTTTCAGTCAGTTCAATTGCTCAGTCATTTCCGACTCTTTGCGACCCCACGAATCGCTGCATGCCAGGCCTCCCTGTCCATCACCAACTCCCAGAGTTCACCCAACTCACATCCATCGAGTCAGTGATGCAATCCAGCCATCTCATCCTCTGTTGTCCCCTTCTCCTCCTGCCCCCTATCCCTCCCAGCATCACAGTCTTTTCCAATGAGTCAACTCTTCGCATGAGGTGGCCAAAGTACTGGAGTTTCAGCTTTAACATCATTTCTTCCAAAGAAATCCCAGGGCTGATCTCCTTCAGAATGGACTGGTTGGATCTCCTTGTAGTCCAAAGGACTCTCAAGAGTCTTCTCCAAAACCACAGTTCAAAAGCATCAATTCTTCAGCGCTCAGC
>NW_011494868.1:1485708-1486331 GCF_000754665.1 Bison bison bison | reverse complement strand
CCTCTGTCCATAGTTCATCAGGCACTCTGTCTATCAGATCTAGTCCCTTAAATCTATTTCTCACTTCCAGTGTATAGTCATAAGGGATTTGATTTAGGTCATACCTGAATGGTCTAGTGG
Source organism: Bison bison bison (assembly GCF_000754665.1). Taxonomy (NCBI): domain Eukaryota; kingdom Metazoa; phylum Chordata; class Mammalia; order Artiodactyla; family Bovidae; genus Bison; species Bison bison. Next base: position 1,486,211 of record NW_011494868.1, on the reverse strand, counting down.
TTTTCTCCATTTTCTTCAATTTCAGTCTGAATTACCACAGTCAGCTCCCTGTCTTGTTTTTGCTGACTGTATAGAGCTTCTCCATCTTTGGCTGCAATGAACATAAATAATCTTATTTAACTTATATGCATAGTACATCATGAGAAATGCTGGGCTGGAAGAATCACAAGCTGGAATACATATTGCCGGGGGAATTATCAATAACCTCAGATATGCAGATGATGCTACCCTTATTGCAGAAAGTAAAGAACTAAAGAGCCTCTTGATGAAAGTGAAAGAGGAGAGTAAAAAGTTGGCTTAAAGCTCAACATTCAGAAAATTAAGATCATGGCATCTGGTCCCATCTCTTCATGGCAAATAGATGGGGAAACAGCGGAAACAGTGGCTGAATTTATTTTGGGGGGCTCCAAAATCACTGCAGATGGTGATTGCAGCCATGAAATTAAAAGATGCTTACTCCTTGGAAGAAAATTTATGACCAACCTAGAAAGCATATTAAAAAG
>NW_011494868.1:1484034-1485608 GCF_000754665.1 Bison bison bison | reverse complement strand
ATCCTCTGTTGTCCCCTTCTCCTCCTGCCCCCTATCCCTCCCAGCATCACAGTCTTTTCCAATGAGTCAACTCTTCGCATGAGGTGGCCAAAGTACTGGAGTTTCAGCTTTAACATCATTTCTTCCAAAGAAATCCCAGGGCTGATCTCCTTCAGAATGGACTGGTTGGATCTCCTTGTAGTCCAAAGGACTCTCAAGAGTCTTCTCCAAAACCACAGTTCAAAAGCATCAATTCTTCAGTGCTCAGCCTTCTTCACAGTCCCAGTCTCACATCCATACATGACCACAGGAAAAACCATAGCCTTGACTAGACGAACCTTTGTTTGCAAAGTAATGTCTCTGGTTTTGAATATGCTGTCCAGGTTGGTCATAACTTTCTTTCCAAGGAGTAAGCGTCTTTTAATTTCATGGCTGCAGTCACCATCTGCAGTGACATGCTTTAATTAAGCACTCATGATGTACTCTGCATATAAATTAAAGAAGCAGAGTGACAATACACAGCCTTGATGTACTCCTTTTCCTATTTGGAACCAGTCTGTTGTTCCATGTCCAGTTCTAACTGTTGCTTCCTGACCTGCATACAGGGGTCTCAAGAGGCAGGTCAGGTGGCCTAGAATTTCCATCTCTTTCAGAATTTTCCACAGTTTATTGTGATCCACACAGTCAAAGGCTTTGGCATAGTCAATAAAGCAGAAATAGATGTTTTTCTGGAACTCTCTTTCTTTTTTTCTTTTTTTTTTTTGATTTCTGCTCATACTTGACTTTTAATCTTTTATTTTTTCTAATTTAGTTTTATATTTTAACTTTACAATATTGTTTTGGTTTTGCCATATATCAAAATGAATCCACCACAGGTATACATCCAGCAGATGTTGGCAATTTGATCTCTGATTTCTCTGCCTTTTCTAAAACCAGCTTGAACATCTGGAAGTTCATGGTGCACATATTGCTGAAGGCTGGCTTGGAGAATTTTGAGCATTCCTTTACTAGTGTGTGAGATGAGTGCAATTGTGCGGTAGTTCGAGCATTCTTTGACATTGCCTTTCTTTGGGATTGGAATGAAAACTGACCTTTTCCAGTCCTGTGGCCACTGCTAAGTTTTCCAAATTTGTTGACATATTGAGTGCAACACTTTCACAGCATCATCTTTCAGCATTTGAAACAGCTCAACTGGAATTCCGTCACCTCCACTAGCTTTGTTCATAGTGATGCTTCCTAAGGCCCACTTGATTTCACATTCCAGGATGTCTGGCTCTAGGTGAACGATCACACCATCATGATTTTTTGGGTCATGAAGATCTTTTTTGTACAGTTCTTCTGTGTAACTTGCCACCTCTTTTTAATATCTTCTGCTTCTGTTAGGTCCACACCATTTCTCTCCTTTATTGAGCCCATCTTTGCATGAAATGTTCCCTTGGTATCTCTAATTTTCTTGAAGAGATCTCTAATCTTTCCCATTCCATTGTTTTCCTCTATTTCTTTGCACTGATCTCTGAGGAAGGCTTTCTTATCTCTTCTTGCTATTCTTTGGAACTCTGCATTCAGATGCTTATATCTTTCCTTTTCTCCTTTGC
>NW_011494868.1:1477526-1483934 GCF_000754665.1 Bison bison bison | reverse complement strand
TGGCTGAATTTATTTTGGGGGGCTCCAAAATCACTGCAGATGGTGATTGCAGCCATGAAATTAAAAGATGCTTACTCCTTGGAAGAAAATTTATGACCAACCTAGAAAGCATATTAAAAAGCAGAGACATTACTATTCCAACAAATGTCCATCTAGTCAAGGTTATGGTTTTTCCAGTGGTCCTGTATGGATGTGAGAGTTGGATTGTGACGAAATCTGAGCACTGAAGAATTGATGCTTTTGAACTGTGGTGTTGGAGAAGACTCTTGAGAATCCCTTGGACTGCAAGGAGATCCAACCAGACCATCCTAAAGGAGATAAGTCCTGGGTATTCATTGGAAGGACTGATGTTGAAGCTGAAACTTCAATACTTTGAGCACCTAATGTAAATAACTGACTCATTTGAAAAGACCCTGATGCTGGGAAAGCTTGAGGGCAGGAGGAAAAGGAGAAGACAGAGGATGAGATGGTTGGATGGCATCCCCGACTCAAAGGGCATGGGTTTGTGTGGACTCTGGGATTTTGTTGGACAGGGAGGCCTGGCGTGCTGCAGTTCATGGGGTCACAGAGTCGGACACGACTGAATGACTGAACTGACTGAATTACTCACTGGAAAAGATTCAATACCATAGGAAGCTGATTTCATAGTTTTAAGAATATGATGTATTATAAAGAGCTATTATGAAAAGGAGGACAATTTGAAGTTCTTAAATTTCTGTTTCTTTCAAAATTATACCATTTAGTGCAAAAAGTTGCTTAAGTACAAGACCTAATTCCACTGATGCAGGAGGTGCTTAACAAATACTTGTTGAGTTGAAAAGTCTACTAGAGCCAATGGTATACAGAGAAATAAGCTCAGGATTAGAAGAGATTCCAGCTGCAGTTTTAACTGGATGCGGGCTTGAAAAAGTTAACCTATCAATACCATTGGTGTTTTTTATTTTTGCCTCCAATATGAAGAAATTGACCTGAATCACTTCTAAATCCCAGGATTCCAAGAATCTGCACCTTCTACATGTCTAAACATTTTTACATGTCTGGAGGTGTCACCACACCTACAAAAGTTATTTCTCCTAGACATTTTTAGAACTCTTCAAAGGTTATTTCTTTGGGATCCTCAATTTCCCCCTTGCCTGTTCTGATTCTGAATTCTGATGTCCATGTTGAGGTGCCCCTGTCATTGCATGCTTGGCCTAAAATTTACCAGTGACATTTTTGTTAGTTAACGAGTTCTCACTTTCAGGTCTCCTGAGTCTGTTGCACCCAGCATCCCAGGAAGGTTTTAGAGAAGCTTCTATTTTAGTATTTTTCTGTTGGAAGACATCATCGAGAGGACACGATCACCAGTTGACCCACAAGATGGACAGGGGCAATCAGAGTCCCCTCATCCTCTCCCCTGTCCTTGGAATGCACTTTCCACCTTTTTCCCCCTGAGCTAGAAGCTGCCACAAAAACTCAGCCTTGGGAAAGCAATGTGCAGTTGAGACCCCCTGGACAGTTTACATGACTGAACCCTGGTAAGACCTCGATATAAACTTTAAAGATTCTGGCAGGAAGGTATGGAGCATTACCCTGCAGTGGCCCAAGACAGGCCCACTTTGTAAGCTCCTTTGCTTATTAAATCTGCTCCCTACCCATCTGCAGTGTCTGCCTTTCCCTTTGGTTTCTGCCCTCCATGTTTGGGATCCAGTTTGCAAACTAATATCCTCCCTTTCATTGGGCTTCCCTGGTAGCTCAGTTGGTAAATAATCTTCCTGCAATTCAGGAGGTCTGGGTTTGATCCGTCGGTCAGGAAGATTCCCTAGAGAAGGAAATGACCACCCACTCCAGTATTCTTGCCTGGAGAATCCCATGGACAGAGGAGCCTGGTGTGCTACAGTCCATGGGGTTGCAAACAGTCCGACATGACTGAGTGACTAACACATTCTCACTTCCGCTAATTATTTTAGGATTTCTGAAATAAAATTCTCTTCCCCATAGGACCCACAAATCTTTGCTAAGACAATCAGAGAACAACCAGAATGACAAACATTCTGAGGATCATCTTCTGCTATATTAGGAATCCCTAGACTCTTGCACTTAAACAACCATGAAGGATCTGCATTGCTAGTTTCCCATCTGTCCACGTGTCTATATCCCAGGGAGAGCAGAGCTCAGACTCAGGTTGGACTTTGGGCTAAAGACATGCTCAGAGCAGACTCAGACTGTGATTTTCCTTGGGTGAAATGTAGCTCCCAAATAATATTCAAAGTGGGTGTAGATTTGACAAGATGGGTGATCACTTAATTAGCAACAACTGAACCATTTTCATTCTCTGAGTCACACCAGGTATGACCTTTCAGTTTACAGCTTTGCACTGGCCTTTTCAACTGCAGAAGCTAATATACAATGTGATCTTTAGCAGCTTCAAAGACAGGAGCTCTCATAGGAATGAGAATAGGTAGTAGGCACAGGAGCTTTGTCATTCATGGTGGTAGCCTTGCTACAAATCAGGAAGGAAGTGGCGTGGCATGAAAATCTAAGTGACCAAAACCTGCCCCATTCTTTATATGATATGAAAATCCATTTTTTTTTTTTTTTTAATGATGACAATTGTTCTTTAGTACTGAAATAAAAGCCCTTAATCAAAAGTGCCAGGTGTCCAATGAATGCTTTGAAGATGAGTTATGTTATTTTGATTAATGTAGAGAAGTTTGTATGTCTTAAACAAGGAGACATGATGAAAATGTCTGAAAGTATGCTCAACTGAGATACTTACAAACTTTTTAGCATATCATTTATTTATTTAAGCTTATTGTTTTTTTTTTTTTTCCACCAAATCTCCACTCAGTTTCTTATTAATCGTATTCTTTTAAGTGTTTGGCCAGATGAAATTTTTACATTAATATTTTAGTCCTAGAGGAAAGAACTCATATATTCTTATCTTCACTTTCTGGAAAAATAATTAATATTCAGAAATACAATTATTGTACTTTATGTTGCAGGGACATATGCTCAAACAGAAGGAGAAAACCAGCAATGGAGTTTTTAGTGTGCAAATATGACTTACAATGTAAGTCATTACAATTACAACTACAGTGTAAGACATTACATTATTTGTAAGATAAACTTAAAAGTCACTGTTTCCTCGCCTCTTAATAAATGTCTAGAAACGTAAATTTTATAAAAAGACTTTCTTGGTAATTAATATATGCCTAATTAATTATGGAGAAATAATTAATGCAGAAACTTCCTTCCTTTGTATAGAGCTTATTTTTCTCTTCGAACTTCCCTTGTGAGTCAGATGTTAAAGAATCCGCCTGCAATTTAAGAGACCCAAGTTCAGTCCTTGGATCAAGCAGATTCCCTGGAGTAGGAAATGGCTACCCACTCCAGTATTCATGCCTGGAGAACTCCTTAGACAGAGGAGCCTGGAGGGCTACAGTCCATGGGGTCGCAAAGAGTCGGACACAACTGAACAAGTAATACTTTCACATTTTTCTCTTCATTAGTGGATAATTTACCTTTTGTTGGAAAGGAAACCCTCTGGTTATTGAACATTATAGTACCGAGAGCACTTTCAAGTCTTCTTGGAAAAAGAGCACAACAAGCCTTCTTTGTGATCCTCAGAAAATGACAGACACATTTTGAACGCTTTGTGGGGAAAACATATGTTAGGATGACTTTGCTTTAAAATTTTGAGAAATAAGTTTTCAGATAAGCTTTTTGTAATGGAAACACTAACGAGACAGATGTATTTTTATTAAATAAATCATTGCAGAAAAAGAAAAATTTAGAGTTTCTGCATATATATACACACACACACACACATATATACACACATTAGCTAAATTACTGAGAATAAACTATAAAAATAATAAGTGCTTTGGTATAAAATAAGTGGTTCTAAGTTATTCATTTTACCTGTTTACATTGATTGAGTTACCTTGAAAATAAAAATAAAAAAGGAAGGTATATGTTTAGTTTTCCATGTTTCCATATGTAGTTAAAGTTCGAGTAAAGGGTAGAAAGGGGATATTTTCAAATCCATTTCTAAGTAGATTAAAAACAGACAAATTTGCTTTAGGGCTCTAAATTTCCAGAATTATTATTATTATTTTACAGAAACCCACTTAATGTCTTTTAAAATCCAAAACAAATTTATTCCTACTATACTTTCACTTTTAATTTGCAAAAGCATATTTTTGAAGGAAATTTAGTCTTCTAATTTTTCATTTATTTACACTGAAGTCATTAGGGTGTTATTTTGTAAAATCTATTTGAGTTTCCAACACTTTTGAGGATTCTAATTTAGGTTCTATGAAGAACCTTTTAATCTTTTCAAGCTACTTCTCTAAGAGCGGTATATTGTGTTTTTGCCAAGCACAAGTAACCTTGAAGGTAAAAAAGAAAAATAAAAAAAAGATTCTACATTTCATTTGAAGAATTCAATTACAAACATTTTCTAAGTTACTTTCAAAGTTGATAAAATATTTTATGCAGCCTGAAAATACCACTGCTGATGGTGAGGGAACATACAAGGATTTTCAGCCAGGTAGAGTAATCCACACAGTAGCGTTGCCAATCGACAGTGTTCATAATTGTTAAAAAAGAGTCAAGGCAACACTTTACATTTGATTATATGGAGCATTTCAGCATTTATTATCTCACATTGTAGATGCTATTCTTCAATCTCAAAACAATGCATGTGATTTTCTTCTGTTTAGGCCCCACACTACCTTCAAGTCCTATCTCAGGTATAGCATTTAACACCTTACCTTCCTTATCGCATTTATTCTCTTCAATGAAATTCTGTCATCAAGGCATTCAGTACAATTTAATTTAACAACAGAATTTTTGTTTCTCCCTCTCTCATGTGGTGTTGTTTTATTTTCCCATAAATAGCATAAGTTCTTTGGGAAAAGGAGTCCTCACCTTCTATCTACTGTGCCCACTAGGTAGGTAGTTGTCATTTTTCTTATAATGGCATTCTACCACGATTGGAAACTGCTATTAAATCAAGCTACAAGGATAAAACAGCTAAGTGACTTTAGGAAGTCTTGGAAATGTAGAAAAGATTCAAAGTTTTCACCTGGCCCTTAAATTATAAACTAATAATGCTTAATAAATAGTTTGTGCAAAATTATAAAAGGGCAGTGATTGAAACTGCCTACCCCGGTCAGGTCACTTGCATGATAGTAACTACTTTCTTGAGTTACCTTAAATAGGAGGTCCTGGTAAAGAATGTGGAACTAACAACTAACATCAACCAGAAGAATTTGGGAAAGGTCAAAAATAGGCCGCTCCAGGCCATATGTTCTACCCACCTCTCAGAATCAATCTTGCTGGAATCCATCGTGGCTGGGTGATGGAGTGTGCCACCAGGAAGGACCCTGAGTCAGAGCGATTGGCCAAAGACAACCTGGAGAAAGTGAAAGCCACTCAGTCGTGTCCGACTCTTCACGACCCCATGGACTATGTGGTCCGTGGAATTCTCCAGGCCAGAATACTGGAGTGGGTAGTCGTTCCCTTCACCATGGGATCTTCCCAACTCAGGGATGGAACCCAGGTCTCCCACATTACAGGTGGATTCTTTACCAGCTGAGCCACCAGGGAAGCCCAAGACAACCTGGAAACTAACCTAATTACCATAAAACCTGAGACTGTGAACCACGTGGCAGAGGAGTACTCTTGGGTTCCCTTACCCTCTTGCTCTCTGCCCAGGCACACATCCTGATAAATACTCTTAACTTTTCAGCACATGTGTCTTCTAGGACTATTCGTTTCTGAGTGTTAGATAAGAGCCCACTCTTGAGAACTGGAAGGGGTCTCCCTTTCTGTTGTTTCCTTAGACAACAAGTGTTCTACCCTGACTCAGCCTCTACACACGTAGCCTTGACCAAGTCATTTCATCTTTATTGGGCTGCAGTTTCTTCAACTGTAAAATAAGGAAATTGGCCTAGATTTGTGGTTTTCAAGCTTTTCTGCTAAGTACCCTAGGAAAGAGTCTAAGGCATCTTGGAGATGGAAAGGGAAGCTGAATTGTAGAATTCTGGCCCTTCTCAATTCAACGAGAGCAATTCCATCTTTCACTTGGAACACTGCATTTTCCTGTATGGATTCCTTTAGAGGGGAAATATATATTCTGAAGCTAAAAGCAAGTTTGCAAATAATTGAAACATTATTTGTAAAAGTCCTTCCTACTTTGAGATCAACGAATCCTGGTTTTTGCCTTTAACCCCAGGGAACTTGCTTCTAAAAATGTCCTTACGGTTTTGGTCACTGCTTTTCTTTCAAGCCTCCATGATTCTCTATAAATAATCCTTTGATTTTGCACACCAGAAGCAGAAGGAAGAAAGCTCACGTAAGCCCCTACCATGAAATGCAGTCTTTATTCAATTAAAAAAGTAGAGTAAATCAAACACTGCT
>NW_011494868.1:1432697-1477426 GCF_000754665.1 Bison bison bison | reverse complement strand
TTTTTTTTTTTTTTTTTTCAAATCTATGTTTAAGCTTTTTATTGCCTTACTGACAGGCTCCTTTAATTAGGCTTTTTTCCTGCCCAATGGTGAATTTACCAGTCTCTCTTTACTCCCTCGAACCATTTTCCTTCCCATTAAGGTGCTTAAGGATCAAGCAGTAGAGTTGCAGTTGAGAAAGGATCAGTTTTCCATAACTATTTCACTGTTATAAACTTCGATTGCCTCTAATGGTGTGGATCTAAATTTCAGACACAAAAGAACATTTGTACTTCTCACTCTTAAAGTGAACTTTAAAAATTTTAACCAAAACCTAAAAAAGTACTAAATGAGTTCATGCTTCATAAACTTATATTCCACAACCAAAAGAAATAAGAGTGAATCTTTGGAGCCTTTGTGTAGTTAAATATCCATTTTGCAATTCACAGACTTCTCCCTTTACTGAAAAATGCTTGTGACATTTTCCAGGGCTGGCATTGTACACTTTCAACAATCTTTTCACTGATGAAGACAAATGTTACAAAGGTAATGTAGAAATCCTTCTATATCTCTTATTTTCTTTTCATCAGGACCTGCCACATAAGGTGATATATTAATATAGAAGGCAACGTATTACACACTCAAACACCCATACACACTCACACATGCACACACACACAGATATCTGTCAGTGTTATTCGTTTTGCTGCAAACAAAGTTTGCAGCAATAAAATCAATGACATTAAGCATGGAAGATATTAATAGCACTGGCAATTATATCACAGTAAATTACATTTATAGCTTTGAAAATAGCTTTTTATTAAACCCAACGAACATCAATATAACTGCATGTTTGAAAGGATACATAAATCCAGTGAAGGGTGTTGGAAGGGAAGGGGAAAGAGAAAGAGAAGATGACTGAAATTACTTTGACCTAAAAAAGTGTGCAAGATAAAGTGTTAGGTGGATTTGGGGGTCTATAATGAGTAAAGCGAAGCTGGTAATGAATTATCCACAGATTGTGACAATCCATGAATAACGTACAATGTTGTCATTACTGAAACTACTAAAGGTAGACCAGATGCAGAGCCAGCGACGGGCTGGAGAAGCTTGATTTGCTGCAGCATCGTTGTCCAAGCAACATCACTTATAGGCCAGCCCCTGGACTGAGTTCTGGGGAGAATGATGTTTAGAACAATCTCTCTAATTACTTCTCTAAATGTAGATAAGCTTAGAGGAGTTTTTGTGAATAAAAACGAATTAAACTTGGTTCTAGGATGCAATAAACATGAGCAAGAGGACATTTAAAGAATGTTAAGAGGACATTCAGTATAATTTAAGTGAGTTTCTTTTAATGGAATTGCATCAAAATAAAATGTGTTGCATCGCTCTAGCGAGGTTCCCTAGAAAGCAATCCCAGACAAGCAAAACGGCCTTTTACTGAAGATTTTTCAGTTCCTGGGAAATTTGTGCAGAAATTGTTTTACCTCTAGGGTTCTTTCAGAAACAGAACCAATTCCAGTCCTTAACGTTGTCTCTGAATTTCAGTTTTCTGATTTGTAAAAATTCAATCTGATTCCACTGGGTCTCTTGATGCCTTTGCACCTCCAAAGTTGTGTGATTATGATGTAACTTGTCATTTTCTGTTGGGCATGCTGCCTTTATTTCTCCAACTAAACGAAGATGTGTTACCTAGTGAATGTAATACCAGTAGTCCTATGGATTCAAATTGAATTTGAGAGTAGTGTGATACAGCATAGAATACAGCTCACAGTATGGATTTTCTTATTTCAATATAGTGAAAGTGTTAGTCACTCAGTCATGTCTGCCTCTGTGACTTCATGGACTGTAACCCCCCAGGATCCTGTGTCCATGGGATTCTCCAGGCAGGAATGGTGGGATTGGGTGGCCATTCCCTTATCCAGGGGATCTTCCTAACCCAGGGATCAAACCTGGGTGTCCTGCATGGTAGGCAGATTCTTTACCATCTGAGCCACCAGGGAAGTCCTTCTCCAAAGTATTTGCTGTCAATTTTGTGAAGTCAAAGATAGAGTGAGATATAATAACTCACACAAAGAAATAACCTGGGCCAATGAAATAATCTCCACACACACACACACACACACCTAGTTTGGATGCAAATAACAAAACTCTGCAATGTTTTCTCATCTAGGTATAACTGAAGGGAAACATCCTCAAATAACAAAAAGTCATAGTAATGATAGCAGTTATTATAAATACTAGTAAGTAGTGCCACCACTATGTTAATAATACATGTTATTTTTAGAGGAAAAAATCCTCATATAACACTTAATATATGCTGGGAACTGATCTATACACTCTGTGTTTGTTAACTCATTTTGATACTCATGGTAACTCTAGGTATAAGAACTATTGTTATTTGTATCTTTTTTAGGATGAATAAGTGATCCATATATAGAGGATATCATTGACTTCCATTTGTAATATGATAACTAATATGATGAAGTGAAAGTGTCAGTCTCTCAGCTGTGTCTGGCTCTTTGAGACCCCACAGACTGTAGCTCTCCAGGTTCCTCGGTTCATGGACTTCTCTAGGCAAGAATAATGGATTGGGTTGCCATTCCCTTCTCCAGAGGATCTTCCTGACCCAGGAATCAAACCTGGGTCTCTCACATTACAGGCAGATTCTTTACCATCTGAGCCACAGGATAAGCCCAACTAATATGATAGACCCTGTTAAAACATTTTACATACTCCATATGCTATTCAATCTTCAGAGAAACCCTGTGGTAAACAATGCATTTTACACTTTATAAATGAGGAAATTGAATAATTTGAATAACCTGCCTAACTTGTTACAATGGTTGCTGCTGCTGCTGCTGCTGCTAAGTTGCTGCAGTCATGTCCGACTCTGTGGGACCCCAGAGACAGCAGCCCACCAGGCTCCCCCCATCCCTGGGATTCTCCAGGCAAGAATACTGGAATGGGTTGCCATTTCCTTCTCCAATGCATGAAAGTGAAAAGTGAAAGTGAAGTTGCTCAGTCGTGTCCAACTTCTAGAGACCCCGTGGACTGCACCCTACCAGGCTCCTCCGTCCATGGGATTTGCCAGGCAAGAGTACTGGAGTGGGGTGCCATTGCCTTCTCCAACTCCAATGGCTAGATAATCCAACATAAAACAAACAAACAAAAAAGTTATTTATATAAAATAATCAGAGTTTCTAAGCATTACACTTGGAAATTTCCAGGGTTATTCCTTTTTAATAGGTATAGTAATTCAATATCTGGCCATGGGAGAAGATAAAATTAGGGTATTTAACAGTCTTAATAATTACTCAAGCTTCTTCAGATACCAATGAAGCCACTTCACTTTCTAAGGTAAGGTTTACGTGTGATTCAAGGTAGATGGTCTGTAGTTAAACTGAGGTATTACTTCCCTGTTACAAATTGCTAATATATGCTCATTCTTGACCCATAAAAAACAATGATTTTATAATCTAACATATGATGTGGTCCCTCTAGCAAACTTTGAGCAATAATTTGCAAACTCAATTAAACATTCATTGTTGATTGATTGACAAAAAAGAAGCCCACTGGCAGCTAATTTGTAATATGCACTTTGATTACAATTTAAATCCCCTTGGCATTATTGCATTTAATGATTCGTGATTTTTGCCTATTTGTTTACTGTTCTTAACACGAATGATTCCAAAGTACCAAATGCCAGGGGGCTTCCAAATGTAATAATTTTATCTCCTCGTATTACCAGTCTCTGCATACTTAATATTCCTGCTTTCATTCAAACAAGGAAGAAAACTCTGCATAGCAATAGACGGAAGAAATGAGACGACCACCTGGTGCAGGACCAATCAGCTCCGTGCCTGAGTGCTGATGAGAAAAGCCCTTGCGATGCACTGCCTCACTCCCCCATGGTGCTTATTAAGCTGTTTGTCCTGGCTACAATCCCACCCTTCTACACTCAGCTCTGTGGCCCTGGGGCTGAAATTCTACAAATTATATTTCTTTCTCGTACACTGGCTCCATTTTAGCTTCTGCCAATTGATGCCAGGCAGGGTGAAAAAGCTGGAGAAGGAAATGGCAACCCACTCCAGTATTCTTGCCCGGAGAATCCCATGGATGGAGCAGCCTGGTGGGCTACACTCCATGGGGTCGCAGTAGGACATAGATATGTGGACCTTCCTGGTTTATTTCCTGAGGCTGTAAGAATCACCATGGCAAGCACTTGTATCCAGCATCACCAATGGGGACTAGTAGAAATTGGTTCCAGTTTTCAGTTTCTTCCGCCTATATCAGTACCAGCTTCACGGAGCTCAAAGGAACTGGGCCCAGTTGTATTGTCCAGAGATCTGAATCCAGCTTCTTGGAGTCCCTTCGCTGACATTCCAGGTTCTAAAAAATCCAAACTCCTCCCTTTTAACCTCAGTGCTAGAGGGTTTGGTACCATTACCATCTCTCTGCTCCCCCAAAGTTCTATTTGCTTTTCAATATATGTTAAACCAATTTGCTGTGTGATGTTCTATGTGTTGAAATAACTACTGTGGTTTCTTTTTTTCCTGCCCGATACATTTCCAGTGTTTTGACTGAAGTTGCTGATAGGTTTAGCTTTTTAGCATGAAATAGTTTTTCGGCGTCTCAGGATGAAATGTGAGAGTGGTATTTAGGAGTTGAACATACATTGACTACACAGAATATGGTTGGTAAACATTTTGCAATTCCGATATTTAGTATCATTTGTGGATCATAAGTCAGAAAAGAAAAACAAAACTGTCAACTATAAATTGGCACTTGCCAAGAGCATTGCCAGTGACTGAACAACAAGGGCATTTGCTATCTGCCTCTGCAAAGAGATTGAACCCTGCAGTTACTAAACCTCAACACCCCTGAGGGAGATCAGGGTAGAGTGAGGCACTCTGTGCTCCAGGGAATCTAGAGGGACAGGTCTTCAGATAGATGATTTTAGGAACAGATTTTATGATCTCAATCCTTGCATCTCCTCATATCTAGAAAAGCACTGAATTCCTTCATGGTGACAACAGATCCTCATGACTAGGACAAAATTTTTTCTAAAATGCATGATTAATGAGATTGAAATCCACCTTCATCAAAACCTTATATATTTGTTCAGTCAGTCGCTCAGTCGTGTCTGACTCTTTGTGACCCCATGGACTGCAGCCTGCTAGGCCTCCCTGTCCATCATCAACTCCCAGAGCTTACCCAAACTCATGTCCATTGAGTTGGTGATCCCTTCCAACCATCTCATCCTCTGTCATCCCCTTCTCCTCCTGCCCTCAATCTTTCCCAGCATCAGGGTCTTTTCCAATGACTTGGTTCTTCTCATCAGGTGGCCAAAGTATTGGAGTTTCAGCTTCAGCATCAGTCCTCCCAATGAATATTCAGGATTGATCTCCTTTAGGATGGACTGGTTGAATCTCCTTGCAGTCCTAGGGACTCTCAAGACTCTTCTCCAACACCACAGTTCAAAAGCATTAACTCTTTAGCGTTCAGCTTTCCTTATAGTTCAACTCTCACATCCATACATGACCACTGAAAAAAACCACTGAAAAGACAGACCTTTGTTGGTAAAGTAATGTCCCTGCTTTTTAATATGCTGTCTAGGCTGATCAGAGCTTTTCTTCCAAGGAGCAAGTGTTTTTTTTGTTTTTTTTTTTTTAAATTTCATGGCTGCAGTCATCATCTGCAGTGATTTTGGAGCCCCTCAAAATAAATTATCTCAGTTTCCATTGTATCTCCCTCTATTTGCCATTAAGTGATGGGACCAGATGCCATGATCTTCATTTTCTGAATGTTGAGTTTTAAGCCAACTTCTTCACTCTCCTCTTTCATTTTCATCAAGAAGCTCTTTAGTTCTTCACTTTCTGCAGTAAGGGTGGTGTCATCTGCATATCTGTGGTTATTGATATTTCTCCCTGCAATCTTGATTCTAGCTTGTGCTTCATCCAGCCTGGCACTTCTCATGATGTACTCAGCATATAAATTAAATAAGCAGAGTGACAATATACAGACTTGACATACTCCTTCCAGATTTGGAACCAGTCTGTTGTTCCATGTCCAGTTCTAACTGTTGCTTCTTGACCTGCATACAGGTTTCTCAAGAGGCATGTCAGGTGGTCTGGTATTCCCATCTGTTTAAGAATTTTCCACAGTTTGTTCTGATCCACAGAGTCAAAGGCTTTGGCATAGTCAATAAAGCAGCAGCAGATGTTTTTCTGGAACTCTCTTGCTTTCTCGATGATCCAATGGATGTTGGCAATTTGATGTCTGCTTCCTCTGCCTTTTCTAAATCCAGCTTGAATATCTGAAAGTTCTTGGTTCACTACAGTTGAAGCCTGGCTTGGAGAATTTTGAGCATTACTTTGCTGGCGTGTGATATGAGTGCAATTGTGTGGTAGTTGAGCATTCTTTGGTATTGCCTTTCTTTGGGATTGTAATGAGTTTTCCAGATTTGCTGGCATATATTTGTTAGGTAGTTAGAATAGGAAAAAGGAGTCCCAAATGGTGGTGGCTAAAAAACAAAGAAGGGAAATGCCCATGAAAATAGAGCAAAGGAAGGTCCAAGGACCGGAGTGAGAATCTCAGGTAAAACAAATAGCCTTCCTGGCTAGCCCAATTTACATAGAGTAGGCTCAGGGGACGGAGAAGGCAATGGCACCCCACTGCAGTACTCTTGCCTGGAAAATCCTATGGATAGAGGAGCCTGGTAGGCTGCAGTCCATGGGATTGTTAAGAGTTGGATATGACTGAGCGACTTCACTTTCACTTTTCACTTTCATGCATTGGAGAAGGAAATGGCAACCCACTCCACTGTTCTTGCTTGGAGAATCCCAGGGACGGGGGAGCCTGGTGGGCTGCCATCTATGGGATGGCACAGAATCAGACACAACTGAAGCGACTGAGCAGCAGTAGCAGCAGCAACAGGCTCAGGGGAAGGAGAAAAAAAAAAATACATATAAAAAGAGGAGGTAAAATTGAGCCACAGTCTTCTCTTCATGTCTTTTGAGTTGGCCAGCCCTCATGCCTGTAGCATGTATTTTCCTTTGCTTTCTAAATAAAACTGAGCTGTAACACTGGTCCATCGTTCACTGCAAATTTCTGTTGCCGCAAAACAGAACAGAGGAAATTGCATACTCCCCCGACATATTGACCTTCCTCTTCCTACCTCTTTGGAGCAGTCTCTCAGTGCTATCTGAGGTGCCACCTCCTGGGATGCAGTCCTCATTTTGCCTCAACTCAAACTTAACTTGCAACTCTCAAGTTATGCATCTTTTTGTAGTTGATGCAACAATAAGTTTGATTAATTACTAATTGAAGGCATAATCCAAAGTTATGAAAGTTTAACTTCTTTCATTTAGGAAGAATGTCAAGGCTGACTTGCAGATAGAGGAGACTCTTTTGTTTGTGTTAAATTGTATGTTTTATATAGCTATATTTGCATTTGGTTTGTTTAGTTATATGTTATTTTGAAGGCATAACCATCTCAAAGTATTCTGACTGATGACCTCCGTTTCCATTAATTTTCCACTGAAGTCCAGACCCTTGTATGTATTTTAAAACTGTCAGAAGTAGAAAATTTGTTTGAGTCAATGTCTTGCTGCATTTTTCACGTGTTTTGTTTTTTTTTTTTTCCATTTACCAGGCCACATAGGGAGACCCTTTTCCAAAATGATGAGCTTACTGTTAGAGACAGTGACAGTCTAGCCAGTTCCTTGGTTGCTGTGCTTAATAATTGGATCATTACCCACTTATCTAAAATCAACTTTCTCACTAGATCCTTCATAGCATCCTTCGTCCTTCATCCTTTTTTAAGATACAATAATGACCTAAATGTTGAGAGTTATGTTTTATTTCACAGGAAGTTTTAGGGCTTCCTGTGAAGCCCTGGAGACAGCATCTCAAGTAATACTGAGAAGACTGCTCCAAGGAGGTGAGGGGTGGGGAGCTAGGATATATAGGGGTTTTGCAGCAAAGGACAGGTAGTAAGGACAAAAAAAAGGCTGTTAATTAAAGAAAACTAGATATCTCAAGTCAAAGAATTTAGTTCTTTTCTGTGTTTGGAAGGGTGCTAGAGTCTGGGCTCACTGATGTCATTCCTTCGATATGCCCCTCAACTATCTGGGGCCAGGGTCCTCTGTTTTCACATCCTGAGTCCCCCAGGGCTCACCTTTGGCTGTGGCTGCAACTGCCGATGACCTTGACATTCTTTGTTAACTGATGTCATCTGCAAGTAGGAACTTAGCATCTACCTCTACAAGGCTTGAATTACGAGCCACTACAGGTGCTGACCTTCAACACCCCCTGAAAGGAGTTCAGAGTGGAGATCAGAAATGAGGCACTCTGTGCTTGGGGAGGGAGGGGGGACTGGAAGAACATGTCTTCACATCGTTAGGTTATTTTCAGGAGATGATTTTTTGAGCCCAGTTCTTGAATCTCCTCATAGTTAAAAAGTCCTTCATGGTGATATCTACTCCTAGTGACTAGCAGTGACCTTCACAAAGCTAGCAGAAACCTTCTGCAAAAAACATGTGCTTAATTTCATGTATTTCCCCTTTACCAACATCATATATACACCACACGGAGACCTTCCCTCCTGCCTCTTTGGAGCAGTTTCTCAGAGCTATCTCTGAGAAAGTTTTCATGCTATTTCCTAAGGTCTGTTTCCCAGAGCTTTATTTAGCGATTATTTATTTCAGACTTGGATTTATGTGTGAGTTTATTATGGCTAGTCCCTTGCTTACATTTGTTAAATCCTTATAGATAAGAAGGCAAAACATGTTAAAGGAATCCCTTTATGATATGGCCACTATCTCTCCACCCTGTTTTCTAAACTCCATCTCTTACCCTCCTGATAAATATGAACTATTAGCGATTCCTGGAACTGTCCTTGTTTTCCTTTATCTCCATTTCTTTATGAATGTTGCTGCTTCTTCCTGGAATATCATCACAACTCATCTTTGCTTTCCACCAACGCACCATTCTCCCATTGGTGAAGAATCAGCTCAAGTATCTGCTTTTCCAGTAAACACTTTATGACTCCTTTGAGTCCCTTCTTGGAGTTGTTACCACAGCACTTTGCATTTCCCTCTCTCATAAATCTTAGTTCAATCTGTTGCAAATACTTTTTATGGCATTCTTCAATTTAATAACTGAAACTTACAAACTTGATATAATATCTATCTATATATATATATTTAACATATTTTTAGTCTTCTTTGAAGTGGTATTATAAATATACATTGACATACATTTATAGCATATCCACACCTGTATAGCCTATAAGATGTGCGTGTGTGTCTGTGTGTCTGTATGTATATATATACTTCAGAAACATGCTTCTTTATTCAACAGTACTGATTGAAACATCTTCATATGCAACTTTGAAATATTAACTACTATGACTAAATATGATTTTATTTTATAAATATGCTAGTTTCTATGTGTCCATTGTCCTGATTTCCTCCTAGAAAATATCATTACCATATATTTCTCAGGGTTCCAGTAATCACATCTATGAAGAGACTAGTCTATGGTCTATGACCACTGTTTTTTCCTGAAGGCATTTCTTACTAGGAGAGGAGTAAGTTATAGGCCAATCACTTTAACTTTTGTCATCTCCACATGCTCAATAGGTGTTTTCAATATTAGTAATGGAATAATAATTATGATTTTAGAGTATTTTGGTAAATGAAAGGACCTCCCTTCTCATAAACTGAGACCCAGATCTTGAGTGATCTGAGGTGGTGTTTTAACTTTGTTTAAAACAAAACAAAAAAGGGCATTTGGGGAATCCTTTCTGGGGCTTCCCTGATGGCTCATATGGTAAATAATCTGTCTGCAATGCAGGAGACCCATGTTCAGTCCCTGGGTCGGGAATATCTCCTGGTGAAGGGAATGGCTATCCACTCCAGTATTCTGGCCTGAAGAATTCCATGGACAGAGGAGCCTGGTGAGCTACAGTTCATGGGATGGCAAAAAGTTGGACACGACTGAGCAACTAACACCGTTTCACACTTTCACAGTAGTACAGATGAATAACTCCAGAAACTCAGGTAGTAGAGCAAATATCATATAATTATTTAATCAAAATTAAATTTTATTCTCAGTCTCTACTCTGGCTGTATGGCAATACTTTCTCATCTTAAGTTTTTCTTTCTTTCATGACTTATGCAGATATTCTAAGTAATTGATCCAGAGGAAACAGGATCCAGAGGATCTTCAGTCCATGTAGCTGTTGTTGAAATGTCTGTTGCCTGAATCTGCATATGCCCTAGAAATTTTTATCCCTAGAAAGCTGTTGATCCCACTGCTAAGTAATGGATACTTGTAATAGAGAGCGTTGTTTTTAGTCGCTAAGTCATGTCTGCCTCTTTTGAAACCCCTTTGTAGTCTGCTACGCTCTTCTGTCCATGGGATTTCCAAGGCAAGAATACTACAGAGGATGGCCGTTTCCTTCTCCAGGGGATCTTCCCAACCCAGAGACTGAGCCCATGTCTCCTGGATTGGCAGGTGAATTCATTACCACTGAACCACCAGGGAAACCCCTAATACAGGCAGTAATGTTCAGCAAATAGTCCATTTTCATCTGTAAGTTAATGTTCTGTCTTAAAGAGAGGCTGTATGAAACGTTCTCATCAAAATGCTGTGAGTAAAATGGAGATATGTTACTTTGGGGATAAAACGTGGAAAATAAAGTGTTAACCCTCAATATGTGCCTTTCCTCTGCCTCAGTAAACATGAAGCATCGATGCTGAGACAGAGGACCCGCCAGTGGTTTGAGTTTCTGAATAAGTATGAAATAAGGATGTGCAGTGTATGGAATGAATTAGACACAAACATTTGTTGTGACAGGCAATTGAAGGATTATTTGTTATTGCAGCTGATCCCAGACTAATGCACCAGTATATTATGTCTTTTTATGGCTGTGAGCCTATTTCTCTAGGGTCCAATGATCCTATGATATCATTTAGACACTACTTTTCAAGTTTTCATCACTTGCCAGGACCTCTAGAGGAAATCCATCATTAAACTCTACTCCTTATGGGGTTTACAGTCTTTACAGCACTACTCAGACTTAGATGTATTCAATTCTTAGTTTCTCTCTAAACCACTCATATCTCTCCCTTCCCCTAAAAGATTCCAAATATAATCTTGATTTGCTTTTTAGCCTTTCAAAAAGTACAGGAGGATGAATTTTCTTCTCCCAACTTCTCTTATGTTTAAGGAACACAAAACCCTAACTCTTCGTTGCATCATGAAGAAGGGGGTAAAAATTGTTAGGGTGATGTGAGTTGAAAGAGGGAAAATATTTTTCCCCAAAACCTATGGATAGCATCAAGGCATGATTCATTCTAATACTTTTACAGCAGTGAAAGTAAAACAAGAATTTATATCTCAGTAAATCACACTGCCATATATCTAGAGTTCTTAGTGATCTAACCCTGAATCTTGACATCTTACAGGTTGAAATTAACTTCTAAGCATTAGGCTTGATTGCATAAATGACAATTCAGAGACTTCAAAGGAATTCTCTTTCCCTGTTAAACATCTTGTATGACTCCCACATCACATTTTTGAAGGGTGTACAATATATCTGTAACTCTAGCTCCTATTCAACAGAATTTTCACTCTGTTCTCTTGATTTCTCTTCCTTCTTCTTGTTCACCATTTTTCCTTCAGCAGACTCTTCTGTTAGAGCAATTTTTTTTTTTCTATAAATGGTTTTACTTTTGTCTCTGTTTCTGCAAATGATGAATTCCTTCACTGTATAAAGTTGGCTTCTAAAACATAATTTCTCCCTCTACCTCCAGAAAAATTTGCCTAGACTTACTTCTTTAAGGGTTTCTTAAAATTTTAATGGCCAGAAACCTCCAAAGTAGTTGTCTTGACTTCTTTATAATTTAAGAAAACTAATATCTTAATTTTGTGAGAACTTACAATCTGCTTGGACAAGTGAGAGTGATGATCCTTACTATCAGCAGTCTAAGGTACATAATATTGACAAACAGATTGCCAATTCTGGAGTTTCTCTGAAGAACCCTCTCTCCCCAAAATGATTTCTGCTTTAAGCTAGATTCTTTGTGACTATGATATTATTGCATGATATTATTGCTTTTGATGTGCTTTGCATCAGGCTAGGGCAATAGCAAAACTGTACATTAAAGAGTCTTCTTATTCAGATTCCCATTTTTGAAATACCTATCACCCCATACTTAAGAATTCTGCTTGGTAATTTAGCAATATGGAACCTAAATCCTAAAAAAATAAATAAATAAAAATCAATTGACTTGGCAATTCCTTTTATAGGATTTTGTTCTAAGGGAAGAGGAGAAAAGTAGATGAAGATGTTTGTTTAATGATGTTAACTGCAAAGATCGTTGCTAAGTCATATCCAACTCTTTGTGACCCTATGTACTGCAGCACACCAGGCTCCTCTGTCCTCCACTGTCTCTTGGAGTTTGCTCAAACTCATGTTCATTGAGTTGGAGTTGCAGAGTTACTGGTAGCAAAAAGAAAGAAGGATAAATAATCTAAATATCCAAAAGTTTGTGGTTAAATAACTGTGCAGCAATTTTAAATGAGAAGAGGGTATGCAGGTTACAGTGTGTGGAAGGATTTTAGGTGATGATGCTGATAACGATGATGATTGTTTATCTGTATTTTTTTTTATTTTTATATAACAATTATGCATTACTTATTTTGATTAAAATAAATAATAAAACAAGAATTTTATTTGGTATTCACTGCTATATCATTTAAGTAAACAGTTAATTTTTTAAAAATCACACAAAGAATTAAGATTAATTTGTTATTCTTTTTTTCATAAGTTTTATAATTTGCAAGATAATTACTATGTGTAAATACCAATGATTAACAGCAAAATTGCAATATTATTCTAGAGAATTTCCTTAGTTGGCATTTATTTTGGTATCTATCAAATGGGATCACATATGAGACCACTTCTATTGCTGGACTGAAACTGATTTCTGGGAGTAAAAGAGTTGTTAACCATATTGATTTTACCATTGAAGATGATGATCTAGAGCACGCTGTGATAATTAGATGATAAGTATTAGAAATAAGACATAATTCATACATGTATCCAAAAATGTATTCACTTCCACATTATCATGTTTCATTTTTGAACAACTGGTTTTATTGGGGCAGTGTATGTAATTTGCACAAAACAAGCCTCTGTTCAGCAGTGATGTACTGTATTGAATTTTGCTGACTCAGTACGTATTGCTTTTTCTCCTGAGATACAGTAAATCACTTAAATATGTTTAAGTGGGCTATCACTGTCTGGTGCTAACATTTAGAAGAAAAAATACTCAATGGATTATTTTTTTCTTCCCTTTCTCTTTTCTATTCCTTGATTCAATTTTCTTCATTCTGCTGCTGTTGCCAAAATCTGCCATATTCCATCTATTCTTTTTTCCACATTTAGGGTTTCTACATGCACACGTAATATTTAGAATATATAGATTTTGTCTTTATAACATATTTCTCTGTGACCAAGAAGTGATATCTTAGCATTGCTAGACTAAATCCCATGAGACATGGATTGTTTCTATTCTGTTCATAGATGTATCCCTAGAGGCTAGAATTGTTCCTGGAACAAAACATGATTGTAATGGGTGTTTTTGACAAACAGGATCCAGTTTTGTCAAATTTAAGTCACTTTAATATTCTTTCCTACCCCTCTCTTTACACATGAACCTGAGGCCGTAATGTAAATGCAGACGGACGCTTGATTCACACTGGTGTCATGTAGCTCCACTACTGCAGATTTTCCTTTGAGCTATTCAGCATCTGTGACAATACTCAAAAAATGAGGATGATAATGGTTGCTGTGGTTTTCTTAATACTGTTAGCCGAACATTTCTCACTTTTTAAATTCTAGTATCACGGTGAGATTAGACTTCAATCTTCATCCTTTTATGTTATCATAAGATCTCAGTACTAGTTCTGGCTGATGCATTTTGAAATTTTACAATAAACCAAAATTCTCTTTTCTCGTCTTGCTTACTCATGGTTCCAGTCAAGAGAGGGTAGCTGCTTTATTCACCTGGGACCCTGAATGACTCTGACAAGGAGAGAATCTAACACACTCCCAATGGACATGAGTGGGAAATAATTCCCTGCTGTATTAAGTCACAGAGTTTGGAAATTACTACTGCAGGGTGGCTTATATCCTAACTGATGCAGATAATTTACTGAAATGTTAAGGTTTTTACGTAGAGTGATTTGAGACTTCCAAGCACTGTGCAAAAACACCAGTTTCTATTATTTGTGCTTTTGTATTGACCATTTTAAATGCTGCTCCCGATCCTACTTTTTCCTTTACTCATTCACAACCATCCGTTTATGATATTTCAGGAGACAAGTGTGTATTTGTTAAAATCAAGATGCCTTGAAAGCTATTTTGAATTTTCTCCACCCTGAAATATGTCTGTCCCTCATTGGGTGACACTCTATTGTTGGAATAAGAGCTACATTTATGCTTTGAAAATGATGCAAAATCTTTTCCAGATAACTGCAAATCTATCACCCAATGTTCTTATGAACTTGTGTGAACCAACAGTATAAACTTCAACATGTGTACAGATAAACATTCGTAGCATCCTCTGATTTTAGAAAATGAAAAATAGAGTTTTTATGAGATATGATAGCAAAATAATTTTATTTTGTACTATATAATTAATTTAGAGCTCTGAGTACCACCATTCTTTCCTAAATAACGTTTTGTTTTTATTGTTCCTTTGCTAACTCCTGTCTGACTCTTTGTGACCCCATGGGATGCAGCATGCCAGGCTTCTCTGGCCTTCACTGTCTCCCAGAGTTTGCTCAAACTCATGTCCATAGAGTCAGTGATGCTATCTATCAGTCTTGCTCTCTGCCACCCTCTTCTCCTTTTGCCTTCAATCTTTCCCATCATCAAGGTCTTTTCCAGTGAGTCAGCTCTTTGCATCAAGTGGCCAAAGTATTGGAGCTTCAGCTTCAACATCAGTCCTTCCAATGAATATTCAGGTTTGATTTCCTTTAGAACCGACTTGTTTGATCTCCTTGCTGTCAAGAGTCTTCTGCAGCACCACAATTCAAAAGCATCAACTCTTTGGCTCTCAGCCTTCTTTATGGTCCAAATCTCATATCTGTACATGACTACTGGAAAAACCACAGCTTGACTAGATGGACCTTCGTCAGCAATGTGATGTCTCTACTTTTTAATACTCTATCTAGGTTTGTCATAGCTTCCCTCTCAAGGAGCAAGCGTCTTTTAATTTCATGACTGCAGTAAATTGCTTTAAATATATATGTTCTAGACATTAAATTCCTCAGTAGAGAGTATGTGCTGTCTGATAGCCACTGAATCTGGCTTTGGAGACCGTCATTTTCTGCCTTTCTGAATTTTGTAATCTTTTTTTCTAGAGTAAACGTTGTTCTTTTTAAACCACAGAGGAATTCTGACAGATCCACTCTAAGACTCTTCATATTTTTTCAATCAACATATTAGACAATGGATTAGAGGCATTGTTCTACTTTCCATTAGGAAGCATGTGAACCAGATTTTTAAACTGCATCTGTAATGAAAAGAAGATGGGAAGGGGGAAGGAAGACTTTGAGTCACATTAAGCAACTTAAATGGTCAACATTTCCTTAAAATATTTCCTGTGTTTTTATTTCTTTTAAACTATAAAGATATATTCTTGAAAGAAAGAGAAAATAGATCTTCTGATGCTTTGTGTCCCCTTATTATATTTAAGAGTATGGTTGCCAGATAAATAACAAGACTCCCAGTTAAATTTAAATTTCAAAACTAAATTTTCAAAAAATGTATTCATATATAATGAATATATATTGCTAGTGTAATTTTGGTACATGAAATGTTTGGGAGGTACTTATCCTAAAAACTACCCATTATTTATTTGATATTCAAATTGAATTGAATTTTGTATATTTTTACTTGCTAAATTCAGCAACTGTAAATAGCACACACTGAAAAAGAAAATCACTCGACAGACTCAAACCCCAACTCCTCTCACCATGAATGCAAGATTTGGAACTGGAATTAGACACAGAGTTTTCTAATTCCCTGCTCAGAGATCTTTTCTGCACATTAAACCTGTCTGTCACGACAGATACAGAAGATCATTGCATCAGCCCTGCAAAAAACCTGCCCAGCTCAGCTGTTGGATACACCACTTACTAGCTGATGGATTTTGGATGACTTACTTGTCTTCACTCTTTTTCAATGTTCTCATCAATGCCATGGGGCTTAAAGTAACATTAAGATATGCAAGACAACATATTTAAGTTGGCAATAATTATTATTTCACAGAAATAGAAACTATATGCATTTCTTATTTGCTTTTTTGTGTTCCAAGTCCCTTCTGGGTCTGATGAAATCTAAGTCACCCTCAAAAGAAAATACTATAGTCACAGATCATTTTCCTAACATTTTCAGAAAGTTATAAAGTCTCTGGAGCCCAGGTTCCATGAAGACGAAACATACATTTTAGAACCCTTTCTTTTCAAAAGACAACTTTGTTAAATGAGGTTGCCTTATAAACCCTAAGATATGCTCTTTGACCAAAGTAGAGCTGTCATTTCTTAACCTTGGAATCCCCAATAATTCTTCCTTATAAAGGGCTGAGGCAGTGTAAACCCGAGCTGAGTTGATTGCATATTGCTGACTGATGCATTCTCTAGAGGGCTTCAAATTCACTTACAGCATTTTGCTAGTTGGGCACACATTTAATTTTCTTGGCACTGTATTCAGTGATCTGTAGCCTTGAACTTAAATTGTGAATTTTTCAGGGACACTTAATCATGCACTTTACACAGCAGAACACAAACTATAAAGGGAGACTCTTCAAAAAGTGTTCTTGGAGTTTAATTACATAACCCAGTATGACTTCCTATTATGTATTATCCAAGTATACTTTGTCTTAGAAAAGAATAGTCATTTATTTTCTAAATTAAAAACAATCTGTATTATTTTATCATTATTTTCATCCCACTGCTACCACTGGGAGTAAAAGGGATATCAGAGCAGACATAAATTGCACATTTATTTAACTAGTGCTACATACTTGAATGCCACACTAAATTGCACAAACTAAAATGTAAGTCTTTGTCCTTAAGATGGTCAGAGCTATTAACTAAAAGCCAGATCCATTCTGTAAGGACTGTCACGTCTAGCAACATTCTAGATGATAGAAGACTTGCCAGATGGATATCTATGTGAGAGGAACTTGCTCCAGTTAGCAATAAAAGAGCAAAGGAACAGAACAGCTTCAACCAGTAACAGGATTCACTTCAATCATGTGACAGGACTTTCATCATCAGACACTATTATGAGATGACATTATTGAACACAGCAAGGTCACCAGCCAGTAAGTTGTTCAG
Organism: Bison bison bison; assembly: GCF_000754665.1. Taxonomy (NCBI): domain Eukaryota; kingdom Metazoa; phylum Chordata; class Mammalia; order Artiodactyla; family Bovidae; genus Bison; species Bison bison. Next base: position 1,460,023 of record NW_011494868.1, on the reverse strand, counting down.
CAAAATTGTAATGTAGACAGGCAAGCACTATGTAACACTTGTTGCTGCTGCTAAAAGCTGGTATTTATTGAACACATATGCAAATTGAGCTAGGGGTTTTCTCACCTACTTTTTATTAGTGAGCTTTATTGAGATATAATTGATAAAACAATAGTATATTTATAGTATACAATATGATGATTTGATAAATGTATACATTGGGAAAGGAGTCCCACCATCAATTCAACAAATACATTTATCACCTCACATATTTACCTCTTTATTTTTGGTGAGAATTCTTAAGTTCTACTCTCTCGGTAAGTTTGAAGTACACAAACAGTGTTACCAATTATAGTCACCATTATTACACATAAGTCAGAATTTATTCACCTTATGGGAGCACAACATCCTATTCTCTGTTTCTATGAATTCCACTCTTTGAAAATTCCATATATGACCAATATCATGCAGTATTTGTCTTTTTCTGTTTGACTTATTTTATTTAAAATAATGTCCTTGGTGTTGTCACATTCATGTTGTTCACAAACCTCAGGACTTCCTTCTTCATTAAATCTGTTATACACACATGCACACTCACAAACTCACACATATATATCTCATATTATTCTATCCATCCATCAGTGAACACTTAGGTTGCTTCCACAGCTTGTCTATCGTGCATAACTCTGCAATGAACGTAGAAACACAGAAACCTCTTTGAAATACTGATTTTATTTCCTTTGGCTATATACCCAGAAATGATCATTGGTAGTTCTATTTTTTTTTAATTTAAATTTATTTATTTTAATTAGAGGCTAATTACTTTACAATATTGTATTGGTTTTTTTAATGTCTTGAGACCGCCACACTTTACATACCCAACAAAGTATAGGTGTTCCCTTTGCTCCATGTCCCACCTACTATCTGTTATCTATGATCATTTTGATAATAGATGGCCTAACTGATGTGAGGTATCTCACTGTGGTTTTGATTTGCATCTATGGAGATGATTGTTGTTTTTGTTCTTCAATATTTTAATGTGGTATATCACACTGATTGATTTGTGGATGTTGAGCCATCTTTGCATCCCTATAATAGCTCTCATTGATCATGATGTTTGTTTCTTTTAATGTGCTGTTGCATGTACTTTCAACCCCTCCCAAGGGATTCACAGGAGGCTTCTCCCTCACATTATGTACTTGGCTGCCTTTCAAATCTTTGTGACCATCCAAGCTGCTCTCTTTGTTATTAGCACATACCAGTAGTTAAGCATTTGTCAAAACACACCAGTGTCCCAAAGTGGAGGAGTGATATCAGTACAAGATGCGGGTTGATTGGAAGCAGGACTTGCAGAAAGCAGCTGCGAAAGGATGCAGTCAAACTCCTTCCAGGATAAATTGAGAGACAGGCATTGTTACTTGCTCCCTGGGCAATAAGCCTTGGTGTACAGCCCAGCCATGAAGGTGCTTTTCCACCTGTTTGAAAACTACTTCTTTCTTCACTATAGTCCTGTAGGACTCATAAATGTAAGCCCCACTGACTCTCAGAGTTAAGTGATTCAGGGATCATCCCTCAGATGGCAGATGGAATTGCTCCGTGTAGCTGAAAATTCAGGGAAAATTCAGGATCATTATACATCATATCCTGATAAACACAAGTAAAAGCCCAAGCTTTCTGTATATTTTTGAACAAAGCTTTGCTTCATCTTAGCAGTATAAGGAAGTGGGTGCCTGTATCATGTCCATTTCAAGAATGAGAAATCTAAGTTTTAGAAACACTTAAGTTGTTCACTCAAACAAAGATTAGCAAGGGATGAATCTAGGATTTTAAATTTCACATTCCACCAATTTCTAAGGTGTACATTTTTTTTTTTTTTTGCATTTTGTATCCTGACATTATGATTCACTTATGATCACCTTAAATCAAATAATGAGGAGGACAGACTTGTCATTTCTTGTCAGTGATTTACCTGGTCATAGCAATTCTCTATGTCATTCCTTAACTGAGTTATAGACATTGTTAAAACTACAGATGTTGAGTGTAATTGCCATCTAAAATGTCTTCAAAGATGCATTATTCTACAGTTCAACAGTGAAACAAAAATTATGGTTTGGGCATTTTTTCCTTGCAATGTGTTACATAAACTAATGTCATATTTTACAGTTGAGCCATTTAGATTTGCCAGAATCAGATAGGTAGTCTTGTATTCAAACCTGTAAAATAGGCATAATAATATTTCTATTAGATATTTTTCCAGGCTGATATTATATGCTATTGTGTAAATGCCATTGAAGTGTGTATATAACAGCACCATTGAAAACAAAGATGCATAATTAAAAGCAAAAATACTCCATGAATTATTTGGTGTTATTGAGCATGCAGACAATTAATAAAATTAAAAAAAAAAAACAAAACTTTGTTATTCAGGTTAGTTTCCTTTTTGACCATCTTGGTTACTTTTTAACTATTCTGAGACTGGATCAACCAGTGAATAGAGTTTGTTAAGTTATGTGCAAAGACCATACCATAATATACTTTTAAACTTTTTCTTTCTGTGAGCATAATAAATTTCAGAAAAAGATCTGTATTGAGAAGTGTATTTTTTCTTCTTCTAACAGCCCAGGGTACCCAGACACATGTTCAACTTTTAAAGGAGAATAACTTGACCTTAGAAATTAAACTAAGTAATTAAAATCCCACTCTGGTATTATTTCAAGTAGATTCTCAGCAACAACAACAAAAAAAAACCCACACAAATTCCAAAAAAATATTTTAGATATAATAAATAGCTGAAAATCAGATATTGTTTTCCTCTAGCTTCTCTGCCTAGCAAATTTCTTTTACAACCTCTATCATTTTCACATTGTGCTAATGGTATCTGTCTGCTATTGATAATTAATCTAGATAATGACATTCCTGAGTATGATGCCACATCTCTGGACACTGAAGTGTGTCCAACCTGCCATTAAAATCCCATTAAAGCTTTATTTACCAGTCTCAAATTAAAAATAAACATTGGTTGTCCACAGGGCAGAATAATGATCACATTGACCTTGGAATGTTCATTCCCCAAAACCTAAGGACTGAAGTAATGGAGAACTAACACTGGAACATTTGGTGACGGGAATCCAACTAGTAATCTTGGCAAAAGAGCCAGAATATATGTAATTTCTTACTTGTCTTTAGCAAATACAATTTAGGATATTGCCTAAATAAGATGCAATATCAGAAGAAAAATTTCCTGGATTGCATTTTGCTTGTTGGTTTGTTTCTTAAAGAAGCCATGATATAAATGACTTAATACAAGTTTATTACATACAAAAGGGGTCTGTGTGTGCACTTAGCCTCCGACTTTAGTTTCGGATGTTTTAATTTTGGTGGGAAGTCTTAGTTTAAGTACAGGTTGAATTTAGAGTAAACAACTGCCATCTGGTAAAGCAGTGATATTAGATCCCACATGTTTTTATTTTTTTTGAAAGCTAGAGAAATTTTGTAACAGAATTCCAGTTCTGGTTAATCCGGGAGATTTATCTTCAACTTAATGTGTTTAAAAAACCAACATAGTAAGCTACTGAGTGTCTGTTTGCAGGGGACACAACCTATCTCCACGAGAGAATTAATCCTAAAGTGAGAAATAGGTGATTGTCATGAATTTAATATAGCTACCAAGTCTTGATTCTTAGAAGATACAGAGTATTTATGTGCATAGCTCAATGGTTGTTATTGAAATATGTTCTTTTCCTATCCTTCAGGCTGTGTAACAAGGTCCTTAAGAAAAGATGATTTCCAGTAAGCACATTAGTGCCATTTGATTAAGCTAGGAACTATATTTCAACCCAAGCTTTCATTCTTTGTGACCCAAGAGATCCGATTACAGTATAAAAGGATGTATGGACTCGTCCTAACTCTGCCATGAGATATCATACAGCTTTGAGGACTTGAGGGCTCAGTGGGTCCCATGGAAAAGCTGGGAAAAAAATCTTAGACATGAGTGGCCAATAAAAATAGAAATCTATGCACTTGTTATAAAATCAAAGGCTGCATGCCCACACACCCCCAGGGAACTGCTGACCATATGCAGCATCCAGGGAAACCATGGTGTATTGGAAAAGAGGACTGAGGGACGATGCTAATGCCTGATTGGCAAAGCAACACAAGACCCCTCAAAAACACAACTTCAAAGAAATGTTTCAAGGAAGGTAGAACTTCACTGGGGCTAGAGTCAGTGGTCAGCAGAAGATCCTTTGTTGTTGTTCAGTCGCTCAGTCACGTCTGACGCTTTGCGGCCCCATGGACTGCATCACGCCAGGCTTTCCCGTCCTTCACCAACTCAAGGAGCTTGCTCAAACCCATGTCCATTGAGCCTGTGATGCCAATCCAATTATCTCATCCTCTGTCATCTCCCTTTCCTCCTTCTTCCACTTATAAGCCAATCATTGCAGGCCTTTCATACCTTAATGATAATATCATGTTATCTCCAAATGTATTGATACAATTCAGTGAAGATCCTCTTAGAACATTATTAAGAAGAGTGTTGGTTCAGATGCAGGATACACTGCCTCAAATGAGTACAGGTACATACTTAGGACATGTAGTCCTATCTTCTGGTACATTCCAAATATGAGAGTCAGGATGAATGTAGCATTTAATCTGCTCTTGACAAAATACCCCATGTGTCTGCTTGTGGTTTTCCAACATAGTTCCCATGAAGCCCGGATGTACTCAAAGATGCCAAATGCTCACAATGTACACATTTTTCTGCAAGCCCCAGGGGCCGTCCATGCATTTGATGGACCAGCTATATTTCAGAGGCTCCCACAACCTCTCCTCAATTTTGACAGTCTGCTAGAATGAGTCACTGAAAGTCACTTGACTCGGGAAATCACTCTATGTAAGTGAACCAGTTTATTTTAAAGAGTGCACCTCAGGAAAAGACAAATGGAAGAGATGCACCTGACGAGGCGTGGGGTGGACCAAGAGCTTCCGCATTCTATTTTGGGCAGCTACCATCCCATCATGTCAGTGAGTTCATCAACCCAGAAGCTCCCTGAGCCCCAACATTTAGGGGTTTTATGAAGGTTGCGTTATATAGGCATGTTTGGTTGAATTGCTGGCCATCAATGGCTGAAGTCAACTTCAGCCCTTTTTCCCTCCCTGGAAGTCGGGAGGTGGAGTTGAAGGCTCCAGCTCTTTGGCCAACACTTGCTTTCTCTGGTGGCCATCCTCCATTCTGAAGCTACTCAGCTCCCACCCCTCATCCTCCCAACGGTTATCTCATTAGCATGAAAACAACAGTAAATTCCATAGGTTTTAGGAATTCTGTGCCAGGGCAAAAGGCCAAATGTTAATTTTTTTATTACATTACAGAGAGGAAGGATAATTTCTCACTATTAAATATTGCACCGAGGGTAGGAATACATTACAGCTTCCAAACATTCTCTCTGAGGCACTGAGGAACTATCCGCTGGTGCCTGGTACGTAATTGTTGCAGACTTTGAAACATTGGCAAGTTCATTTTTAACTTTTATTACTCTTACGTGATTAAGTGTAAAGCCCGAAGAGAATATTCTGAACATTGAAAATATATCTTCTGGACAAAGAGAAAGAGGAAAGATGTGGAAGATAACTTTCTTCTCAATCCAAGATTGGACTAGTGGTTAAAAAAATAAATAAATAAAAGAATACAGAGAGCAGAATCCATGGCTGTGTGTGTGCTTGGTCACTTGGTTGTGTCTGACTCTTTGCGACCCCATGGACTTGTAGCCCACCAGGTTCCTCTGTCCATGCTTACCATTTCTAAATAAGAACCAACAGGCCGAGTTCTGGGGTCATAACAAGAAACCAAGGAGATTGCATGAGGTCACATATATAAAGGGAGCTGAGAAAAGTCAGCTTTTCTCCAAAAGAAAAATCCATGTGAGATTCTCTGATCACTTACTGCTCCATTCTGGTCTTGGGTGGTCAAACCAGGAGGATTCAAACATTATAAAAGCTAACTTTGTGTAAGGGGCCCGATTTTCAATATAACCAGGCTAAACATAGATCAAAATGTTTTACAAAGATGTCAAATTAACTTCTGACATCTTGATCATCAAAAGCATCAGACAAGCCACGCATACAAAATAACCCAGGATTAAATATGTGACACAAACAAAAATCCACGGCAAAATAGGGGTGATCCCAGCAAAACAAAATTCTATAACCATGCAACATATTTCTTCTAATTCATAAAATGTGAAGTTTGAATCAAAAATATACTTCTTGTTTCTTTTTAGATTTATTGTTTAAAGAGATACCATGGAAGGCATTATAAAAAGTATTAAATGGAAACAGAGATTTTTTTACCAATTGAATCATTAGATTAACATTTGAAATAGCAAGTCATCATTTTAAAGGAATTTTTAAAAACTAGATTCAGTTCAGTTCAGTTCAGTCGCTCAGTCGTGTCTGACTGTTTGCGAACCCATGGATCGCAGCACGCCTATGCAGAGTACATCATGAGAAACGCTGGACTGGAAGAAGCACAAGCTGGAATCAAGATTGCCGGGAGAAATATCAATAATCTCAGATATGCAGATGACACCACCCTTATGGCAGAAAGTGAAGAGGAAGTAAAAAGCCTCTTGCTGAAAGTGAAAGTGGAGAGTGAAAAAGTTGGCTTAAAGCTCAACATTAAGACAACAAAGATCACGGCATCTGGTCCCATCACTTCATGGCAAATAGATGGGGAAACAGTGGAAACAGTGTTAGACTTTATTTTTTGGGCCCCAAAATCACTGCAGATGGTGACTGCAGCCATAAAATTAAAAGATGCTTTTAATTAAGAAAAGTTATGCTTAATTAAAAGATGCTTTTAATTAAGAAAAGTTATGACCAACCTAGATAGCATATTCAAAAGCAGAGACATTACTTTGCCAACAAAGGTCCATCTAGTCAAGGCTATGGTTTTTCCTGTGGTCATGTATGGATGTGAGAGTTGGACTGTGAAGAAGGCTGAGCACCAAAGAATTGATGCTTTTGAACTGTGGTGTTGGAGAAGACTCTTGAGAGTCCCTTGGACTGCAAGGAGATCCAACCAGTCCATTCTGAAGGAGATCAGCCCTGGGATTTCTTTGGAAGGAATGATGCTGAAACTCCAGTACTTTGGCCACCTCATGCGAAGAGTTGACTCACTGGAAAAGACTCTGATTCTTGGAGGGATTGGGGGCAGGAGGAGAAGGGGATGACAGAGGATGAGATGGCTGGATGGCATCACTGACTCGATGGACGTGAGTCTGGGTGAACTCCGGGAGTTGGTGATGGACAGGGAGGCCAACAAAGCTAGTGGAGGTGATGGAATTCCAGTTGAGCTATTTCAAATCCTAAAAGATGATGCTGTTAAAGTGCTGCACTCAATATGCCAGCAAATTTGGAAAAGTCAGCAGTGGCCACAAGACCAGAAAAGGTCAGTTTTCATTCCAATCCCAAAGAAAGGCAATGCCATAGAGTGCTCAAACTATCGCACAATTGCACTCATCTCACATGCTAGTAAAGTAATGCTCAAAATTCTCCAAGCCAGGCTTCAGCAATACGTGAACTGTGAACTTCCATATTCAAGTTGGTTTTAGGAAAGGCAGAGGAATGAGAGATCAAATTGCCAACATCTGCTGGATCATGGAAAAAACAAGAGAATTCCAGAAAAACATCTATTTCTGCTTTATTGACTATGCCAAAACCTTTGACTGTGTGGATCACAATAAACTGTGGAAAATTCTGAAAGAGATGGGAATACCAGACCACCTGACCTGCCTCTTGAGAAACCTATATGCAGGTCAGGAAGCAACAGTTAGAACTGGACATGGAACAGCAGACTGGTTCCAAATAGGAAAAGGAGTATGTCAAGGCTGTATATTGTCACCCTGCTTATTTAACTTCTATGCAGAGTACATCATGAGAAAAACTATATTACAAGTATCTATAAAATGGTCTGAAATATGCTTTATTATCAAACAATAAAAATCTAAATTTACTGGATTAATCTTATGCTTTTGGAAGTTACTTAAGAAATGGGAATAGTAAAATATGAAACAGTTTTTATTAATTAGACATTAAAGATGTTTAAATAATGTAGTAACTACTGACTTAAATATAAATTTATAGTCCCTTACAGTCTATATATTCCAGTGATTTCTTTTTCTTATCAGCCATCTCCCAAAAGCTTTCATTTTTCTGAAAGAAGACAGTAGATAAGTGAAAATGTTTTAATATATTCTCATACAGTGCTCCCTGCATAGTTCATTTTTATTCTCAAAGTCAGTTGGGCCAATTTAAAATGCCAGAAAAATTTCTAAATGCCTCAGTGACTCCTGGTGGTACATTTAAATCACACAAACATAGGGAAAAATAAGACATAAAGGATACACCTGTAATTAAGAAAGTTAGCTTTTAAAATATCTGAAATATTGGTCCCAGAAAGAATTTTGAGTTAGGGAAAAGGATTCTGTGTGACAATCTCTTTATAAGATATCTCAAAATAATGCTGCCTGCTCTTAAAACACTTGCAATGGAATGCACATCTCTGCCATTAAGAGTTTCAGAGGACTGGCTTATTAAATAATTATGTATATAAGTTTGTGTGCAGGTATGTGTGTATTATGAACACAGAAGTGAAAATAGTAAAGGTATCCAACATTTGATTTCCCTCTAATTTTGATTTCCTTGTTCAAATTGTTGCTTTTCTTCTTTTCTGGTTGCAACTGAAATAAAAATAGGACTTTTTCTGACACAGAATCTTTGCTCTCTGGATGCATTATAATATTATTCTCTTGCTCCTCTCAAAATCCCTTAGCTCAGTAAGGCTCAAGGAATTCACAGTCCAAGAAAAATAAGTGTATAAGTAAGTCAGAGGCCTCCCAATCTAACCAGACAGAAGTAGGCTGAGCCCCCTGCATGAGTGGTCAAGAGAGGGCTTGCGCCTTAAGATTCTCTGTCTTTATGATAGGTTTCGGGGAATGTATATATCATGAAAATAGATGAATCCAGGTCAAGACGATGCTATCAGTAATGATCAAGGCAGTTGAGGGAATTTAGAAAATGTGAGATGCAAGAGAAATACTTCAATATAGCTTTGCTGCAAAATTCTCAGCTTTGCAGGGCTTTAGGGGATAAAGAGAATATATTGAATAGAATACTAAAAAAGAAATGAAAAGCCACCATTTAACAACAGGAAGTAGAGAAAATTATTTGAAATATATTTTGATACACTTTTCAATGACAGAGTGTAAATTGAATTCAGGGTACAAGGCTGAAAAGAATCATATAGCTGGAAAAAAAAACTACTGCATTTTTATTTACTATTGCTTCTCATAATCTGAACTAAAAACACTATATGTGTGTATAGCACATGTAATGTTCAAAGATGTTTCAGAATAAGTATCTATTTTTGTCTTCACAAATGTATTCTGGAATTGTAGAGATTTTAATATTTACCATTCTGCAGATGAGAAAACAGTTTAAATAAATTGGTCAGGGTCTCTTGAAATCACACGATGAGTTGTGACAGATCTGGAACTCAAATACAGATTTTCTAAAACTCAGGAAAAAGTTAAGAAAGATCCTCTTCATGTAATGCACTAGATATAAAATATTGCACATTGCTATTCTTTAAAAAGAAATTAAAGTAAAAATTTTTCAGTGTCCTTAGAGAACATTTGATATTCTCTCAGGATACAGATTAGTAATTATACAACCTTGGTCAAGGTGCCTTGCTATGTTTTGGAACCGCAGGCCCAAAGGCTCTTTTGGAAAAGTTTTTCTTGGAAATCAAAAGTTTTTTTTTTTTCCATTCATCTATTAGGGGAATATATATATATATTATATGTATATACACATACATATAGTATGTTATCACACATATATATATAATATATTATATATATAATATATTACACATATTATATATCATATATATTATATATAACATATATTATATAAATATATACACACACACACATACATATATGTATATATATATATATGGTGCTTCCCTAGTGGCTCAACCAGTAAAGAATCCACAGGCAATGCATGAGACTTGGGTTTGATCCCTGGGTCATGAAGACCCCCTGGAGAAGGGAATGAATACTCCTGTATTCTTGCCTAGAGAATTATGTTGTCAGAGGAGTCTGGTAGGCTATAGTCCATGGGTTCTCAAAGAGCTGGACACGACTGAGCAGCTAAGCATGCACACACATATGTGTGTATGTATATGTACATATTCATGAAACTGAAATAAGATCGTGTATATAAATTTTCTGGTAAATGTACAATACATACGAGGCAGTTACTATTTGAAAGCAATTATAATTGCAATTATTTTCCATTTCATGAAAGAATGGATGTGCTATTTTCTGATAACCTCTTTGTGAGGGTCAAGTGTAATCCTCTGAAATAGCTGAAGCACTATCTCCAGATCTGTGACACAGGGACACCTATTTTTCCTACTAGATTACTGTAGTAAAATAAGTGTTTGTTTTATGGTATGTTATTTTCCAAGGAATGAGGATGTGCAGGGGAACGCAGATGCAACAAATACTACTGAGGCAAATACAACAAGTGGACAAGTCCTATTTGTCATATACAGGCTGTTCTTTGCCTATATATGACATGTGCTATTTGGGCAAAGATGACAAGTGGAGAACACCCAGAGCTCACATGGCCAAAGAGCCATCCTCAGCCCACAGGGAAGGTGTTTAGGCTGAATGTAGCTAGACAGAAGGCAGCGTGCAAGCATTCCCATAGAGAGATTCCCTACATGTCTATAGCACTCTTACCATTTACAACAAAAGGAAGGCAAGGGGCAGTCAGTGTCTGCGTAGCAATGCCACTTCCTCATCCATGAAAAGGGCCAGGTTAGAAAGGAAGCCCTCCAGAGCCCAGCTGATCTGCCTTTTATTCTTTGTGCGAGCTCCCTCTGCTAAGCCTGCTCTTTGCTCTGTTCCAGAGAAAACAAAAGAAACGAGCCTCTGGGGATGTCTTTATTTGTCTCTCCTTTAATGGTTAGCTTTCAGGGCAATTTTGTTTCACACTTTTCATGTTGTTAAAAGGAAAGTGTGTGTGCTATGAAGGCAAAGAGCAGCCTGTAACCTAAACCAGTCCAATATACCTTGGTGTGCTGTGACACCATCTCTTGGGGGCCAGGGTTTTGGGGGATGTTGGAAGATCTGATTTGGATGTTTGCCAAATGCCATGGGATAAACCACCTGCTTTTTCTGATTTCAGACTACCCACATGGCTTTGGAAAGAGCCGTACATGCAGAACTTGTGCCAGCTGGGAGGAGCCTGCTTCTCCACACTGTTGAGAGAACACATGTGTCACTAAAATGTACAGTCTTGGTAGTTAAAGTAACACTGCTAGCATTTAAAGCGGAACAACAGGTGTGAATCAGAACAGGTCCAGACCAGTAGAGACACGAAAACGCTGGAATCCTAATAGGATGCAGGCATCTAGAAGACACCCAAGGAACCTTCTTGATGTAACTTACACCTTCGAGATTCCTCTGGTTTGACTGGATTGAGAACTGTTTAAGAATTTGATGAAGGTTTGTCAATTTCTTTTCCTTCCTGAATTTTGAATGTGGATCAGAGTTTCATAGGATAAAAAAAAAAAAAAAAAAGACTTGGCTTCCCTTCCCTACTCCCTGACCCTGGAATCCCCAAACTTCCCTTGAAGAGACTTTAATTTCGATAGTTTCATTGGAACTACCCAAGTCCAGTATTTATTGCAATCCTATGGCTGTTCAGTTTAGTTCTGTTTCACACTTTGAGGTCCCGTATAAATTTCCCAAAAAACACTTCCTTTTCTTTTCATTTCCTTACATTATCTAGAGTCAGCTTCTCTTGCTTGTTGTTGTTGTTGGTTTAGTCACTAAGCTGTGTCCAACTCTTGCGACCCCGTGGACTGTAGCCTGCCAGGCTTCTCTGTCCATGGGATTCTCCAGGCAAGAATAGTGAAGTGGTTGCCATTTCCTTCTCCATCTATTGCTTGTGATGCCCATTATAATGGCACTGTTGGAATGAAATAACATGGAAGAAACATGTCCCTGGGTCTTCAGACAAACTTTGGAATACTGGAAATGCCGTCCCCCAAGTCCTATCAAAAGTCCAAGCACTTCTTGGAGGGAGGGGAGAATGTTTCTTATGGGGAGAAAGTTCTTTAAAAAAAAATTTAGAAACTTATTTGTGCAAGCTGTCTTAAGAAAATGAAAAGCGACAAAAGTCATTTCTGAGAATAATGTTTACGGACCAGGATTCAGTCAAATATTTGATAATAATTGTCTGACGTTACAAAACTAGATGATAAAAGAGACCATTTCTGATCTGTGCACTTTCTCCTGAGCTGGCTTGTAGGTCACACTTCTTCCAGGTGTTTGAGTCAGGTTCCTAGGTGATAATGTCAAGGTAATTTGCTCAGTGTATACATCTCATAGGGCCAAAAATCAAACCTACTTATTCTCAGTTTTGTTTGTCTGTTTGTTTGGAAATCCACTTTTCTAAGAACACATGAAAGAAAATTCTGTAACCTTTTTTTCTCAATGCTATGCCACAAAAATCAGTATAAATGTATTCAGAAAAGGGCACAAGCTTTCATAGACAGTCATTCATTTATCCCTACAACATCAAACTTCCTTACCAGTGGGCTTTTCCAACACTTAAAAAGTTGAGTAAGTCATGGGAAATTTGGAAACTCCTTTTTGCTTCCATATAAGCTACATCACCTACTAGCTTTCCAGCAATAGAGGTGGTATTTTCTCTATCTGTTTGCTCCTTAATCTTATTTCTAAAGTTCAGAATTCTGGTAGGGAACTTGATTATTTTTCTGCATGCTACGAATGATCATTTTCAGTTGCAGAGTTAAAAGTGACAGTACCCACTGCTGGCTTTTAGAAACAGCCCAGATTTCTATATTTGACTCCATTAGTGGCTGCAGAACTGTTATCCTTAACGTTTTACCCTGGCAGTGCTTGTGTCGCTGTTTGGAAGACAGTACGCAAGGCTAACTTCTAACTCTTCTAATTGTGCTGACCTTTTCAGACATACAAATCAAAGTGAAAAATAGACTGGCATCATGCACTGCACAAAAGGGGTAAGAAGAAAGCAGGGTATCAGCAACATTATCTCATAGAGAGAATGCATTGAAAGCAAATTAGTTGGATTCCTTATATTATTTTTAATGTATTCCTTCTATATTCAAGTTGAAATTGTCAATGAAGCCTTAGCATAGCTGATAAAAATGAGAGAGACAGTAATTGAAGAAACAAAAGAATCTGATGACCTCTGTTACTTAAGTCTATACAAATCAAAAATAATCCATAGCAATTTGCTGTTTAGTTGTTTCCTCTGTGGTCATTAGTTTTCAGAGATTGCAAGCGCCAAACACACTTTCAGATATAAGAAGCATTTAAAATACAGGGCTGGACTCCACATACAAAAAGCAGTCTAAAAAGGGGTAGGTTCTTCTTATCTCACATTCATGCGCTCTTTTTTAGGATCCTAGGTAAACAGGTGACCCTGTTTGTCTCCAAATGGCCCCAACTAACGGGATTGAAACTAAAAGTCTTCTTGATGTAAAAAATTAACTTTATACTTGTATGCTCTTTTACTATCTTAAAAGGCAAATGTCTTCTTTGTTTCTTAACACATTTTGTTTAAGCATTTCAAAATCATAGGAATCTACAAACATCATGGTTATAATTCTACTGAGCTTTTACTAAGGCCTTTGCATCTATGGTCTCTGTTTTTCCCTCTTAAGTAAGAACTCTAGCGTAGGTATAATGACCCTGTGTTTGCTAGCAAAATCCTGAGCATCCAAAAAGTTCAGTAACTTTCATAATTTCACACATCTTGAAGGGGTCACAGTCAGAATCAAATCAGTCACATTCTTATCATCCAAGTAAAAGTGTTGTTTACATCTAAATGTCCTTCCTTCTGTGTGTGTGTGTTGGTATGAAGATCGGTATAGACTGTTATAAGAGTATAGATAAATTTATATCCTACTTTTTTCTTATTATAATATACTGCCTACCTTTGTAAATATTCTTAATAAATCTTACTTTTAATAATAGGTTGGCCCAGCTTCAGCATTTAGCAACATCTTTTCAATTCTGTTTCATCTATGTCTTCAAAAAAAAAAATAAATAATAGGTTGGAATCCCCCTATCTGAGCATCATTTATTTACTCATATGTTTGATATTGGTTGTTTCCATATTTTTTCTCTTCGATAATACTGTGTTGGGCGTTTTTATGCTTCAACTGCTGTTCAATTTTTTGAATAGAGGTAGAAGAGTAGATCAAGTGGTTATAAAAACAATAAAATACTTGTAATTTTTATTATAAAATTCACAATTGTATTAATAGATGATACTAAACTCTGCTCCTGCACTTGATATGAAACACATATAATCATGCACATAACTGAAAGCCCAGGAGCTACACTGACTACTGGTCATGACCCCGGGGAGACCAATGAGATATTATGTTGGTGGCTATGCCGTGGAGCACGGCCAGTCCTTAGTGGACATAGGGTAGTTGACACGGACTCTGCACACGGAGCAGGGACAGAGCAGAGGCCACTTATGAAACAGGAAGTTGGGACAAAAGCCTCTGTTTAAAGATCAGGCTGAGAGTGACAACCCTCTGCCGTACTCTGTCAGGACTATGTACAAAATGTTGATGTTATGTCAGGGAGGAGAGTGTCTTTGCTGAGAATTCCTAACTGTAAGCTTATTCTCAAAAGGATTTGAAGGCGGGATCCACACTACTTGTGTGGTCCAAATATCCAAGCTCATATTTAAAATCGCTTTAGGATTTCCTATACCCACAAGGAGCATAGCAGAGTTAAAGTTCACAATCTTTCTGCAGAAGTATCTTATATCAGGGCTCAAAAGAGTGCTTAAAGAAAAAACTGTCATAGACCATGAGCTCAAATGAACTAACCTTATATCAGAGAAAACAAGTAACTATAGAGAAACATAATTATATTCCTGACTAGTCAAATATGTTGGAATGATCAAATATGGAATGTAAATGTATTTCACAGGTTTTAAATGAGGAGTCAAAATAGGATTAAGCAATGAAATACGATGCAGAATGGTCAGGCAGATTAGAAAGGATCCACTTGTGGGTTGCTGCTGTTCAGTCGCTCAGTCGTGTCTGACTCTTTGTGACCCCATGGACTGCAGCACACCAAACTTCCCTGTCCTTCACCATCTCCCGGAGCTTGCTCAAACTCATGCCCATTGAGTTGGTGATGCCATCCAACCATCTCGTCCTCTGTTGTCCACTTCTCCTCCTGCCTTCTCTCTTCCCTATCACTTTCTCCTCTTTTAGGAGAAATTCTAAAACTCTTAGAAGTGAATAGTCTGGTAATTAAAATTAAGAATTCAATGGAGAGATTAAATAACTAATTTTAAAGAAGCTGAAGAGAGAATGAATAAATGAGAAATAAACCTAATAAAATGAAGTATAAAGGAGACAAAGAGAAAGAAGTCTGATTGAGACCTCAAGTCATCTAAGTCAAAATAAAAGTAAAAAACACCTATATTCAGATGATCAGAAAACGATGATGCCAGACACTGGTAACTTGGCCCAGAGTGATGGTTCTGAACCAAAATGGAACACATCAAGCAGCTCCTCTAGAGATGTGAAGCAGGAAATTGATGGTTTCCGTGTTGATTTGTTTCCTAGGGCATGAAAATGTAATTTAGCAAGGGTTGATAGGCTTGCATTTCCTACCTTGTACACTAAAAGACTGTTGTTTTAAGCACACTACTGACTAATCCATACTTCAGTTTACTCAAATATAAAATCAGTGCAGCGATCAACCTCCTATCACTTTAAAGCAAGCCAATGAGATGGTGTATATAAGTCCTTTGGTATGTCAAATAACACATGATAAGTGATCAATACACATCAGCTACTTTTGAGGCTATTGTTCAATCGACTTATTGTTTTATGAAATGCTGCATTAGATGTAAGGTAGGAGATCTCAATGCAAACAAAGACAGAAGGGTCTTCCTAAGTTCCTTAGAGCAACCTAGACCTTTGACGATGATGAATTTTGTGCTCTTTTATTTCATTTGTAAAACGAGCTGAAGTGAGCTTTGTTACTGTCATAGATATGCCCCAGATAATACAGTTCTAGAGTAACATTACAATGTTGGGGGTCTAATAAAGATCATCCCTTGTTTTGAAAATTCCTATTTTTTGAGTAAATGACCCAGCCTATACAGAGTGCTAATTCACTGTGTATTCTTGACCCTATAGCTGCTGGTGTAAGTAAGTGGCATATTCATATTGATAAATAATAATGATGAAGAAGACTTTTTTATGTTTCAGCTGATTTTTTATTTTTTAAAATATAAATTTATTTATTTTAATTGGAGGTTAATTACTTTACACTAAGACTTTTTCAAAATGAATGGAAAAAGAGGCACTCTCTCTGAGGCACATGTTTTATTAGGATGAGAGTTTACAATAGCAGAATAAAAACACAGGATGTTCCAAAAAGGAATCTTCATCTCTGTGATTCATTCACATCAGATCTAGAGAACTGACTTTAAGTGGCAGCACCCTGGGCACTTCACCAAACCCCAGATCATGAACTGGCACCTTCTCTGTCTTGGATGTAATTCACCATCAGGCAGAAGTCTAGTCCAGCTAGAGCAGGCACTAACTTCCACTCTCCCTGTTGCTTCATTCCCTATTCCAAGTCCAATTTGTCAAAAAGATCTTTAAATGTAACATAGAGCCCAATTGCTTCCTAAAAATAAATGATTAAACAAAAAATAGATAGGATATTGACATCTTGATTGATATGACATATTTTTGTTAGTGTTGCCCATTACGAGGACAAACAAGTCAGAAAAAACTCAGAAATCAAGTCTGTAGAAACAAAGTAGTGTCTCATGGAAAGTTACAAGCATTACAATCCCTGTGAAACACCAAATACAATTCACATTGAAGATATGTTTCATGCATTCACGATGACAAGCAGCGAAGTTTACCTTTACTGACATATAAAAGTTATTGTAGAGTGTTATGATATATTATTTCTAGCTGCCTATTTTTCCTTAATGACTTTCCTAAGACAATGTGATACAAATTGCTACCAGCATAAAATGCATTTTTAGCTGTAGATAAAAGCAGATTTGGGGCTGGCAAAAAGCAAATATTTCAATATCTGCTTTGGGCAGAATACATTGAATTTTATGCCCTTTATGTTATTTGAGTAATGTTATCCCTGTTGTTTCTCTCTGGGGAGTTCAAATATTAATATCTTAATTTTCAGACATCAATATTAGTTTGATGAGTGAGACATAATTGTAAAAATTGCTAACAAGGTCCAAAAGGAAAATGTCTTTAATAAAATAGCTAGGTCGGAAACTGAAAGTTTACCAGTTTTAAACTTTACCAGAACATAAATCATCAACTCTCTCTAGAATCAAAGTCAATACAGAGAAAGAGTTTTTTTTTTTTTTTTTCCCTTTATCAGTTGATTCACAATAGGTTTACGGCCCAAGATTTCTATATGAAAAATATTACCTTACAATAAAGCAACATTTTTAAGAAACTACATTTTATTAATTAAAAAAACTATCAAATAACACTAAGTGCTATTAAGCTGATGTCTAGAACTATGAAGAGAAATAATTCAACAGTGTAGTTCTCAAAGGCAGTCTTTAAAGGAATCAGGCAATACATCCTGTAGAAAAAGTGTTACAGGTGGGCTTCCCTGATGGCTCAGCAGATCTGCCTGCCAATGCAGAAACTGCAGGAGATGCAGATTTGATCCCTGGGTCAGGAAGATCCCCTGGAGAAGGAAATGGCAACCCACTACAGTATTCTTACCTGGAAAATCCCATGAACAGAGGAGCCTGACAGGGAACAGTCCTTGGGGTTGCAAAAGAGTCAGACGTGACTTAGCAACTGGGCATGCACAAGTAAAGTGGGATGCCTCCGGCCAGTATTGGCAATGGAGTGCAGTAAGGTCAGGGAAAATTTCCCAGAGCAGGTAATGTCTAAATGGTCAAATAAGAATCACATCTATGGTACTACAGAGACATAGTTACAGAGGCTTAGGGCTGAACGTGAAGCTGGTATGCTCTGGGAGCTTCATAAGCTTCTGCTTGGTTTGAATATGAACATGAGGCAGAGATGCTAACTGAGCGTCAGTCATGAAGTGCAGTGGGCACCATATTCAAGAGAACAGTTTTCTTCTAAAGCTACAGAGAGCTAACAAAAACAGGCTTTCATGCATTCTGATTTGTGATCCACTCTGGCAACAGTATTCACAGTAGATGGAGGGGGTGTGGCTGTGTGGAGGCGGGACAGGTGTTACATTAATCATGCAACAAAGGATAAGATCCCTAATTGAAGCAAATATAAAATGTCAGTAGTGGTAGATTTTTATTTTATTTTATTTTATTTTTAAACTTTACATAATTGTATTAGTTTTGCCAAATATCAAAATGAATCCACCACAGGTATACATGTGTTCCCCATCCTGAACCCTCCTCCCTCCTCCCTCCCCATACCATCCCTCTGGGTCATCCCAGTGCACTAGCCCCAAGCATCCAGTATCGTGCATCGAACCTGGACTGGCATCTCGTTTCATACATGATATTTTACATGTTTCAATGCTATTCTCCCAAATCTTCCCACCCTCTTCCTCTCCCTCAGAGTCCATGAGACTGTTCTATACATCACTGTCTCTTTTGCCGTCTCGTACACAGGGTTATTGTTACCATCTTTCTAAATTCCATATATATGCGTTAGTATACTGTATTTATGTTTTTCCTTCTGGCTTACTTCACTCTGTATAATAGGCTCCAGTTTCATCCACCTCATTAGAACTGATTCAAATGTATTCTTTTTAATGGCTGAGTAATACTCCATTGTGTATATGTACCACTGCTTTCTTATCCATTCGTCTGCTGATGGGCATCTAGGTTGCTTCCATGTCCTGGCTATTATAAACAGTGCTGCGATGAACATTGGGGTACACGTGTCTCTTTCCCTTCTGGTTTCCTCAGTGTGTATGCCCAGCAGTGGGATTGCTGGATCATAAGGCAGTTCTATTTCCAGTTTTTTAAGGAATCTCCACACTGTTCTCCATAGTGGCTGTACTAGTTTGCATTCCCACCAACAGTGTAAGAGGGTTCCCTTTTCTCCACACCCTTTCCAGCATTTATTATTTGTAGACTTTTGGATCGCAGCCATTCTGACTGGTGTGAAATGGTACCTCATAGTGGTTTTGATTTGCATTTCTCTGATAATGAGTGATGTTGAGCATCTTTTCATGTGTTTGTTAGCCATCTGTATGTCTTCTTTGGAGAAATGTCTATTTAGTTCTTTGGCCCATTTTTTGATTGGGTCATTTATTTTTCTGAAGTTGAGCTATAGGAGTTGCTTGTATATTTTTGAGATTAGTTGTTTGTCGGTTGCTTCATTTGCTATTATTTTCTCCCATTCTGAAGGCTGTCTTTTCACCTTGCTAATAGTTTCCTTTGATGTGCAGAAGCTTTTAAGGTTAATTAGGTCCCATTTGTTTATTTTTTTTTCCTGTTTAGTAGAATTCAGCTTCACGAACTTGCTTAATACATTTAATACCCTCAATAATTTATAGACAATAAAATGATTATCAAGTAGAAGACTGCAGAGAGATGCAGATCAAAAATACATGTATTTACAATAGCATGGTCTTTTAGCCCCAGGCTAGATGATCAGTTTTGCCAAAACTTATTACAATGGGAAAAATAAAGGTAGCATACATTGGTCCACAGATACAAAACAACTGTGGGATTAATTCTGTAGACTTTGTCTTCTTTAATTCTGACCCCAAAACCTGTAAGTGGGGTGTTTCTCATTCTTCTCATAATGATGAAAAAAAAAAAAAAAAACAGAGATAGAGGTGTGTGACTTTCCAAGGCTTCAGAGAAGATCCTAGAATGGAAATCACTTCTGTCTGACTTCAGGGGACTACGGTCTTAATCTCTATGAAATATGCCCCTTCTTAGAACTCATGTCCCACCTACAGCAAATTCCACACTGAAACTGAAATTGAGTGCAGCACCTAAGACTTCCTTTAGACAGGTGATTGGATGCCGGCTTGTGTAAAGGTGTCAGGCAATAGAGACTTTTGCTTGCAGGTGCCAAGCCTGCACATTTTTAGCTTAATGAACAAGGAGAGCTGATGACAGCCACGGTGACAATCATGGCTACAAGGGAAGGTGTGGCAATGAGTCCAGACTGCTGTGAGAGGAGCACAGAGGCTGGAAGCACTAATACCATCAATATTAATGCCGGTCAAAACACGAGCTCCGCGCCAGAGAGGCTGGTGAAGGAGGCACCCAGGAGAGGCTGATAACCACATCTGATCATCAAAGGGCAGATGTTAAATGTGATTCAGATGAAAAGTGAGAGGAAGTGCTGACAAGGGCACAGCTGAAGAGATAGGCAGACGCACATGGTGGAAATTGTCAGACACACGTGTCATCCTGGAGGAAAGCAGGGTACTGGGGGTGGGAAGGGCAGAGGGGCTCACTCATTCCTTAGAATTAATCATTTTAGCTTTTACTCAAGCCAGGGTCAAACAAAACAAAGAAACACATGTTTATTATTTTTTTACATTTTATTTCATTTTGTTACATTTTACAAAAGTTGCTTTACAAAGTCCTGCTATTTTCTGCTGTACCTCAAAGTGAATCAGCTCTGTATAAACATATATCCCCTCCCTTTTGGAATTCCTTCCCATTTAGATCCCCAAAGAGCACCTAGTAGAGCACCCTGTGTTGTAGAGTAGACTTTCATTAGTTGTCTATTTTATACATAGTATCTATACTGTGTATGTGTCAGCCTCAATCTCCCAGTTCCTCCCAAGCCCTCTTTCCCCTCTTGGTATCCCGTACGTTTGTTCTCAACATCTTTGTCTCTATTTCTGCTTTGCAAAGATCATCTATACCATGTTTCTAGATTCCATAGATATGTGTTAATACACACTATTCATTTTTCTCTTTTTGACTTACTTCAGTATGTATGGTGGTCTCTAGGTAGAGTTTAGTTCCGTTGCTCAGTTGTGTCTGACTTTTTACAACCCCATGGACTGCAGCGCGCCAGGCCTCCCTGTCCATCACCAACTCCTGGAGTTTACTCAAACTCATGGCCATCGAGTCAGTGATGTCATTCAACCATCTCATCCTCTGTCGTCCCCTTCTCCTCCCACCTTCAATTTTTCCCAGCATCAGGGTCTTTTCCAGTAACTCAGTTATTTGCATCAGGTGGCCAAATTAGGGTATGATTAAAAAAATAATAATAATTGGAATATGATAGCTTTACAATGTTGTGTTAATTTAAGCTGTACAACAGTGTGAATCAGCTGTATGTATACTTATATGTCCTCCCTCTAGAGTGTCCCTCCAGTCACTAGCAACACATGTTTAAACGTATTCACCACAGACTTCCCTGGCAGTCCAGAGGTTAAGACTGCACTTCTGCTGCAGGGGACAAGGGTTCGATTCCTGGTTAGGGAACTAACCAGGAATTCTGTTTACCATGTGGCATGCTCCTCACTCCCCCCCAAAAGAAATATACATATTGACCAGTCCCAATAATTAAATAAAAGGCCCAAACACGTGGTTTCCTCCAAAGGAAATATTACTGCACATTGATAGGTATAAATTCTTCCAAAAAGAGTTCTGCTGAGTGAAGAATAGAGTGAACAAAAAACAATGCTGCTATTATTTGTTTCTTTTGTTTGCATCCACATATCCACAGGTGACTTTTAAGGTGTGTCTGTTTTTCATCTGCTTTGAACCTTTGTGTTTTGTTGGTAAGGAATGATGATGAAGCTGGCAGGAATTTCTCATTGGTGACTCTGAAGTAGTAATTGCTAATCAGTGAATTGTAGATTCACAGTGCTTTAACCAGTTTACCTATTAATATAAAAAAATTCCTATTTCAAAGAATGCAAAACGTGATGTAATAGTGTGCCTGAAAGCATGAAACCATATTTCACTTTGACCTTCTCCATCATCTCCAGGGCAATGAAGTATCTTCCACTGCAGCTAACATCACTACTCAGTAATGTTTCTGTAACTAATACAAACCATGCTTCCAAGCAGGGAACTGTCTTCAGATGCCTGATGAGTAGTTGTAGCTGCTCGTGAATGTCTACCCAAGGCAAGTCATTGTAGAAGCAAAAGTGAAATGACCATTTCAGTTATTCACAATCTGATAGCCAGACGCTAGATCACCCTCCATATCGGAGGGAGCTACATCAAGAGTAGGAATAAAAAGTTGTGAAGACAAGGCTTATAGTGACGTTTAGCATTAGAATAGCTGCTTACTTTGTACAGTTAGATATACATCACGTTTACTTGAATTCGGAAAAGAAGAGGTATGTGAGGCAGAGAAGTGAAAAAAAAAAAAAGACCTGGAACAAATATAAGATGATAAAATGAAGGGGAAAAATCATTAAATTAAGAATAATGCAGGTACAGTCTTGTTTTCAGTCTGCGTTGTCAACCTCAGTTCCCTATAAATTTCATATAAACCTCTAATTCAGTCAGATCTATTACCTCACGTTAAGATGAACTGTATCTCTGCCTAGAAGATCTTCTGGAACCTGATACCTCATATACAATAATTAACTGATGAGAACCTACTATGCAGCACAGGGAACTCCACTGGATGCTGTGTAGGGGCCTGAATCAGAAGGAAGATACATGTAATCATAAGTAAATTTCATGATAAAATCATGAAAAAACTCTCCTTTAAATTATACTTGGTCTTCTCATAAAATGTTCCTTAAGTACAAATTTTCATTTGTACTTCTAGATAAAGTGGTAAACTGGATGCATTCAGTCAATCTCCAAATTATATCAAAATGACAATAAACAGATTCTTAAACATAATAAAATGAGAGCAAAGAAGAAGAACAGAAGAGATATTAAAAATAAACAAAGGAAGCTTGAAGTGAAAGGTAACTGACTATCCACAGAAGAAAGACTCTAAACTATTGGTGGGAGATATGTATTAAGTCAACCAGTTAATCCAGACATCAGTGGAATTCAGGATTTTTGAAAGAAGTGAGATTGAAAAGGGGAGAGAAGTTGTTTAAAAAATTAAAGGAAGGATCAATACTGAGAGTGGGAGAGGGAAATAGAGAGGAAGAGAGAGAAACAGATAGAGAGAAGGTGTGAAGAGACAGAGATGATCTATAGAGAGGGGCCAGAAACAGATTGGAAAAGACACATAGAGAAGGATAGAGGTGAAACTTCTCTAATTTTACTTTGTTTTGTGGAGGAGACTTTGCCTTCATGTAGGTAATTATAAAGCAAAACCAATTTAATATAAATACTAAAAATAAAAAGAATAAATAGATGAATCTGTATGTTTCAAGTGGGATAGAACCAGAGAGGAATTATTTTAAGTGGTATTTCCAACTGTCCTTTGACAGGACATTGCTAATAGAATACACACTTAGTCAAAAAAGTAAACCAAAAACAGTATGAAAGTCTTTTACTAATCAAATCGTTTTCATATTATTATTGATTCTGTAATAAACCATAAGGGCAATTCTGTTGGTGTCACTTGTGACCCAGTTTCAGAATAGGAGAAAAGCGTTTAAGATGTAAGTTTGATGAAGTTGAGTAACAATCCTATAGTTCTGAATATGAATGGGGGAATTTAATAAGAAATCATGTTGTGTTTAACTTTAAAAAAACAATAATAGCTACTTCCTGAGTGGAGCAAACTCTGGGAGATAGTGACAGGGAAGCTTGGCGTGCTGCAGTTCCATGAGGTCACAAAGAACTGGACACAACTTAGTGACTGAACAACAACTCTGTACACTGTAATGACCTAGAAATAATAACCAATATAGTGGCGGTGAATTCTCTATGTCTCAGGTTATGGCCGCTATATACCGGTGGTTCTCAACTGGCCTGATGAGTTAACTCTTCCCTGCACAGTGATGACAATGTTATTTTATTTATGTTAGCATAGACTCTTTATCTTTTAGACTTCATATCAAAATATTTTTAAAAATTCAATAATGTCTGAGATCTGCTTCTACATTATGTGATGAAAGAATGGAAATGTACCAAACTATTGAAATAAGATTGATCATGATTCAGTATTCACTGAAATTATGTGTTTGGGGGGTATTAGATTAGTCTAACTGCTATAAACTCTTTAGTCTAGCTACTAAAAGCCCTCATGCTGGGAAAGTTTGAAGGCAAAAGAAGGGAGCAGCAGAAGATGAGATGGTTATATAGCATCACCAACTCAATGGACATGAATCTGAGCAAACTCTAGGAGATGGTCAAGGACAGGGAAGCCTGGAATGCTGGAGTCCATGGGGTTGCAAAAAGTTGGACATGACTTAGTGACTGAACAACAACATCTACTATAGATTAACAATTTTCAATCATTATTTTAAGATAAACATAGCAGGCAGTTAACTCTACAGAATTCCTGTTGGTGTGGGTGAGTGCCTCTTTCCTACTCAAATTAAACACAAGACTGGAGGTTTACCCTCTGATAGAATAGACTAGGTGGACCCAGAAGCGGGAAGCAATACACAAGGATGAAGATACCACATTGAAGCAGGAAATTTTCTGATAGCCTAATACTTAACAATAGAACCAAACACCTACTTAATGGGCAGTCCCTAAAACCAAATAAACAAACAAGGATGCAAGTTATTAATAATAATGATTGAAAACATTTTCTGTATCTTAAATATGAATGGAATATGTTGCCTCCAAATGCAATCCACCCCTGCAAATTGCCAGGAATGAAAGTCTGTTTTACTGGTATTCTGTGCAAGATGAAGGAACTTGTTTTTCACCTTGAAGGAAATATGCCAACTTGGCAGCATGTCCTAGACAATCCAACACCCAGAAACTTCATCAAGACAGTGGACTCTGAGCTTTGTGCAGAGATATCTTGAGACTATGCAGATAACCCATTCTTCTTTGATATTTCTTCCACTGGATTTAGTATTCATTGATGATTCTTACTTGAATAAATTGTTAGTGTAATGTTTGTGAAATAATGATATTCTGATATCTTCATGCCTTGTATTAGTTAGTATTCTACTTTAGCCAGAATTCCTTTCTTCTCCATATGTTATTAGTTCACTTATGTAAGAATGGACTATATCAGTAATTTATTACCATCAGTATTTATTTTGATGTTCTAGTTGTCCCAGATTGGGCTGAGGTAGTTCCTTTAAGACATCATCTTTATTATTTTGAGATCTCATAATTCTTTGAGTACTCTCTTATCAAAATATGTTTTAAGTTCATCTTAAACTTTTCCTATTCTAACCCTGAAATCAGTTGTTGGAGCTCTGATTCCTTTTAGTGGAAAATAGTGTTCAGAAACTAAGATCTAGGTTTTTTTTTTCTTTTTGTCTACATTCTCACAATGGCCTGGAGAAAGAAATGGCAACCCACTCCAGTATTCTTTCTGGGAAAATCCCATGGACAGGGGAGCCTGGTGGGCTACAGTCCATAGGGTCTCAAAGAGTCAGGCATGACTGAGCCACTAAACATCTCACAATGGCCAGAGCTAAGATATATATGTAGGCATAGCATGAACACACACACACACACACACACGTGTGTGTGTGTGTGTGCTTGCCTAGCTGCTCAGTCATGTCTGACTCTCTGTGATCCTTTGGATTATAGCGCACTAGGCTCCTCTGTCCATGGGATTCTTCAGGCAAGAATATTGGAGTGGGTTGCCATGTCTTCCTCCAGGGGATCTTCCTAACCTAAGAATTGAACCCACGTCTCCTGTGTTTCTTGCATTGCAGGTGGATTCTTTACCCAGTGACCCATCACACACACAAACAGATATTTCGACAAATACATACATACATATCTACCTGTTTCTCTATAATCTGTTAAGAGCTGAGCTTATCAATACCTCTTAACCCAATCTGGTGCTATGAAGTTTCTGTCTTCGTATATTTCCACATCCTTTCTCTAACATTGAGAAATCTGCCACTTAGTGTTTCTAGTATGTTCACTTATTTTCTCAAATCCTCTTATAAATGTCTCGTGACAAGGTGGGCTGCTTTGCAGGATCTAAACCCACAAGTCCTATCCATGCAGATTGTTTTCTTGACTCCAAGGCCACTGAACAGCTGGCTGAGTCTTCTGAATTCACTCTGGCCTTCTGATGTTACAATGGAATAGCCACACTGGGATGAACCTAGAGCCTGTTATACAGAGTGAAGTAAGTCAGAAAGATAAAGATAAATATCATATCCTAACACTGAACACACATATATGGAATATATATGTATATATATATACACACACATATATATGGAAAAGGAAATGGCACCCCACTCCAGTACTCTTGCCTGGAAAATCCCATGGACAGAGGAGGCTACAGTCCATGGGGTTGCAAAGAGTCAGACACGACTGAGTGAATTTACTTTCATTTTTCACTCTCATGCATTGGAGAAGGAGATGGCAACCCACCCCAGTGTTCTTGCCTGGAGAATTCCAGGGACAGAGGAGCCTGGTGGGCTGCCATCTATGGGGTTGCACAGGGTCAGACATGACTGAAGCGACTTAGCAGCATATATAGAATATATATATAGAGAGAGAGAATCTATAAAACTGGTATTGATGAACATATTTTCAGGGAAGGAATGGACACACAGTAGAGAATGGACTTATGGACACAGTGGGAGAGGGAGAGAGTGGGACGGGTGGACAAAGCAGTGTCAACATATATACACTCTCAGGTGTCAGATGGACAGCTGGTAAGAATGTAGCCCAGGGTATCCAGTCTAGTGCCCTGTGATGGCCTGGAGGGATGGGATGGGGGAGGGGAGGGAGATTCTGGAGGGAGGGCATGTATGTTTAATTATGGCTGATTTGCCTTGTGTAGCAGAAACCAACACAATCTTGTAAAATTAAAAATACAAAAAAAAGATTAAAAAATATTAAAAAAAAAAATAAAGAAAGAAAAGCCACACTGATAGAGTTCTAGCAAGGCTCTCAGCTGGAGGAAGGGTCTATGAATTCATTTATTGAAGCTTATGTTAAATATGAAACAGATACCATAGTGTAAGTACCAAAATAGAAATGTTTTGATTCACAGTTCAGATTATATAGATTATAACGCAGTGTTTTGCTTTTTTTTCCAAAACATAAAAGTTGGAGAGGAAAAGATTTTAAATGACAGGTTAGATTTTTAAGATGTTCCCTAATGTCTTAGTTCACAAAGAAGGAGGAGGAGGAGGAGGAGAAAGGGTAGTGAGAGGGGGAGAGAGAGAGGGAGGGGA
>NW_011494868.1:1423204-1432597 GCF_000754665.1 Bison bison bison | reverse complement strand
GGGAGGGGGAGAGAGAGGAGGGGAGGGGGAGAGGCAGTGGAGAAGCAGTGCTTCTGCATGTAGTTTGCTGCAGATGTTTAGTTAACACGTGGTTTGAATCTCACAAGCTCAGCGAGATGTTCAACAACAAGGGAGACGGCAAGAACAGAATTGCGCAACCTGACTCATTCTGAGGCAGCAAAAATGCTTGCCTTCTTTTGTTGTTTAAACTGTTCACCTTTAGGCTTTGTTTCCCCGCAGCATTTGTTTCTCTGAGGTAACACCATCATCTACCCACCCCCATCCCTCAAAATTGCAGTGGCTCCAAGGCAACAGCCCCTCCGGCCGCTCGCAGGTTTTGCTTGGATGCACCTGGTGTGAGGCCTGTCATCTGACCATTTTGAGGCTTTTATGGAACAAATCACCTTTGCTCATTTGTACTGTCGCCTTCGTTCGGACTTCATCTTACTCATCCCCTCACTGAACTCATAAAAGGCCATTGTGTCAATGGACATGCACTTCAATTTTCTAAAGAGGTAAATGCAAGGTTTACCTATCAATTCAGTATTGACCTTTGAAGTTTAAACATAACAAGAACATTCTAGTTCTATAGGAAAGAACAGTTTAAAATATCTTCAAAAAATATTGTCCAATATAGAATTTTCTCTCTGTCTAAAGCCTCATTCACTGCCCTTACTTCCCTACCCTCTTCAGGGAAATATATGCTTCCTTTGAAAAGCACATATAACATATTTTTGGCTTCAAAAGGAAATTAAAAGCAGCAGAGCATGCTATCATGGTCTTAAGGCTTTGGATAGGCTTAAAAGTAAGTATTGTGAAGCAGACTATTTTTCGAACCAAGTTCATAGTACTGCATTTTCTCAAGGTGTTATCTGTTCGAATTTAAGATTCGAACCAAGTTCACAGTACTGAATTTCCTCAGATTTTATACATTCTTACATTTGAGGTGTCATCTGTTCCTTAGCACAAAATATGGAATTATTTGAGATTAAGCCATCTGATGTTTGGTGACAATGACAGAGTAAAGTGATTGTTCGAAATTTCCCACAAATGATAAGAACGGGATTAAATTTGAAAAAGAACAGTTTAGAAGAACGAGAATATATCTAAAAGGTGACAGCAGCCAGAGATACGTAAAAATAGGAGGAAAGCTATGAAGGTCAGAATATTACAAATATATTCAAATCATGAAAAAGGAACAGTTCACTGAGAATCCTATATATGGAAAGTTTCCTGTAAACAGATACTGAGAATATCTGGAGGCTGCAGATAGGATTTACAAGCAATACTAAAAGTGGAGTGTGACACAGAAGGCAGCTTGAATTTCAGGAGGCAGTGATGAGCACTGGAAATTGTAAATATGTGGATAAACATAGCATGTTGTTAGTCAAATGTTTATCATTTCTTTTCTTAGTTTCCTTTAGAGAACATTATCTGCTGAAAGCAAAATTGTAAGGTGCTGTTGAGAAGTTAATAGTATACATATGACCATAGTGACACAAAACACAGAGGAGAGTGTAAAATGGAATATGTGGCTGGGAGGCTTCTAGGTTTTACTAAGAGTAAGTCACAATTAACTCTAACTAGATTGGGATAAGTTCAGATACGTATTTTGACTTCTGGATCCTAAAAGTATATATTTACAGGCTAATTTTTAAAAATAATTCAAAGAAATATAGCTAGGCTGCAGAAAGAGGAAATAAAGCAGAATACTAAAGAAATATCTGATTAACAGAAACATAGGAAAAAAGGAACAAACAACAAAAAAAAGAAAGTGGAAGACAGTCAAATGGTATATCAAACAACAGTTTTTATTACATGTATATAGACTACATACATGTTTTAACTTGTTAAATTAATATTTGTTAAGTGGATCTCATGGTGCCAGAAGAGAAGAAATTCAACAGAACACAAAAGAAACTGAAATAGCAAAGTTTTTTTCACTCAGAGGTTCTGGAGGAAGCATAGGACTATGTGTCTCAAGTACTCAAGAGAAAGAGGCAGGACTGAGCACATACCTTTATTAGGGCCCGTGGTGGACTGGTTTCAGCTTCCCAGGCCAGAACTGGATCGGTCAATGTAATCCAAAAGAGTAGGGGTTTTGATCTAAGGGGCACATAGGCTTGCAGGAGCTGGAGGGCAGGAGAGACTGCTCATCACGAGGGCTGCTGGGGCAGTCCCATCAGGAACTCACATTTGCTTGTGGCCCCCAAGGCTGTTATCCAGTGTATGCACTTGTGTAGGGGCTGATATCAGTTTGTTTTATTTTTTTTCTATTTTATTTTTTAATTTAAATGTATTTATTTTAATTGGAGATTAATTTACAATATTGTAATGGTTTTGCCATACATCAACATGAATCCACCATGGATGTACACATGCTCCCCATACAGAACCCCCCATCCCACCTCCCTCCCCGTATCATCCCTCTGGGTCATCCCAGTGTACCAGCCCCAAGCATGAAGAAAAACACCATACAGTATACTAACATATATAGATGGGATTTAGAAAGATGGTAACATTAACCCTGTATGCGAGACAGCAAAAGATACACAGATGTATAGAACAGTCTTTTGATATCAGTTTAAAATGCAACACAGTAGTCACATACAGATGTGAGAGCTGGACCGTAAAGAAGACCAAGCTCCAAAGAATTGATGCCTTCAAATTGTGGTGCTGGAAAAGACTCTTGAGAGTCCCTTGGACTACAAGGAGATGACACCAGTCAATCCTAAAGGAAGTCAACCCTGAATATTTGTTGGAGAACTGATGCTGAAGCTGAAGCTCCAATACTTAGACCACCTGATGCCAAGAGCCGATTCATTGGAAAAGATCCTGATGCTGGGAAAGATTGAGGGCAGGAGGACAATGGGGAGAGAGGATGAGATGGTTAGATAACTTCATAAACTCAATGGACATGAATTTGAGCAAACTCCAGGAGATCGTGAAGGACAGGGAAGCCTGGAGAGCTTCAGCCCACGGGGTTGCAAAGAGTCGGATATGACTTAGCAACTGAACAACAGCAACCATGGAATAGCTCAAGCTCAGCTAAACTCTTGACAACACTCAAAATGCAGTGATTTTTAGATTATTTGTGAAAGCAAGAGCCAAACCTATGTAGTCTAAAAGAGACAAGCTTTAAATATAAGACCCAAAGAGAAAGAAACATCTTTAAAAAAAATTCTATATAAGCAGTAAACCAAAGAAAATTATAAGAGTCATATTTCAATCAGGGAAAAAGTATGCCTTTCTCAGTCTTTCCTAAAAAAAGTAAAAACTAGTCAAAACAATATTGGTAATGAAGATATATATGACCTAAATGACACTACTTAACCATCTTTTAAGTCACTGACTTCTACAAAAGACTATGCATCCAAAGTACAGAATACACATATATAGAAAATATGTTAGAAAAGATAGTTCTGAATTCAATCGTTAAAGCTATCTTTAAAGGAAACTAGAAAAAGAAAGAGAAAATTTAGCATTAAGTGGAAGGATAAATATAAAGATTATAAAAATAAAATAAAGCAGAGAAATAAAAAACTAAAATACTATTCTTTAGAGAGATCAAGAAAAACTATCACACAAAAATGCTCAACATCATTAGTTATAGGAAAAAGAGCCTTTAAACTGTAAAGAAACATTACTATATACCCATTAGAGTGGCTAAAATGAACATCATTAGTTATAGGAAAAAGAGCCTTTAAACTGTAAAGAAACATTACTATATACCCATTAGAGTGGCTAAAATGAACATCATTAGTTATAGGAAAAAGAGCCTTTAAACTGTAAAGAAACATTACTATATACCCATTAGAGTGGCTAAAATGAACATCATTAGTTATAGGAAAAAGAGCCTTTAAACTGTAAAGAAACATTACTATATACCCATTAGAGTGGCTAAAATGAACATCATTAGTTATAGGAAAAAGAGCCTTTAAACTGTAAAGAAACATTACTATATACCCATTAGAGTGGCTAAAATGAAACGTATTTATAATGTCGAGTGTTAGAGAGAAAATGGAACAACTGAAAGTCTCGTACACTGATGGATATTAAAAATATTACACCATGTGAAAGAAGTCACACTCAGGAGTCCAGGCCATGCAATTCCCTTTATATGACATTTTTAAAACTGGAAACTTTTTATAGTGATGGAAAGCCAACCGGTGATTGCCTGGAGACTGACAGCAGAGAGAAGAATTAAGTGCAATGTGCTCATGGAAACTTTTGGGAGTGATAAAAGTATTCTGTATTGTGATTGTGGCTGGAGTTTGTGATTGTGTATGTCTATCAAACGCACTGAATTCTAGATGTTACATCTTGCAGTGTATTAAACATCACTTACAGCTCAATACAGTTTGTCTCAAAAATAAATGGAAAACTAGGCAAATAAAAAAAAAATTGTCATGAGGAGGCTGGTTAATTTATTCTAGAGTCAAGTCACTGTAAGTGAAATATGTGTGATTGGGAGGAAGGTATGTAAGGGAATGGAAGACAGGAACTGTGAAGTGGTGGATGCCTGTAATGGGATCAGAAATTCACCAGTCTACTCGAGTTCCTCAGTGGCACGCTAACATAGGTGCTCTACTCATTTCAAAGATGAGAAAACTCTTCAGTAGCATTTATTATAGGATGCCATAGGATAGGAAGTGTCTAGGTCACTCAGACCTTAAAGATTGCACTCTTTATGACCTCTCTCTGCTGCCTGCTGCTCACTGTAATATTTTGTGAAAGTTTTAATGAAAATGGCTTGAAAAGACCGTATTTATTTTTATTAATAAACAATCTGGAGTAGCACAGATAGATGAATTTTAGAAAGCAAAGAACTGGACTTCCCTGGTGGTCCAATGGATAAGAATCCACCTACTGATTCAGGGGACACAGGTTTGATCCCTGACCTGGGAAGATCCCATAGGCCGCAGAACAACTAAGCCTGTGTGCCACAACTGTGGAGCCTGCACCCGAGAGCCCAGGAGCTGCAAGTCCTGAAGCCCGTGGGTCTAGAGCCTGTGTCCCACAGCAAGAGAAGCCGCCGCACTGAGAATCCTGTGTACTGCAAGCACGAGTAGCCCTCGCTCGTCCCAGCTAGAGAAAGCCCATGTGCAGCAGCAAAGACTTAGCCAACCAAAGGTCCGACACAACCAAAGATAAATACGTGAATAAAATTACAAAAAAGAAGCCAAGGACGAGCACAGCCTCCATGTATTTTTCCTCATTATAACAATCTCCCGTCACTAGCAGTGCTGTGCTGGGAAGTGTTTAAACAACCAGTTTGGTCGAAAGGGAAGACGAAAAACCTACATTTTGAGCATTTGATGATTTCCATCATACGAATGTTCTCAGCATGCCAATTCTAGAATGCAAATACCAAAATGGAAAGAAATGTGAACTCTGGCTTCTATCTTGGCTGGTGCAAACCAGCTCCAATGCACCACTTTTAGCCTATGTAATAAATAAACAGAATGGATCAGATTTGGTGAGTTCATTTTCCTTCACAGCTATATCATTAATAGCGAATTTCTTTGGCAGGTGTTAAAATAAATTTAGCTTCGTACGCTCATTAATAGAAGTGAAGCTCATTATCAGGTTTGTGTTACTTACAAGAGGGAAACTTCCTGATGACAAGGTAAGCTAGTGCGTGAATAATACAAGCAACTGCAGTCTTCAAACACAGCTCTTTGGGTGGTGAGACCTCTATAAAAAGAGGTTCGCCATGAATTTAGGGAAACATCTGATTAGAGTCCCTGTCTCGCTTCATGTTAGAGGATTGTTTTGTGTCTAAGAAAAAATATCCTGAAGGAGAACGTTTAATAAAAATGAGCCAGTAAGAAAAAGATCTGCCCAAATCTCTGTTGCTAGAAATGGAACAGAAAGGAATTATAAAATTTTGAGTTACTATCATAGGATTTTTGACTGTGCTACAATAATTATTAAAACCCCTGTATGCTTAGATATTCTGTGATAAATTTAAACAGATTATTTTACACATTCTGTATGATACATTTGTTGATGTCATTAAGTCTTCTAGTGTAACTATAATTTCATTAAAAAATAGTTATTTAAAACCCAGTAAGTTGGTCATGGGCTAGAAAACTTAGATATGACAGAATACAGCACATGATACACATACATGAGAAGTATTAGAAAAAAAGCATATGAAAATTACAAGAAAATCAATAATGCACAAATCGTCTACTAAGTGCCAAAGATGGAACACAAAATGGAATATCAAAAGGATGTTGGAATATGGAAAAACTTGTGTGCCTGTGCACTAAGTCGCTTCAGCTGTGTCCAGATCTTTGTGGCTCTATGGGCGGTAGCCTCCACCCTCCAAGGGATCTTCCCGACCCAGGGATCGAACCCGTGTCTCTTATGCCTCTTGCATTGGCAGGTGGGCTCCTTACCACCAGTGCCATATGGGAAGGCCATGCAAAGCCTCAAGAGAAGAGTAAAAAGAGTTTTCGTGCTGACCTGTGACACACAGAGAAATCTCCACAGAGCAAGTGAGGGTTACACTGAACTTTTACACAGTAACTTGTGGTACAAAGCAAAGCGAAGTTTAGTTCAGTGCAGGTCAGTCACTCAGTCGTGTCCGACTCTTTGCAACCCCAGCGCACCAAGCCTCCCTGTCCATCACCAGCTCCTGCAGGAAAGTTACCCTTGATAAAATACTGCACTCTTAGAGTTAGTCTTCTCTAAGAATCAGTGCCTGATTGATTTGGTAATAAAATATATCTTATCTCCATTTATTATTTTACTTAAAATGAATCTTTTATTTGAAACATCACTAAGAACAGGAGATGATCAGTTGAGAACGACTATATTCCTCCTTCCAGGTGAGGAGTCTTTCACTCTATTGTCCACAGATTATTATACTACAAAACAACTTTAAGGAGGGCTGAGCAATAACCATAGATTTGCACAACCGTGGTGTCTTCATTCATCACACGGTATTCTATGAGAAAATCACCCTTTGGAGAATGACCTCAACTACAGTGTGAATGAGGCTCTCTGGGGCCTTTCTATTGGGTGGGGTCCTGACAGAAATGGATTTCTTTATAATGAGCCCTTTGTAAGCAAATAGGCTTACAGTAGTTCCACAGTCTGGGTTCTTCCAGAGAACCAATAGGAGCTTGTATACTGAGAAATTTAGGGCAAGGTATTTATATAAAATTGGGTCTGACTAGACAAGCTGGGCAGGCTTAATGGAAGGGCAGGTTGAAGCTGCAGTTTGCAGACAGAATTTCTTCTGGGATACCTCATTTCTGCTCTTAAAGACGTTCAGTTGATTAAATTGTGTCCACCCAGATTATTAGGCTAAATTTCCTTCACTTAAAGTCAACGGATTATGAACATTAATTACATCTACAAAATAACCTTCACAGCAACACCTAATTTAGGGTTTGATTGATAGACTGGGAACTATATCCAAGATGAGCCATAAAGCTCTCACAGGTATAGACAACTTTCATCTTTCTCTGTCTTTGTTGTTCTCTTCCTGCCTGTGTTCCCTTTTTTGATGCCCTAGCATTCAATGCCATGTTTTTGGATTTATATCTCTATTTTATTAGGAAATATGTTGTCACTTTCTTCTGCATTTGTTAAAAACTCATATCATCTATGTCAATATTCATTACAATTATGCAATATACAGGGCTTTGATTCTCTGTCCTTCACTTTCTAATCTGTTAGTTATGAATGGATGGACTTAAGAATCATTCAGAAAACTGTAAAAGAAATAGTGATTCAGGTCGTCAACTTAGACCCTTAAAACAGAAACTTCAAAATTGGTGGCAATGAATGCACATTTTAAATAAAATGCTTCCCCCTGATGATTTATATATATATATACATACATACATATATATATATACACACATACAACATTTGTCAGTACTAACTATATACGTGTATATATATATACGTATATAATTAGTACTGACAAATGTTGTTATAATTTCATGGGTGTTATCTGTATTCTCTCCTAAATGCAGCTAAATAAAAACTTTAACACTTCCCCCAATTTTTCTTGCTTTTTTTCCCCCTTTTGTTCATTTTTGGTAAAATTAAAATGGGGTGCTTTTCAGAGCAACCCTTTGCTTGGAATTCAACCTAAAAACAGATATTTTATTCAGTTCAGTTCAGTTGCTCAGTTGTGTTTGACCCTTTGTGACCCCATGAACTTCAGCACATCAGGCCTCCCTGTCCGTCACCAACTCCTGGAGTCCAGCAAAACCTATGTCCATTGAGTCGATGATATCATCCAACCGTCTCATCCTCTGTCATCCCCTTCTCTTCCTGACCTCAATCTTTGCCACCATCAGGGTCTTTTCAAATGAGTCAACTCTTCACATGAGGTAGCCAAAGTACTGGAGTTTCAGCTTCAATATCAGTCCTTCCAATGAACACCCAGAACTGACTTCCTTTAGGGTGGACTGGTTGGATCTCCTTGCAGTCCAAGGGACTCTCAAGTGTCTTCTCCAACACCACAGTTCAAATGCATCAATTCTTTGGCACTCAGCTTTCTTTATAGTCCCACTCTCACATCCACATATGACCACTGGAAAAACCATAGCCTTGACTAGACAGACCTTTATTGACAAAGTAATGTCTGCTTTTTAATATGCTGTCTAGGTTGGTCATAACTTTCCTTCCAAGGAGTAAGCGTCTTTTAATTTCATGGCTGCCGTCACCATCTGCAGTGATTTTGGAGCCCAGAAAAATAAAGTCAGCCACAGTTTTCACTGTTTCCCCATCTATTTCCCATGAAGTGATGGGACCGGATGCCATGATCTTCATTTTCTGAATGTTGAGCTTTAAGCCAACTTTTTCACTCTCCTCTTTCACTTTCATCAAGAGGCGCTTTAGTTATTTGCTTTCTGCCATAAGGACAGTGTCATCTGCATATCTGAGGTTGTTGATATTTCTCCTGGCAATCTTGATTCCAGCTTGTGCTTGCTCCAGCCCAGCGTTTCTCATGATGTACTCTGCATATAAGTTAAATAAGCAGGGTGACAATATACAGCCTTGATGTACTCCTTTTCCTATTTGGAACCAGTCTGTTGTTCCATGTCCAGTTCTAACTGTTGCTTCCTGACCCGCATAAAGGTTTCTCAAGAGACAGGTCAGATGGTCTGGTATTCCCATCTCTTTCAGAATTTTCCACAGTTTATTGTTATCCACACAGTCAAAGGCTTTGGCATAGTCAATAAAGCAGAAATAGATGTTTTTCTGGAACTCTCTTGCTCTTTGAATGATCCATTGGATGTTGGTAATTTGATCTCTGGTTCCTCTGCCTTTTCTAAAACCAGCTTGAACATCTGAAAGTTCATGGTTCACATATTGCTGAAGCCTGGTTTGGAGAATTTTGAGCATTACTTTACTAGCATG
>NW_011494868.1:1405590-1423104 GCF_000754665.1 Bison bison bison | reverse complement strand
CTTTGAATGATCCATTGGATGTTGGTAATTTGATCTCTGGTTCCTCTGCCTTTTCTAAAACCAGCTTGAACATCTGAAAGTTCATGGTTCACATATTGCTGAAGCCTGGTTTGGAGAATTTTGAGCA
Source organism: Bison bison bison (assembly GCF_000754665.1). Lineage (NCBI taxonomy): Eukaryota > Metazoa > Chordata > Mammalia > Artiodactyla > Bovidae > Bison > Bison bison. The sequence goes on along the minus strand of NW_011494868.1, from coordinate 1,422,977 downwards.
TTACTTTACTAGCATGCGAGATGAGTGCAATTGTGCAGTAGTTTGAGCATTCTTTGGCATTGCCTTTCTTTGAGATTGGAATGAAAACTGACCTTTTCCAGTCCTGTGGCCACTGCTGAGTTTTCCAAATTTGCTGACATATTGAGTGCAACACTTTCACAGCATCATCTTTCAGGATTTGAAATAGCTCAACTGGAATTCCATCACCTCCACTAGCTTTATTGAAGGGTAATTGCTTTACAGAATTTTGCTGTTTTCTGTCAAACCTCAACATGAATCAGTCATAGGTATACATATGTCCCCTTCCTTTTGAAGCTCCCTCCCACCTCGCTCCCCATCCCACCCCTCTAGGTTGACACAGAGCCCCTGTTTGAGTTTCCTGAGCCATACAGCAAATTCCTGTTGGCTATCTCTTTTACACATGGACGTTTCCATGTTACTCACTCCATGCATCTCACCTTCTCCTCCCCTCTCCCCATGTCCATAAGGCTATTCTCTAAGTCAACCTAAAATCAGGCATTTTAAAAAGAGATTGTTGTTCAGTAGCTAAGTCATGTACAACTCTTTGCAACCCTATGGACTGTAGCATGCCAGGCTTCCCTGCCCTTCCCTGTCCCAGAGTTTGCTCAGACTCATGTCCACTGAGTCCATGATGCCATCCAACTGTCTTATCCTATGTTGCTCCCTCCTCCTGCCCTCAGTCTAGCATCTGCATCTTTTCTAATGGGTTGGCTCTCTGCGTAAGGTGGCTAAAGTATTGGAGTCAACACGAAACTGTATGTGAGACATCAATAAACACACATCTTGGCCTTCCATAGAGGCCCAGGAAAGTTCATTTCCCAATTTTATGTGTACTGTGTTCAAATTACACTCCCTCCAAATCTGCTAATAGATGTTACATTTTCCCAGTAGAGACAATATCCAAAAGGAAGAAGCTTCCAACTGTACTAAGTACTGAGGACTCTCTTTGAACTGTACCACATGGAGATGGATCTGTTTTTCTCAGATTTTCCTTTTTGTCAGGATATGCCAGAGAAACAGAACCAATAAGATATGCATGTGTGTGTGTGCACGAGGAGATTTATGGTAAGAATTGGCTCTTAAGGCTATGGGGGCCCCAAAGTCTCATGATCTGCTGTGTGCAAGCTGGAGAACCAGAAAAAAAGCCTCTGGTAAAGTTCCACCCCAAGACCGAAGGCTGGAGAGCCCGTGCAGCCTCTGGCCTAAGTCTCAGCCCAAGGTCAAAGTCCTGAGAACCAAGCAGCTGCTGCTGTCAAACCCCGGGGTCCTAAGGCATGAGAATCAAGGGCTCTAAGGTTTGAGGGCAAAAACGCTGGAGATCTCAGTTCAAAAAAGAGGAGGAAATTCATCCTTCAGGCCCCCAGTGGACTGGGTGGTGCCCACCCGACTTCCTGAGGGTGAATCGTTTTACTCACCCTACTGAATCCAGTGCTCACCTCTTTCAGAAATGCCCTCCCACACACCCCCAGCAATAATGTTTTCCCAGCTAACAGGACACCCCTTAACCCAGTTAAGTTGACATATAAAAGTAGCCAACACAATTGTTAATCCTTATCTTACACTTTCAGCAGTGTATAATTGGTCTATATTGGGGCAAGATTTGACCTTTTCATAAAACAACTATAGATCAGAGTAGGAAAGGTCAGCGAGGCGGCAGCATCAGGCTGTGCATAGCAAAACAACCGGATCACTTCAAGGGCATCTTTTATCTTGATTCTGCAAATCTGTTTACTTCTATTTACACCTGTGGTTTAAATGTATAAGGTCTCACCTCAGATTTTCTTAAAAAAATATCGCCCCCCACCACCACACACACAATGATGTTTTCAAGTAGTGTTTTTTTTTTTAGGTTTTAAATGGCTGAAAAATTCTTTTTTTTTGTTTGTTTCTAATTTATTTTATTTTATTTTTTAACTTTACAATATTGTATTGGTTTTGCCATATATCAACATGAATCCACCACAGGTAAGACAAGTGATGTTTATATGCAAAACAATTCAGGAAAAGAAGTATGAAATTCTTTGCTGAGGAGCTGCAGGGCAGTTAATGACTAGCTATTAATTAACACTCCCAGGACCCACCAGGTTACAATAGCTAAGGGTTATTATTTCTAGGAATAGCTAGTTTTAAGCATTAATTGCTATTATAAACTATTTTCTCTAATTCAAAAGGGACCGCTGGTTACTACAGTAACAGATGATAATGACAATTTAGTCAGTTCAGTGAGTTCTTTAATAATTTCAAAGAGTTAGACTTTACATGCTAAGTCATGAAAGATGTAGTGACTAGTTTTATAAGAATAAAGATGAGGAACTAGAAGAGATGCTATCCCTACATTTGTAGAGAAATAAATTAATTTACTACCAAAAAGTGCTACAAAATGCACGTCTGTCCATTTCTAAAAGATGTTGGTGATGATAATGATGATGATTATGAAGATGATGGAAAAGGAAAGAGAAGCAGGGAAATGTTTAAGATGGAACCCATCATTTTGGTGTTAGCCTCACATATTAGCATGTAAATTGATTTTATTATTATTAGTCTTGACAAATATTATTAGCCTTTTAATAGTTTAAATATTTAAGATGAAAAGACCAGAAACTCTTGCTGATCAATTTCATCATAAATAGAACTACAGAACTGTATTTTGAATTATTTAAGTTTCGGTGCATGCTTGCTCAATCACATTTGACTCTTTTGAGACCCCATGGACTGTCCACATGGGTTCTTCTGTCTATGGGATTTTCCGGGCAAGAATACTACAGTGGGTTGCCATTTCCTCCTCCAGGGGATCTTCCCCATCCAGGGATCAAACTTTATGTCTCCTGCATCTTCTTCATTGGCAGGTAGATTCTTAACCCCTGGGTCATCTGGGAGGTCCAGATTAAGATGCAGACTTTGCAAAAGGAAGTTGAGAAGGAATGAAAAAATTAGAAATCAAAGTAACAGGATGTATTTTGTTTCACTCCTCAAAAAGACCAGTTCCAAGTTGGAAATTATTCTTAGTGTTTCTAAATTTACTTATTGTACCACTGATAATGCCATTTGCGTGTGCGTGTGTGTGTGTGTGTATATATATATTTAAAATATTATCACTGATAGAGCCAAGAAATTTGTGATGAGGAAACTTCTTATTTACCAGAAGCCTCTGTGTGTGTGTTTTATGGGAAAAGCTGAGAGTGAGACAGGGAGAGAGAGAACTTATCACGGGTGGACATCATGACGAAGGTGTGGACAACCTTGGACAAGGAATAAATGCTAAGAATCTGTGAGGCAAGATTTCAAAGAAGAAATCTTTGAAATCCAGATTTCAAAGGACATTAGGACCCTAGTGCCTAGGACACTCAGAAGGAAAACATTCTTGAAAAAGTACTTTCATTGCTAAGTACTTTCATTGTAATAAAAGTGCTTTCGTTGCTAAGTCTTGGCTTGAAACTGATAAGCCATGGCCAGCGTATTCAACTGACAAAGATGAATGAATGGTTTCAATGAAATGGTTCAGGTTTATTTGGGGGTGCCCACCATGGATAATACATTGCCATATGTAATGCAGTTATATCTTCTGAAAAATCAGAAGCTATCCCACTGATGTCCAAGTGAGAATATTTAAAACACACCTTTATCTTTGACGTGTTTGCATACATTCTGCCATCATCTCCTTGTCTCTAAAATTCCAATGAGATATTCCTTAGATTAAAACTAATACAAAGCATTTTTCATATAAGCAAAGATGTGCTGTCTTTACATTTAGTTGTCACTTTATGTTCTTACTCCTTCAAATAAAAATTAATCCAATTTCATTCAGGCAATCATGGTAGTTTTAAACAAAGCTGTCCATCATATAGAGGTAAGGCACTTTTTATGAATAAAGGTGAAATTTAGGAACTTTCTAGTGATATCCCCCCACCACCAAATCCTTAGTGAATTCCCCAAATTTATTTTATTTTTTTAGTTGAACTTTCTAGAACCATGCCCTTGCACAAGTACCTCAAAATATAGACTAAGAATAATATACAAGGGGAAAAGACTGGAAATATAGAACTTGAAATTTTGATTGAAATTTTACAGGGAGTTCAAACAGCTTTAAGATTAAGTCATAGAAATTATGTTTTATACAAGTGAATTCTTTTAATACAATTTCAATAGAAAGCATCTGATTTTTACTATTGATGGTTGAGGTAGGTGAGGTTGTTGTTGGCAAAATAAAGCAGAAAATAGACTTAGATTTACATAGTGTCTTTTGTTTTATTACACATCAGGTTTTATTTTTTTTTCCTCTTTCACTTTATTTATTTCTTGTTTTTTTAATTTAAATTTATTTATTTTAATTAGAGACTAATTACGATATTGTATTGGTTTTGCCATACATCAAACATTTGAATTAGGTTTTAATATAACTACTTCAAATGCTAAATAGTGCATGTTCTGTGCCTTGCAGCAATTTCCTGATAAGATAAAAATCTGGACGATAATTCACTATACTTGAGAAAAGATGAGACGTGACAGAATATCAGTGATGACTGGACATTATAAGAAAAAAGCTATGATCCTTGTTGTGATCCTAGATTCAATATGAATCTCACTGGCAGGTTTTAACGTCTCACATTACACAGTACATGAAAAATGAGTATTGATGCTGACAAGAGGAAGTAAAACCACAAGCCAATCCTCCCATTAAAATAGAGATTAATACAAACAAGCGAAGAACATTCAGACGCTTGGAAGTTTTAATTTTCATGGGATATTAAGTTTCATAACACAATCCAGGACCTTTTAAAAAGTAAATTAGATTTTATTCAGCCTAGACGTATGCATTTAAATATAACTCTATCCTTACATAAAAGTTGTCAAGGTGGTGCTTCCTCTTGGAACTATTTGCATTATATGCTAAAGAAATAAAATTTCAGCTTTAGATCTCAGACAGTATTTCATTCATTTGAATGGACAGACTGTGAATTAGACCACGATTTGAGTCAGCAAATTAGGAAGTAAATAATGGGATGTTTCTTTAAGGAGTATATTGTATTTTTGGAAGATAAACACACACACACACACATATATTTATTGCTAAATCACTTAGTGGTTTCCCACTCTTTGCAACCCTGTGAAGTGCACAACTCCAGTCTTCTCTGGCCTCCACTATCTCCCGGAGTTTACCCAAATTCACGTCTATTAAGTTGGTAATGCTATCTATATTTATATATTTTGCATACAGACAGAAAGGTCTTCCCTTGTGGCTCAGCGGTAAAAGAACCCATCTGCCAAAGCAGGAGACACTGGAGACAGGTTTGATCCCCGGGTCAGAAAGATCCCCTGGAAAAGGAAATGGTAATCCATTCCTGTGTTCTTGCCTGGGAAATCCCACAGACAGAGGAGCCTGGTGGACTGCAGTTCATGGGGTTGCAAAGAATCAAATATGACTTTGCAACTAAGTCATATTTAATTTAATTAAGGAGATCCAACCAGTCCATCCTAAAAGAAATCAGTCCTGAATATTCATTGGACGGACTGATGGTGAAGCTGAAACTCCAGTACTTTTGGCCACCTGATGTGGAGAACTGAAACATTCGAAAAGACCCTGATGCTGGGAATGATTGAAGGCAGGAGGAGAAGGGGACGACAGAGAATGAGATGGTTGGATGGCATCACCGACTCAATGGACATGAGTTTGAGTAAGCTCTGGGAGTTGGCGATGGACAGGGAGGCCTGGCGTGCTGCAGTCCATGGGGCCGCAAAGAGTCGGACACGACTGAGCGACTGAACTAGCAACTAGAACAACAACAAACATAGACAGAGAGAGAAGGTGTGTGTGCCTGGGTACCCAGAGAAAGTTGAGAAGAGCACTGTTCAACTTGCTGACTAGAGCAGCAGCGCTGGTTTATCTTGGTGAAGTCAGTGTAGAAAATTCGGAATTCGGGAAATGCGGAATCAGAGGAGCAATGAACTAAAGGTCTTCCTTCAAGAGGCATTGTCATATATGTTATACTTGTGGTCTAACTGTAGCCCACCAGGCTCCTCTGTCCATGGGATTCTCCAGGCAAGGATTCTGGAGTGGGTTTCCATTTCCTTCTCCAGGGGATCTTCCCCATGCAAAGACTGAACCTAGGCCTCCTGCATTGCAGGTGGATTCTTTCCCACCTGAGCCACCAGGGAAGCCTTATTCTTGGGGTAATAGCTCCAATTCAAATGATACCATCAGACAGAAGAGGTATTACAGGCAACATTGGTGATGGCCCATCGCTATTCTTTGAATAAAGCTGTTTTCTTGGTCCTTCCTAATCCTACCTTGTAAAGTGAACTCACTGTTGGTCCTTAGTGGAGGTTTTTTTTTTTTTTCCACTTGAAGGGTCTTTTCACTAATATCAATTGTTGTTGCCATGGCATTGCAGGTCCCATGCTACTTAGTCACAATGATGTGCTATGCTCAGACGCTCACTTGTGTCTGACTCTGTGAGACCCCATGCACTGTAGCTCACCAGGCTCCTCTGTCTTTGGGTTTTCCCAGCAAGAATACTGAAGGAAGTTGCCATTTCCTCCTCCAGGGGATTTTCCAGCCCAGGGATTGGACTTCTGTCCCCAGCACCTCCTGCACTGGCAGACAGACTCTTTGCCACTGAACCACCTGGGAAACCATGCTAGCTACCCATAACAAAGTGTTTCTAAGGATTAGTGGGTGCATTATTCTGGGGCTGTACTAAAATTTTGGGCTTCCCACGTGGCTCAGTGGTAAAACAATCCACATGCAGAGAACTGAATCATATGAAAAGACCCTGATGCTGGGAAAGATCGAAGGCAGGGACAGAAGGGAATGACAGAGGATTAGATGGTTGGATGGCATCACCAACTTAATGGACATGAGTTTGGGTAAACTCCAGGAGTTGGTGATGGACAGGGAGGCCTGGCATGCTGCGGTTCATGGGGTCGCAAAGAATCGGACATGACTGAGCGACTGAACTGAACTGAACTAATATTTTATTTACTTACTTATTCAACAAGAACTTACTGCCTATTTCATGTCAGTAATGACCTGGACACTGGAGCAGTTTCTCTTTCACCTTGACAAACTGAATCATAATGGGAATTAAAACAGGGCAGGAACATGATAATAACACAATGTCACAAATACTGAAGCAATGGGGCAATAATGTATTATATATATTTATATAGGTGAGCGTACTTATATAAATATAATTAGATAAATACAAAGCTTCTACAACAGTGAGATTATGTATGGTCTGCACTGTAGACTCTACAGTGTCTTGAAAATATAACAAAAGTATATTTATATATATACATACATATATATGTTTATATATATATAAACAAGTTTCTAGAGCACTGCTACCCTCTAGATGCTGTCTCATTTCTCCATTCTCCTTCGTAGCAAAAGTCTTCCAAAATAGTGTCACTATTTCTTGTAACTATTCTGACCTTGTTCCTTTCCTGACTTTCTCCAATTTGGAATTTTTAATAAATGAACTCCACTGACAGAATTCAAATGAGGTTTATCTTGCCAGATTCAATGGTTGCCTTTCTTTCCCCATCTTACTTCTCAGAAAATTTGAAAGAGCATCAATCTCTTTGAGATACTTCATTCTCTAGATTCATCAATATCACATTCTTACTGTGCTCCTCCTTCCTCGTGAACTTATCTTTCCCAGCCTCTTTTTAATTAACCCTCTGTCTTTGGCCCAAATCTGTAAAGCAAAGAAGTCTATATCCTGAGTCTTTTCTCAAAGTTTCATCCTTTCTGATCGAATCCATTCAAAATGCTTTTGAAGCACTCTCCATACAGTGTTCCTATACATTCATCTCTCACCCAAACTCTCCAACCCCATGGACGGTAACCCACCAGGCTCCTCTGTCCATGGGATTCTCCAGGCAAGAATACTGGACTGGGTAGCCATTCACTTCTATAGCAGATCTTCCCTACCCAGGGATCAAATCCAGGTCTCCAGCATTGCAGGTGGATTCTTTACCATCTGAGTCACCAGGAAAGCCCCCTTACCTCCACAAAGACTCCTTTATCTAACTGTTCAACATTATGCTTTAATAAGGAATATGGATGTCAAGAGTACCGTATCTAAAGCAAAACTCTTTTTTTCTTTAATTTTTTCTTTATTTGTTTTCGCTGTTTCAGTAAATAACACCTCATCTATTTTCTCAAATCAGACCACTAGGGGGAATGGATTATTTTTCCTTTTCCATTACAGCTCATATCCAAGCTTCCAGAAAGCCGGGTCATTTCTACCTCTAATATAAATCCCAAATCAGAGAGCTACTAGTTTCTCATCATATTCGGTGATAAAACCCAAGGCCACACCAACACGTCTCTTGACTAAGCGATTTCTCAACCTCCCAGATTATACCTTTGCTTCACTCCTACCTACCTCTTCCACCATGCATAGTCTACTCTTTCTCCAAATAACAGGCAAGTGATATTTTTTATCAAGGAAAATCAAGTAGTATCCACTCCCTTGCTTAAGATTCTCTAATGACTTGTAATTATATTTTTAACAGAACACCACATCTCTGCAATGGCTTTTTCTGATCTGGCCTATCCTTATGTCTCTGACTAAATCCCATCCAATCCATGCATATCTTCCTGTCTGCTAACACTCTAGATCTTTCTTTCTTTATATTTTTTCTGTCCCTTAAACATGACAGATGTGTATAAACCAAGGGCTTCTGAACTTTCCAGTTCTTCTGTGTCCAAGAGGCCCTTTCCTTTGGATATTGGAATGAATGTATTCTTCTAACAAATTAGATCTCAGTTCAAATATTACCTGTTTAGGAAAATTTTCTCTAGTCTCACTAAAGTAGTCTTCCATACATGTACCAACTAGTCACTATTATATTGTTGTGTTTTGTTTCTGTGTAGTTGGAACTGGAACTAACTGTGCATATTTTCTAACTTTTCCACTAGAATGTAAAATTCATGAAGAGAAACACTTTGTCTTTTTTTTTTAATTGATGTATTCGCTGTGCCTATAAAAGTGCTTAAACACAGCTGATGTTCAGTGAATTTTTTGGTGTTGTCGAATAAAAGACTTGGGTGAATATGGTGGATTCCCTTATTCAGAGAGCCAGCAAGGAGATACACTGTGTGCCTTGCTGCCTCCTGAGAAACCTGCATGCAGGTCAAGAAGCAACAGTTAGAACCAGACATGGAACAGCAGACTAGTTCCAAACTGGGAAAGGAGTATGTCAAGGCTGTTTATTGTCACCCTGCTTATTTAACTTATATGCAGAGTACATTATGAGAAACGCTGGGCTGGATGAAGCACAAGCTGGGATCAAGATTGCCAGGAGAAATATCAATGACCTCAGATATGCAGATGACATCACCCTTATGGCAGAAAGCAAAGAACTAAAGAGCCTCTTGATGAAAGTGAAAGAGGAGAGTGAAAAAGTAGGCTTAAAGCTCAACATTCAGAAAACTATGATCATGGCATCTGGTCCCACCACTTCATGGCAAATAGATGGGGAAACAATGGAAACAGTGAGAGACTTTATTTTTTAGGGCTCAAAAATCATTGCAGATGGTGACTGCAGCCATGAAATTACAAGATATTTGCTGCTTGGAAGAAAACCTATGACCAACTTAGACAGCATTTAAAAAGCAGAGACGTTACTTCGCCAATAAAGGTCCATCTATTCAAAGCTAATGTTAGTCATGTATGGATATGAGAGTTGGACTATAAAGAAAGCTGAGCACCGAAAAATTGATGCTTTTGAACTATGGTGTTGGAGAAGACTCCTGAGAGTCCCTTGGACTTCACAGAGATCCAACCAGTCCATCCTAAGGAGATCAGTCCTGAATAATCATTGGAAGGACTGATGCTGAAGCTGAAACTCCAGTACTTTGGCCACCTGATGTGAAGAACTGACTCGTTAGAAAAGACCCTGATGCTGGGAAAGATTGAAGGCGGGAGAAGAAGGGGACGACAGAGAATGAGATGGTTTGATGGTATTACCGACTCAATGGACATGAGTTTGAGTAAGCTCCGGGAGTTGGTGATGGACAGGGAGGCCTGGTGTGCTGCAGTCCATGGGGTCTCAAAGAGTCAGACAGGACTGAGTGACTGAATGAACTGAACTGTGCCTTGCTGGGTCATGGATGTTGTCCATCTTCATCCATCTTCAGCGTTGTCACTGATGTGAAAGCTTGTCTGCTTTTTAATCATATTTATCGAATGACACATATAGGTTCATCTTCTAATTTATTTTAATTTCTGTTAAGCAATTCATTATGAATTTATAATGCATTCAGGAGCAATGTCTGTCTTTTTTCTCTTTTTTTTTTTACTTGGAGAATGAATAGTTTGTTAACAGAAAAGAGAGAGGGAGCAGTTTTCTCCAAGTCCTAATATGCTTTTAACAATTCAAAATACCATATCCTGTATTTCAAATTCTAGCCTCTTCTGAACTAGAAGTTCAGTTCTAGCTGAACATTAGTTTTGTCAGATATGATCTTATGCAACATGTATTTTCCACATGACTTGAGCTGAATATTTCAAAAATCTCCAATAAATTTCAAAATTGGTGTTTATTGAGCAGGATAAATAGGGAATACTTGCTTGGTGTCAATCTCTTAGCAAACTGTTTGGATTTTGATTTGAAAACCTAGACTGCACCATTGCAGTAAAAACCTTAAGGCTAGATTTCCTTTTCTCATTGCATTTCCAGTCACTAGTGAGTGTGTGAAAGAGCAACAGGGTGGCAGCTCACCTAGGGGAGTCTACGCACCTTCAATTCACAATGATATTTTGCTACTCTAAGTTTTCTATATGTTGTAATGGCCCTCAACTTTTCCTTCTTTTCACATTCAACTTAACAAACCACTCACCCTCGAAGGAATTGTACTGAAGAAGCCAGAGCAATGTTTCTTTAAAAGAAAATGCTTAGGTACCTGCAACAGACTGCTTGTTAACTTTTTCTGATTTCTTATTGTTCTTCATGCATATATACTGTGGATAGAATGATGTGAATAGATTTTAATGGAAAAAATACATGAAATTACCATTCAAAAAGTACAAAGGTAAAGTGCAATTCAGGTTAGAAATCATAATTCAAAGAATTAGAGCTTGTGACTAAAGAGTTGTATTTCTAAATAAAGATATAAAGAGTGGTTTGATATATGCATTTAATCAAGATTGTGTTTATTTATTTTTGCTTTTTAATTAGTTGATTATAACCATTTAAATTATATCAAATTAACATTTTAATTCAAATAATTATTCTGTTATTTCATAATGTGAAAAGATCACATCCTTGATTGAAATCGCATCCGAAAATACCATGGAATCTTGTTTTGTTAGTTCTTTTTAAATAACAATGTTAGATGTTCAATATTTTTATTTTGAAAAAAAATATCCCCCCTTATCTCTCTCTTGATTTTCTTACAAAGAAGACATGGCTCACGGTCCTTCAAAACAGTTTTTTAAGTCATCCAAAAGAAATAAGAAACTATTTTTTTTTTTTTAGGAGTGGAAAAACACAGTCATGTTTGAGAATAGAAGCTTTCATAATATATGTATATATGCACACCAGGTTCCCAGGTTTTCATGTTCACAAAATTTGTTGACGGTCTGTCTACATTTTAATGAAAATCTACACTAGTAGAATAACCTTAAAATGCTGCTACATCTTCATTGCTAGTGTTTTGTTTATAAATGGCATTTAAACAATTGTTCATCATATATTCTTTTTCTGGGTGTATATTTCCTTACTGGACGGATTTAATTTGAGTTCATAGTTTCATTTTCTTCAGCCAAAATCTACCTGATGCTTAGCTGATCTCATCCTAGATTTGGATGTATCTGTTCAGGCTGTGAAAATTTGGCATATTTTGGGCAACATTTTGTTTCTGTTATGTGATGACATCACTGTACGGAAAAAAGGTGTCTTTGCATTAAAAAAAAATAAAAGTAAGTAGAACAAATCAATTATGCTGAAAAGAGTTACAGGAATTATAACAAGAGGTGGGGAAATCTTTTGGATATTTTCATCATAGCCTCAAAAAGAAAAAAAAAAGAATGCAATTTTTGTTAAGTGGGGAGAGGTCCCTGTCACTTAACAGTAAAGAGTTATTAAAAAGGTTCTTTTTATTTTTCAACCCAATAAAAACAAATTATACTAGAAAAAGATTTTTGGAAAGTCACAATTCTGCCTTAAGGGCTAAAAAAAATTACAAAATACCTAAGAAAGGCTACATTTTCTGTGAGCATTTGTTAAAGTGTATTTTAATGAAACCAAAGATAGAAACTAGGCTCACAACAGGATTAAGGAAACATTTTGTTTTATTGAGTTTCAAGTTATTGCACTTCACACATAATCATGTTTTTTACAAATTGAAGATTTGTTCCAACCCTTTTTTGAACAAGTCTATTGGTGCCATTTTTCTAACATTGTTTGCTCAGTTCGTGTCTTTGTATCAAGTATTTTTTTTCTTTTTTTATATATTTTTTTTCTAATTTTATTTTAAGGTTTCAATTTGTTTATTATTTTGATGATTATATCTTTTTTATGGTGAACTGTGATCAGAGATCTTCAATGTTACCTTTGAAATTGTTTCAGAATGACACCAATCATGACCATGTGAGATTGCAAACTTAATAAATGTGTGTGTGTTCTGATTCTGGCCTCTCTATTTCTGGAGACAGAGCAATATTGAACTCTGGTCAATTAACAGTCCCCAGGGCCTCAGCAGGTAAAGAATCTGCCTGCAATGTAGGAGACACAGGAGATGCAGATTTGTTCCTTGGGTTCGGGAGATCCCCTGGAGGAGAAAATGACACCCACTCCAGTATTCTTGCCTAGGAAATCCCACAGACAGAGGAGCCTGGTGGGCTATGGTCCACGGGGTCCCAAAGAATCAGACACGACTGAGTGAGCACACGAGTACGCAGCAATCCCTCCATGGTTTCTAAGTGTTCAAGAGAAAGAGAGACTCCTGCCTCTCATTTTAAATTTAAAGCAAGAAATGAGTAAATTTAATGAGGAAGGCAAGTCAAAAGTCAAAAAAGGCTGAAAGCAAGTTCGTTAGCTAAGTTCTGAGCATAAAGGAAAATCCTTGAAGGAAAATTGAAAGTGCTACTCTAGTGAACACAGAAATGGCAAGAAATCAAGAGTCATTCTGCTGATGTGGGGAAGGTTTTAGTGGTCTGGAGAGATCAAACCAGGTACGTACACGCCTGCATGTTCAGTCACATCTGATTCTTTGCAACCCCATAGATTGTAGCCCCTAGGCTCCGCTGTCCATAGAATTTTCTAGGCAAGAATACTGAAGTAGGTTGCCATGCCCTCCTCCAGGGGATCTTCCCGACCCAAGGACTGAACCAATGTGTCTTGCATCTCCTGTACTTGCAGGCAGATTCCCACTGTACCACCTGGGAAGCCCCAAATCAGTTATAACACTCCCTTCAGACAAAGACTAATTAGAGGCAGACCCTAACTCCCTTCACTTCTATGAAGGCCGAGGGAGGTGAGGACGATGGAGAAGGAACACCGAAAGTTCGCAGAGGTTGATTCTTGAGGTTTAAGGAAAGAAGTAACCTCCATAACATAAAAGCACAAAATAAACCAACAAGCGATGACACAGAAGCCACAGCAAGTTATCCAGAAGATTTAACTAAGATACTTTACAAAGGTGGCTACACTGGACAGCAGATTTTCAATGCAGATAAAACAGCCTACTGATGTTAGAAGATGTGATCTAGAACTTTCACAGCTAGAAAGGAGAGGTCAGTGCATGGCTTCACAGATTCAAAGGACAGATTGATCATTAGGAGGGATCAATGCAACTGGTGAGTTTAAGCTGAAGCAGATGTTTATTTACAGTTTGGAAAATCCCAAGGTCTCTAAGAATTGTGTGAAGTCTACTTTGCCTGTGCTCTGTAAATGCAACAACAAAGTCTGGATGACAGCGTGTGTGTTTAAAACATGGTTGGCTTTATATTGTAAGTTCCACTGTTGAGACCTACGTCTCAGTTAAAACAAAAAAAAAGAAAAGAGAATCCTTTCAAAATATTACAGCTCATTGACAATGCACTTAGTCACATAAAAGCTCTGATAAAGATGTACAAGACTGATGTTGATTTCATGCCTGCTAACAAAACATCCATGTGGCAGCCCATTGATCAATGAGTAATTTTCAATTTTGTGCCTTATTACTTAAGAAATGTATTTGTGAAGGTTATAAAGTTCATAGACACTAGATCCTTTGATGGATCAGGGCAAAGTGAAAAACGTTCTGGAAAGAATTCAACATTCTGGGTGCCTTTAAGAACATTTCTGATTCATGGGTTGGTCAAAATGGCAACATGAACAAAAGCTTGGAAGTTGATTCCTACTGTCACGGGTGATTTTGAGGGAGTCAAAACTTCAGTGGAGGAAGGAACTTCAGCTGTGGTAGAAATAGCAAGAAACTAGAATTAGATGTATAGCCTAAAGATGTGACTGAATTGCTGCAATTTCATAATAAAACTTTAATAGATGAGGAGTTGCTTCTTATGGGTGAGCAAAGAGAAGGGTTTCCGGAGATGGAATCCACTCCTGGTGAAGATTGTTGACATGACAATAAAGGATTCAGAACATAAACTTAATTGATTAAACAACAGCTGCGTTTAAGAGGACTGACTTCAATTTTGAAAGAAGACTGTGGACAGAATGCTATCAAACAGTGTTGCAAACAGCAGAGAAATCATTCATGAAAAGAAAAGATAATGCGACATTTCACTGTTGTCTTATTTTAAGAAATTGCCACAGCCATGCCCACCTTCAGCAGCTACCACTCTGATCTGTCAGCAGGCATCAACGTCAAGGCAAGAACCTCTGCCAGGAAAAATATTACAATTTGCTGAAGACTCAGATGCTGGTTGGGCTTGCCTGGTGGCTCAGATGGTAACAAATCCACCTGCAACGCGAGAGACCCGGGTTCAGGTTCGATCCCTAGATTGGGAAGATCCCCTGGAGAAGGAAATGGCAACCCACTCCAGTATTCTTGCCTGGCGAATCCCGTAGACAGAGGAGCCTGGCGGGCTGCAGTCCATGGGGTCACAGAGAACAGGACACGACTGAGCGACTAAGCATACGCAGCACAGACAGATGCTGGTTAGCATTTTTTATCAATCAAGAATTTTTTAATTAAGATATATATGTTGCTTTTTAAGATACACTACTGATGCACACTTAATAAACTACAGAATAGTGATCATAACTTTTGTATGCATAAGGGAAGCAAGAACTTTGTGTAACTTGCTTTATTGTGATATTGGTTTTGTTGTGGTGGTCTGGAACTGAAACTTCATCTCCAAAGTCTGTCTGTATTTGGAAAGATGGTAAAAGTACTTGCCGGATATGAATCAAACAGAGTAAGAATAAAACAAAATATTTGGCAAGATTTAATACAATGCATTGTCTCTTTTAGCCAAAAACCAAGTCTTGACAACCATTCAGCTGTGTGTGCATGTATAAGTGTGTGTATATGTGTTCTGCTATGAACACTTAGAGAAATTTTATTTCGAATTTGAAAAAATAATATGCAGTTGCAAAGATACTCGGTTGGTAACTAATTCTAAAATACTTAAATTGATGATATTCTGCCTATCTTTTGTATTTTGAGAGCTAAAAAACTTGCCTAGGTATGAATTTTGGTAAGGGAAAATAGTTTTGTTATTATTTGTTACTGAATTTGCCAGAATAAATTATATGCAACTTCATTTCAGGATAGTAATTCAGTTGTCAAAACTAATTCTCATAATTTTATTGTTTTGATCTTTTATTAAATTTATAATGCTTGGAATATTCTTATATCATGTATTCAGTATATTTTTGGACTAAGTTACTTAAATGTTTCCCTGAAGGTTGTGACATATATACGTTTATGTACATATATATTAAACAGTAGATAATTGTATATATATATAATATTAGCTTATATACATGTATGTGTGCTTATATGCATAAATAAATATACATGTATACTTATATAGGGGCTTCTCAAGTGTCATGAGTGGTAAAAAATCCACCCACCAATGCAGGAGACACGGGTTCAATCTCTGGGTCAGGAAGATCCCTTGGAGGAGGACATGGCCACCCACTCCAGTATTCTTGCCTGGAGAATTCCATAGACAGAAGAACCTGGTGGGCTACAGTCCATAGGGTCTCAAAGAGTCAGACACAAATGAAGTGACTTAGCAGGCACGCATCCCTATACAGAGAGAGGCATGTATATAAATCTGGATTAGCAGATGGAACCAGGTTTCTGAATTAGGTTTTATTGAATCAGTTAAGACACAGCTAAGTAATAGAATCATATATGAAACTGTAACAGAAAGAGATTTAAATCCTTTTTTTCCCTCAGATCAGGACACAGTAGCCTGAGAACGGAGTTCTTTTCATAAGATTTAGTAGGGAACTAGTTACGTGAGCCATAGCCTCTCTCTCGTTTTTCCAGGCTATGGAAAGTTCTTTTAACATTAACACTCTAATAAGTTGGAGTGTTTGCTTCCCTTTGAATGTATTAGAGAAGAGCAGAGAAGTTCTTCTGCCCTCCATATGCCTGGTCTAAGAGTCCAAGGAAAGAGCCATTGTGAGAATTCAAGCAATTGCTTTATGTGTGGGTTTCTTTTCCTGGACATTAATATATTACAGAGGGTTTCCCCAGAGGACCTCCAGCCTCTCGAGGACTTTAAAGAAGGCATTGAGCAGCCCTCCCGGTTTTCTTTCTTCATTATGGAAGATGGAGAGCATTTCAGGGGATGCTGTGCAGCCACACAGGTAACATCAATTTCTACAGCCCTTCCCGTGCTCTGCCTCTCGCCCTTGCTGTGGCGTTGGGGGCTTTGTGCCAATGGACAGTATGAACTGGTCATATTGCCATAGGCTTTGATGTTTGGACAGTGTTTATATGGTTAGTCGCTAAGAGTTGGACATGACTGAGCGACTTCACTTTCACTTTTCACTCTCATGCATTGGAGAAGGAAACGGCAACCCAGTCCAGTGATCTTGCTTGGAGAATCCCAGGGATCGGGGAGCCTGGTGGGCTGCTGTCTATGGGGTTGCACAGAGTCGGGCACAACTGAAGCAACTTAGCAGCAGCAGCAGCAGCTGCTTCAAGGGGGTGTATCCATAGATGATGCATATTAAGCTGAGAGCTATGTGTGACCCATTTCATTTAGTCTTTAGACAACTCTATGAGCTAGGTGATTTTATTTCCTGCATTCAGAGATGGGAAACTGAAGCTCAGAATGTTATGTAACTTACCAGAAGTGGCAGAGCTTGGGCTGGATACAGGGTATGAACAGGTGATTCTGCCACTGACTCTTCCTGCTTCCCAGTTAGGACAAAAAAAAAAAAAATAT
>NW_011494868.1:1384764-1405490 GCF_000754665.1 Bison bison bison | reverse complement strand
GTGGTAAAATTGCCTGCGTCAGTGTCTGGGAAATGGGAACAGATGAGAATGATGTATCACATACCCAGCTGATTAGCGTGGCATGCGTAAGAAGTTACAAAGTTTGGATGAGTCACACAAATTAAAGGCATGTCTGGGGTGCAATTCTGTGCTGTTTATGGATTTATATGCTAATTCAAGTCACACAGAAGCTGGAAAATAAATTCCAGCTTATCAACAAGTTTATTTTCCTATCTTTATTTTTTTTCATCTGTTTAGTATCAATATATCAAAATTCCCAAGTATTCCTTTTCATAGTCTATAAGAGTTTTTAAAGAGGGTTGATTTGACAGACTCAGAATAAAATCCCTAAGGGAATCTAACATTGCAAGTAGTAAAATAGCTATTTGTAAATGGTAAGGAGCTGTGTGTTACTGATGGCCAGATCTTTCTAAAAATGATTTCCTTTCTGTTTGACTTATTTTGTAAACACAGAAATATAAATGATAAAGTTGAAAAATATATTTTTCTTCAAAAATGAATACCAGGGGTAGACAAAGATTGCAGTTGGAATAAATGTTTTCATCCAAATATTTACAGCCATGGTGTCTATAGTACAGGTCATCACCTCCCTGGCTCACATTGGATAGGATAGCTGAAAAATACCTTAGTGATATATGCTTTTGTTGTTAGAAAGCCAACCGACACCCTTTGAAAACACTTTATTTCACGATAAGCCCCCTTCAGTAGTCTGGAAGGTGACATTTCACTTTCTTTTGAATCTGAAAATCGACACAGGCCCTCACAAAATTCTCTGCTTGTCACTTGTTATACTTATCATGCTATGCCCACCTTACTCCACGAGAGGGCAGTGCAGCTATTATCATTCTGGCCTGCCAGGTTCGACTCACTTTTCCTGATGCTATTATAGAATATCGTAGAAAGCATACATTAATTTAAAATAAACTGCACACATTTATTTTAAAAGCACTTAGCGTGTACCTGATGGTTAATAGATGTGAACTGTTGGGAGCCCTGATGCCTAGAGAGTTAGTGAACGTAATGAATTTGGCAGTTTTTAAAAGAAAAGTGGGGGAGATAGACAAATATGAACCAAATTTCTTCATTTGCCTTAATACCTTACGGGACAAGAATCAGAAATAATGAAGAACCGTTATGAACAAGCTGGTAGGTATAAGTATTGGTTTACATTTAAATGAAAATAGCACACAAGAGGAGAAAGGATGTGTTTCAAATAGTTTCCAGCACCTCATTTGAAATGCAAAAGAGCAATCTGTGTTTATATTAACTTAGGTGGATGCCTCTGGTTTGCTTGGTCCTTCTTAAAGATTTGTTTCTATTTCCCTTGGCAATGTGCATTTGGAACTTGAGATGGAGGCTGTGTAAAGACTTCTTCAACATGAAGCCTAGAAGTTTTGATACCAGTTGGGGGAAAGAAGAGCCTAGTGACGTGAACACGCTTCATGAAAGGGGCAGAGTGGACCTAAGTGATATGTTAGGATGTTATTCTCTTTCATTGGCAAATCTTAAAAGAATAAATTTATAAACACAAGGCACCAGAAATAAAAACATCCTTTTGTTCTATTTCCTGCAATGACAAGAGATATATATTCTAGATTGCAGACAGAGCTGCCTTGGAGATAAATTGTCTGATTTCAGCATCTCAGCAGTGGATAATAGATTCCCCTCAGAATCACATAATTAAAAAATGACATTTCTGCTACTCTGTGCCAACTCGGTATTGTTGCTGCCCCTGGCTTCCAGGCCCCAGAGCCTTGCAGGGTACAACCAAACAAATTTTGCATTATTCAGTGGGACAATGTAAGGTTGTGTTAACAGAAAAACTTCCTTCTGGGGGGGACCAGAGGACTTTATTATATTCTTCTCTACAAATTTCTCTTTCTGCTTTTATTCTCTCTCTCCCTCTTTTTTAACCCCACCAACAGGAAAAGGATATGAATGATGAGATTAGGACATCCTCTTATTGCAAGTTAGCGAGATGAAAGAGAGCATATGTGACTAGCAGAATAAATTAAGAGCCTAATTTTAGCACTTTTTTTTTCCTCTCAACAGAAATTCAGAATCAGCTGAAGATGAAGCCAAATGTTATGAGAAAATATGTAAATCAATGTGCTTATTAGGTCCATATCTTCGGATGTCTTCTGGATGAGAAGGTTAATCCTTATATGGATTCCCCCTCCTTGGGAGTTTCCTGAAAGGCGATTGACTGCAGCCTGCACATCTGCTATTTATGGGCCTCTGAGTTCACTGTATGTCTCTAAAAAAGTGTGTGTGCCAGACAAGCCTCCAATTAACAGGTACTAAAGTGTAAATGGATTTCCAAATGTCACATAGCTGGTAATTAGTGAAACCAGGACTGGCAATGGATCTCTCGATTCCTACTTGGGATGTTTAAATAACAGCCAGTATTCTGCAGGTGTCTTTATTTCAACTAATAAAAGCCCACATAGGAATATTCTTATTAAAAAGATACTATAAGGCTCCTTAGATACATCCAATGCAATGAATCTAAATGTGGATATTTGAACCCCCAGTTTGAGAATATTGGGAGCCCTCCACCCAGAGTTTCAGTCCGAGGATCACCATTGATGGTCTTGTGATCCTGAGGGTCTCTCTGTACTTTCATGTATCCACTGTTCTCATGAGCAAAAACAGCTACGGTTACCTGTACTGGACAGCCTTTCTCTCAGACACATAAACTCTTGTGTCTACTAACAAAAGCTAAAAAAGTGTAAAGAAGGGTGATTACAGATTTTGATCAATGTATAATGCCTAGAAGTCACCATGGTAGGCTAGAGATTGAGAGAAGTGTTTGTGGAATAAGCTGTTCTTAGGGTTACTCCTGACTTGCCCTATGAGCTTGGTAATTTGGGGCAGTGGTGGCAATCATGTGCTGATCTCGTAGAGATGTGAGAGCTATGGGTCTGGACTGGTATGATTTCAGCCCAGTAGCTGGTATGTAGTAAGCTCTAAGGAAATATTAACACAGAGCCACCCAAAAAGGCTTATCCCTATTATTTTAAATCCATCAGTATTCTTGATTTTCACTCAGTGTATTAATACACTGTGGATTCAGAACACAGACTGTCAGAGTTCAAATTCAACTCCTCGTTATTACGTGTATGACTTTGGCATTGGGTTAAACTCTCTGCAGCATTGTTTACTTTTTTTTTTAACATAATAGGGATGATAATATTACCCCCCCCCCTCACTGGGTTGTTAAATAAATTAATATATGTAGTACAACTCATGGTATGCTTCATTATTCAATCAGGATTACTATGAATAGTAGAAGCAATAATGGGGTAGTCATATATTTATTTTAGATTTATCTTTGGGAAGATAAACCACTCATCAAAAGCATGCGAGTCTATTTACGTCTACAGACCTAAGAAATATGCTATTCTACTGAAGCATGGGGAGTGGAGAAGAAAATGATGGCATAAAGCACTTTGCATTATATGGTGGTTCTCTGTGCCCACTGGGAAAAAATTGGGCTCTCTTCCTTAACTAACGATGGGCATAACTCTGGTGTGACAGAAAATCAGTTACATGATCGGAATATCTGTCATACCGCCAAATCCATATGTGGAAATTCTAACACCCAATGTGATGGTATTAGATGAAATGTGTTGGTTTTAAATCATATTCTTATATTTCTAAAAATTACAGTATCGCAATATGAAAATACATATGCACAAGGTTTTCCATTTAAGCAGCATTAATAAATATAAAATACTGGAGGTGTACAACAGCGGAAAGACACCCTTTTCAATAAATGATGTTGGGCAAATGGAAAAAGAACATGTAAAAAAATCAAGTTGGACTACTTCCTCATACTGTATACAAAAATAAACTCAAAACAGATTAAAGACTTAAATGTAAGACCTAAAATTATAAACTTTTTAGAAGAAAACATAGGCAAAAAAAATGAAAACATAGGCAATACACTCTTTGACATTGATCTTAGCAATATTTTTTGGATCTGTCTCCTCAGGCAAAATGAAAAAGTAAGAATAAATAAGTGGGACCATATTAAACTAAAATGTGCAAAAGGAACCATTAACAAAATGACAAGGCAGACTACTGAGTGGGAGAAGATATTTGCAAATTATATTTTCAGTAAGGAGTTAATATCCAAAATATAAAATATATAAAGAAATCATATAACTCATAAAAAAAGGCAACCCAAAACCAATTTGATTACAAAATGGACAGAGGGCCTGAATGACATTTCTCCAAGGAAGACTTACAAGTGGCCAACAGGTATGAAAATATGCTCCTCGTGACCAGTCATGAGAGAAATGCAAATCGAGACTACAATGAGCCTTCATTGTAGTGAACATTCCCTGTGAGTAAAAAGACAAGAGGAAACCGACGCTGGAGAGGATGTGGCGGAAAGGGAAGCCTCACACCCTGCTGGTGGGAACATATGTTGGTGAAGCCACTATCAGTCACTTAGTCGTTTCCGACTCTCTGCGACCCTATGGACTGCAGCCTGCCACGGTCCTCTGTCCATGAGATTTTCCTGGCAAGAATACTGGAGTGGGCTGCATTTCCTCCAGCAGGGGAACTTCCTGATCTAGGGATGGAATCTGCATCTCCTGTGTCTCTTGCATTGCAGGCAGACTCTTTACTGTTGAGCCACTAGGGAAGCCCCTGGAAAACAATATGGAGGTTCCTAAAGAGTTAAAAATAGAACTACCATACAATCCACCAATTCCACTTCTAGGTACTTACTCAAAGGAAAAAAACAAAAACAAAAACATTAACTTGAAAATATACATGCACCCCTATGTTCATTGCAGCATTATTTACTATAGCAAGATGTGGAAGCAACCTAAATATCCATCGATATATGAAAGAATAAAGAAGAGGTGGTAGATATTTTCAATGGAATATTACTTGCCATAAGAAAGAATGCAACCTTGCCATTTGCCAAAACTTGGATGAATCCAGAAGCTATGATGGGAAGAGAAATAAGTCAAACAGAAGTTCAGTACTATATGATCTCACTTATATGTAGACTCTTAAAAGCAAAACAAACAAACAAAAGTAGAAACAGACTTATAGAGAGCAAACTGCTGGTTGCCAGAGAGCTGAGGAATGGAGGGACGGCAAGTGAAGGAGTGAAGAGGTACTAACTTCCAGATATAAAATAAATTCATTGTGTCACGTGCACTTAATATACAGCCTAAGGGCTAGAGTCAGTAATACTCTAACAGTGGTGGATGATAGACATACTGGTGACCATTTCACAATGTAGTTTTCAAATCACTATGTTGTACACTTTATTTATTTATTTTTATTTTTTATTTTGTTTTTTTTTTTTTTCAGCATGATTATTTGCATGGACCATCCTAGAATGGGCTAGGTGGTTCAGAGGTTTTTTTTTTTTTTTTTTTTAATTTTATTTTATTTTTAAACTTTACATAATTGTATTAGTTTTGCCTACACTTTAGCATAATGATTTTCTAATGTCATTACTTAACATAAGACCAGTGAGGTCGGGTGTATGTCTTACCTCAAATTTATAAGATAGGTAGTATTGTTCTCCCCACTTCAGAGAGACATCAGTTAGAAATTAGAGGGTTAAATTATTTGCCTAAACACAAATTCCAGATTCTGTTCTCTATATACTAAAAGTAGCTTTTATTCATTGAGTCCCTAAAAAGATTGTCACTTTGCAAACATTATGTGTAAGCCCCATGATGCCATTGTAAAAATGACTAACATCCTTTATTTAAGCATTCAAAAACTAAATTTGGAGATGCAACATCCCACATGTAACTTGAATGAGCATATTTATGGTTCTTATAATCATCACTGCTCACTTCACCTGAGGACACAAGGCTGATTAAAATATCTGTATTCTTTTCTATATATCATCTTGAATTCATATCTAAAAGGGATTAGTAGAAATTTCAGTTTACCATGTGTTCTTTATTAAAATGAAAACGTAAACAATAGATGTCTGCATAGTCATGGTTAAATGAATAATATATGTTTTTAATTCTGTAAAGTAGATAGAAGAAGATAATATTATTTTCAATAAAGTTGAATAACACCCACACACACACACACACACCGTCACATGCATACACATACTATGACAACTAAACAGAAGTGGACAC
Organism: Bison bison bison; assembly: GCF_000754665.1. Taxonomy (NCBI): domain Eukaryota; kingdom Metazoa; phylum Chordata; class Mammalia; order Artiodactyla; family Bovidae; genus Bison; species Bison bison. The sequence goes on along the minus strand of NW_011494868.1, from coordinate 1,399,335 downwards.
AAAACACTTCTGTTCATTTCTTTATAAAGTCCTCTCCATGTGGTTTTTGGTGAGTGTTCTGGTGAGAAGCAGCACGCTGACAGTAACCTGATTGCTATTCAGAATTAAGTCTCAGTTTTAACCTCTGTTCCGCTTGGGAAGTCAAACTTTCCAAGTTTTTCCTGGTGTATATTTGTGTCTGGTGGTCAAGAATTTATTTGTGTGATGACCTCAAGAAATAATTCTCTGAAGGACAAAGAGGAGCAAACAGAGAAGCTTAGACAAGACTCAATTGTTTGTGCAAAGAGGGATTTGGAATCGAACATTCAGTTTTGTTTTCCCTAGATGTTCCCCTGAAGGAAGAGGAATCACATTTGGGATCAGATCAGCAAAGATTAAGGGAAGAAAGCAACCTTAGGAAAACTATTAATACGTTGTTTCACTCTGACGCGGGAGGTAGCAGAAAAGGAAGGGAGTCATCTCTCTACGCCTTCCAACCACTGTGACGTTCTTCTGAGGCTCAGAGCACGCAGTGAAAGTCGATATCTTTATCTGTAGAGTTCCGTGCCCTATGCTGGGGACACGTCTTCAGGCCGAGTGCCAGAGACCACCGTGTGGGATACTTTGCAAGACTGGGCACTGTGGAGACCTTTCCAAGAAATACTACCTAAGGCTGTCAGAAGAAGAGAGGAGGCAATGGCACTTCCTACATGGAGCAGGCACAGTGTCTAGGGCTCCCCAGAAGCAATTAGGTGAAACTGCACAGAAGAGTTTCTATGAGAATCTTTTAAGTTACTTGTGGGGGAAACTCCAATAGAAAAAGTTTCTTTATACATTCACCCTTAGTGGTCTTGGACAAGAAGAGATATCAAATATTGAATTGACACTCTTTTATCTAAAAGGAAAAAATAAATCCCTAAGTGCACTTTAAAGCAAATAGACATATATATTTACATATATATGTAAATATATATATATTTTATACTATTATTATATTATTATATATTGTTGTAATTATATAATATATTATATTATATATATTATATATAATATATTATTATATAATATTATAATATATTATTATATATTATTACATATATTATATATGTATATTTACATATACATATATATCTATTTACATATATATATATACACGAGTTCCTTCAATGAATTCAGGTACACTAAATGACTCCCAACATATCCAGTGGCTTCAATAAAAGAATACATTCAGAGAGGGGCAGAGTTTGGCCAGGCAGCTCTCCTGCATGCAATTATTCAGGACCCAAATCTGAATGAGGCTCTGTAATCTTCTATGTGCAGCTCCCAAAATTGTCCTGGACACTATTCCCTTTTTGATAGCCAAAGGGAAAAAAGAGAATTCGGTTGCATATGGAAAATCTTGTAGGTCAAGATTGTAAATAGAACGTTTCTCTTCTGCCTGCATTCTACTGATCAGAAAATACTTGTGGTGAGACACAGCTGTTGGAAAGCTGTCCAGTGGCATGTGTGAGCCTAAGGGGAAAAGGATGTAAGTTTTGGCAAATAGTCAGCAGTCTTTGCTCACATTCAGGGGGCATCCTTTAGCTTAGTTTTATAATATACTGTGCTGTTAATCTTTCTTAATATGTTCTATTTTGAGGGATGACCTCTCAATATAGGGCCTGTAGATAGTAAGTACTCAATAAATCTTTGCTGAATCAATAAATGAGTCATATTTTACAAAATAAACTTAATTTTAAGTGACCCATAAAAGGTGTAATGAACATTAACCATTATATTTTGTTATGTAAAGAAGTAATTTACTTAAAACTTAATTCATTTGACTATTCAATCAAATTAGTAAGTGTACATTGATGGAAAATCTATGATTTGCCACTGTCTTAGGTATAGGAAATACAGCAGTGAAAAAGATTATTCAATTTCTTAATCTAACAGAGAAAACACTCTAGTGTTAAAGGCGGTCAGTGAACAAATGAACAGTGATATACCCATTCATTCTGCAAATTACACTGAAATTAATGCAATTAATTTTATTACATTAGTGAATTTAATATATTGCTTGAAGTATTTGAAGCACTATTTTAGGAGCTAGAGATATGAATGAAAATAAAATTCAAAATTATTTTCCTTCAGAGAGCTTATATTCTAATGGGAGAGATGTAGTATATTAAAAAATTAGATAACTTTTTCAGTCACTGAGTCATGTCTGGCTCTTTTGCGACCCTGTAGATTGTAACCCACTAGGTTCCCATGTCCATGGGACTTCCCAGGCAAAAATACTGGAGTGAATTGCCATTTTGCTTCTCCAGGGGAACTTCCTGACTCAGGGACTGAACCCTGGCTCCTTCTGCATCTCCTCCATTGCATGCAGATTCTTTATCACTGAGCGACCAGCAAATGCCAACGCGTTACAGGGCCATCTGTAGTCTGGTGGGGAGGCTGGAGCAGGAGGAATCAGGAGGGCCCATTTCCTAAGCTGTGTTCAAGGACAGTAGTGGTGATGAAGTCTCTGAGTGTAGGCACTTACAGAAAGCAGGAACTAGACCAGAGTACATCTGGGGGTCCCTCGTGTAAGAGCCCACCTAGGGATCTCCACAACTCATCCCCCAGCCAGAGGGGATGAGCCCATGCTGGGACTCCAATCTTGAGCACTGTTCCATGATTTGATGGGGAAATGAGTCCAGAGTCCTCAACCAGAGTGCTAGCCTAAAGGATGCCTGGTTTACAATGTGATCTTGAAAGATGAAAGACCAAGGGCCTGGTACAGTTTTATTTATCAGAAGAAGAGAGGTTGCAGAGGCTGAGATTGAAACTGTAGGGTTGGGGCAGCCGTGAGAGGCTGCTCGTGCCTCCCTGAGATGAGTGCCACCCATGACCACATGAAGACCAAGCAAGGTGTGGGTGGGGAGTCTGCATCTTTGGATGGTGACTCAGTTGATGATGCCCCTTCTCTCTTAGGGGAGTGAAATGGACTTCAAACACAGCTGCATTATCGAGAACCCAACAACTAAGGGATAGGTACGGAGTGAGGGGAAGCTGGGAGCCAACTTTGACCCAGATACCTAAACCATTCCGTCCTAGGAAACGCATCAGTCTACCAGGATGAAATATGAGGAGACAGGCCAAACTTATGGCTGACCTTTTTGATACAAGCTCAAGTCTCTCATAGTTCAGTTGGTAAACAATCCGCCTGCAATACAGGAGATACCGGTTTGATTCCTGGGATGGGAAGATCCACTGGAGAAGGGATAGGCTACCCACTCCAGTATTCTTGGGCTTCCCTTGTGGCTCAGCTGGTAAAGAATCTGCCTACAGTGTGGGAAACCTGGGATGGATCCCTGGGTTGGGAAGATCCCCTGGAGAAGAGAAAGGCTACCCACTCCAGTGAGAATTCCATGGACTGTATAGACCATGGGGTCACAGAGAGGCAGACACGACCGACCGACTTTCACTTTCACATGCCACAAAACTACCTTTATTGTCAAGAGCTACGGCGGCAGCCTGTACATTTATGCCCCTTTTCATGAACCAATTATGTCAGCCACCTCACACCCACATTATGGAAGTATCTGGTGAGACAATCCTTTATGAGTTCCTTGAATTCCTACACTTCTCTCCAGGTATGTCAAGAATGCCAGGCCTCCAGTGCTCTTCAGCTTGGCCACTTTCCAGGGCCCTGTTTGTAGAGTGCAGTCTTGAAAGATGAGATAATGTTGCTTCAGGGACAGAGAGAAGGTTTGCCTGTGGCTTGTTCTAGTGGATTATGCTTAATCAGAGTATCCTGGCAGGAGTGAAAATTCACTGAACATGTAGCATCTCTCTCTCTGTCCCCATGTAGGACTTGGGGACAAGTAAAATAACACAAATATGTTGCTTATACTGTTTGCGGTGCCGTTAGTGACAAATCCCTTTAGTCCTCCTGATCCAGGTGTTCTGTGTCTTCTGACAGCATCCACAAAATACTGCGGGTTAATTTAATAGCTTATAAATGAGATAAGATCCAATCCCAGACCCCATAGGAAGTTTTCAGATGGAGTTCACTTTTGGGCATGTTGTGTTTGAGATGTTTGATTGAACATCCATGTTGGAATTGCACTACACAGATCTGAAATTCAGAGAAGAGAGCCTGGCCACTCACTCCAGTATTCTTGCCTGGAAAATCCCATGGACAGAGGAGCCTGGCAGGCTACAGTTCATGGGGTCATAAGAGTCAGACGTGACTGAGCGACTGAGCAGGAGTATGCACAAGGGTATATATGGTATTTAAAGCTCGGAGACTAAAGGAGTTCACCAAGGGAGTGAGTATAGTCAGATAAGAGTAACCAGAACCGAGACCTGAAACACTTCAATGTTGATATAGTAACAAGTGTCAATAAGTGTCCTGGAGAGTTAAGCACTGTTTTATGATTGTGTCAAGAGAATGGCACTGCCTTCTGAGAGAGACGCGTTAAGATTATGCACTTTGGAACATGACGGTTCTGCTTTTCCATCTTATCTCAGGCTGTTTACACTCTAGTGATAGTGGATATATTTGGCTTTCGGAACATGCAGGTTTTCCTATCATGTATTCTTGCCTTATTCACATCTCTCAGCTTGGAACGATCATCTCACTTCTAATAACTAACTCCTCGGTCCTTTCAGAGAAGGCAACGGCAACCCACTCCAGTACTCTTGCCTGGAAAATCCCATGGATGGAAGAACCTGGTAGGCTGCAGACAGACCATGGGGTCGCTAGGAGTCAGACACGACTGAGCGACTTCACTTTCACTTTTCACTTTCATGCATTGGAGAAGGAAATGGCAACCCATTCCAGTGTTGTTGCCTGGAGAATCCCAGGGATGGAGGAGCCTGGTGGGCTGCCATCTATGGAGTTGCACAGAGTCGGACATGACTTAGCAGCTTCCAGATCCTTTCAGATCTCTGCTAAGATGTCATTTCTTCAGTGAGGGCTCTTCCAACAGCCTCACATCCAGTTATGTTTTATCACAATATGCATTCATTGTCTTTGTTGAATGTATCACATCTTGTATATTTACTTATATGTTTAAAAAGTCTTCCCAGGTGGCTCAGTGGTAAAGAGTTCACCAGCAGTGCAGGAGACTCAAGTTCAATCCCTGGGTTGGGAAGATCCTCTGGAAAAAGAAATGGCAACCCACTCTGGTATTCTTACTGAGGAAATTCCATGGACAGAGGAGCTTGGCAAGCTACAGTCGATGGAGTCACAAAGAGTTGAACATGACTTAGTGACTAAACAACAACAACAATAGTATGCTTAAAATATATATCATTTTACATATGCTTACACATTTACTTATATACCAATCTGGCCCAACAGAATATTTCTTGAAGGTATGGATATCAATAATCATATCCTCTGCTATATTCCCAATGTTTGATCCAGAGTCTGAGTTTGAAAATAGCTTGGTAAATATTGAGATAATGAATCTGAGACTCATCATATAAACTTTGACCTCTTAATCTATCTGAGCTTTTCCTCACTCATTTGTAGAATCATATCCACTTTACAGTAGTATTGAGGATTAATTAACCTTGTTGATATATGCTTTCTGATGCATAAGTAGCCCCTTAGTAAATGAGACATTAATCACTCAGTAGTGGAGGACTATATGGGGGAAATACACCGAAAAAGATTATTTATTCAGAGGTACAGTTCTTTCTGCTCAGGAAGAGAAATAAATGGGTTAGACTACTCTCTACGTGTGAATAAAGAGCACACACAGAAATAAGAATAATAGACAGACTGTAACTTCAAAGGTTGGGAGATTGGAAAACATCCAAAATGAAGCGAAAGAAACTAGAACCAAAATGAGCAAAGATCTAAGCAACAAAATGAAAAGAACATTGTACAAGAAGTGTCCATAAATCTAAGGGATGTTTCTGGTTCAGAGGGAGCAAGAGATCAGCTAGGAAGAAGAGAAGCAGTGACGAATGACAAAGATTGTTCTTTGATAGAGGCGGCAGAGCTGTCATAACATCAAAAATAATACCTTCTCTTCAGGATAATAAAAGAGAGTAATGGAGACGAGATGCAGAAAACACAGGTACAGCTTCCAGACAAAGTGCTAAGCACTGATTTTGAAATCTATCAACCTTGAGTCTAAATAATTGATTAAAAATTAAGCTTTATGTGACCTAGACTGAACTCTTGGAAAGTTCCAGAATTCATAAGAAAGAAGTAAAAATGTTGTAGTGACTACTTTAAGAGAGGCTTCTTAAAAAATATATTTAAAAATATGGTAAGCATTTTTCTTAAATAGAGATCACTTAAGGATATATATATATATATTAATAGATATATATAAACGTGTTTGTGTGCCTATGTGTAAATATATAATGAATGGAACAGAATAAGAAAAACAAACTAGAAGACTATTTCTAAAAGAATGAAAAGGTTCATGCACACATGTTAAACACAAAGTATTTATTTATACTTATAATTTTATTGTAATATGTGTGCCCAGTCGTGTCTGACTCTGTGCGACCCCATGAACTGTAGCCCACCTGGCTCTTCTGTCTATGGGATTTCCCAGGCAAAAATACTGGAGTGGGTTGCAAATTCCTTCTCCAGGGGATCTTCTCAACCCAGGGATTGAACCTACATCTCCTGTGTCTCCGTGCAAGCAGATTCTTTTACTGCAGAGCCATCAAGACAACCCTTAAGACTCTCTGTAATTTTATTGTAAAACATAATTATTATAAGCTATTCTTTGAATGAATTCTATATATATACATGTATTATATATATATATATAATATATATATATTTGAATGAATTCTTTATAATATACATGTATAAATATATAAACTCCCATTGAGGGCAGTTGTGTCTGGTTCAAGCTCAAATTCAGGGACCTTGGATTGGGCTTTACAATGAGCAACAACACGTCTTCAAATGACAGGCTACAAAGGAAAAGTTTGAAAGAGTTCTATCATGGATTATAACTTAAATGTCCTAGGAGGTTTCAGAGTCAAGGGTCTTGGTAGAATGGTGGAATCCAGGTAGAAGAAAGCACATGAGAAATGGTAGCAGAGAAAATAGAATGGAGTCAAGGCGGTAGAGCCTAAAAACATTTCTTCAGTCATTAAAGAATGAAGTGGTCAGTATTCTACCCTAGGTTCCGGATTGGTTCAGGGGGGCTGTTATAGGACGTGGTGATGGAGGAGGTAACTATGAAAATGTGGTATTAATGTCAGTTGCCAAGTTTGCTTTGACTTATGGTCAAACTAAACCTAAATTAATAGGTTCAAAGACCTATTAGTTTAAAATTTATATTAATATATTGAAACCTTAATACTCAACAGAATGGTATGTTGAGATGGTGTTTTGGGGAAGTAATTAAATCATGAAGATGGGACCACCTTGACAATATCAATTCCCTTGTGAGAAAAGACAAGAGAGCAAGCTTCCTCTCTCCTTATCATGTAAAGACACAAGATGATGACCACGTGCAGACCAGGAAGAATACCCTCATCAGAAACCAAATCAGTACCTTGGCCTTGGATTACTCAGTATCCCAAACTGTGAGAAATAAATGCTTGCTATTTAAAACGTTCAGTCTGTGGTATCTTGTTACCGCAAAATGAGCTAATAAAGATAGATTGCTACTCTAATAAAAGAAGTAAAGATCTTTCAAGCAGATATTTCAGATTAGGATACTATCAGGTATCTAAGATTCCTAGCATCAGCTTCCTAAGACTACTGACCTTTTAACATCAAATAGTAATTTTCAATATCAGCCTCGTTTGAAAAGAAAAATGTTGTTCTACACTGACATTATTTTCCTCACTTCCAGATAACAATCTTTTGGTAATAGCATTGCATATTATGCAATAGAATTCTGAGACAGCTTTGGTAGAGATTTAATAACATTTTCCTGGTGCCCACCTATATTGTTGACATGCTGTTTCTTACAATAATCAGTTACCAGATCAGGGGTTGGCAAACTTTGACTAGGAACCCAAAGTTTGACCAACCAGCTGTTTTTGAAAATAAAGCTTTATTAGTATGCGACCTCACCCATTCTTTCCTGTGCAGTCTTTGGCTATTTTTCTACTGCTGATTTATTGTCACTAGATTCCTTTTCCACTTTGGGGACCCGGTAATCTGTAGTACCACACGTGATGGGGTACTCTGCTCAGGGGTCTCCTTTCTAAACTTCATGATGCTTTTTCCTGCATCTCATATGTACATACACAATTTTTAATTTATCTGGAATGTTTTACAGGTATTCAAAGAAAAACAACATACTATTCACAGGCAAAAGATGAGTAATTTTACCTTCTGGAATCTCAGCTTTAGTAGAGTCTTAATGTTTAAAAAACCTTCTAGGACCGGCAAGTTTGGTTTCACACAGAGACACAGAGCATGCTTTGTTTCATAATCATGATTCTTCATCTAAAAAGGGGAAATAGCTTTTTGTTCCCCCTTCCCCCGTGTTCTCTATGCTTGCATTCCATCTTTTCCTTCAGCTAGTCATGTCTTTGAAACTTTGTGATGACTCCTCATCTCCCCCAGGGTGAGTTTAAATTGCTTAATTAGGCATTAAGGACTTTGCATCCCGTGACCTGAATTCATCTGTCCTGGTTTGTCTCTCGCCACCTTTGCACACTCACACTTTGCTCTTGCCACACCTCATGGAGGCTTTCTCACGCCTCCAAGATTTTGCATCTTCTCCTTTTATGCTCCAAGGAACTTGTGCACCTCCACATACACAGTACCATTCATCATTCATTTCTTTATTCCCTCCCATTCATCAAATATTTATTGACCACCTGCTCTGTTTCTGGTTCCATGAAAAGCCTTAGGGGAAAAGGATGAATAAGTATGTGCTGTCTCAAGGAACTAATCAATCCAGAGGGAACTTTAACCATATAAACATTTAATCAAAATGCAGCATCGTATTTATATTAAGATAAATAAACATTTTTGAAAGAAAAGACACATATGTATTTTAATTTTTGTGCTATAATTTTTTTTTATAAGAAATGTCCCTTTTCAGAAGGTAAGTGACTCCTGGATCCTATTAAAAATGGCACCAAAATGGTTGATATTACTCAGAGTAGTGTGCATCAATCAGATTATCTTTAAATTCCTACCATTATTTCCTGTTCTCATTTATCAGCTAACTAAACAGCAGTAAATAATCTGCATACAATGTAATGCAGGAGATGTGAGTTCGATCCCTGGGTAGAGGCGATCCCCTGGAGAAGGAAATGGCAGCCCACTCAAGTATTCTTGCCTGGGAAATTCCATGGACAGAGGAGCCTGGTGGGCTGTAGTCCCTGGGGTTGCAAAAGAGATGGACTCGACAGAGTGACTAAACAACAACAAAGATGCACTTGGATATATTAGCATTCCACAAATTGGTAGCTCCATATCTGAACTCATCATCATATCCACCAGACATGGTCTTTTTGGGTAAACCATTTTCCTTCCCCTGAACCCCAAATTCCCCATCTGTAAACTCTTAAGCATCTTGTGAGTCAGGTAAACATACACCCATACGTACACGATTGTACACACAACTTAAATTTCATTTAACTCTGAGAGACTGAGGCTAGTCTGTTATATTCATTCATAAATTTCTATCCTTTCACAATATTATTCACTGTAGAATTAGGTACTGCATAAAAAATATATATAATTTAAATTTAATCCCTAACTTCTCCCAACCCCATTAGATTATGGCTATTTGTAGCTATATGAAGAATAAACCATTGCATTCCTAGTATATACTCCAGTCTTGGGCACAGAGAAAATATTCAATAAATAATTATTTGATGAATAAAAAGACACTGGTTTTCATGTCTGATGATTTTCTTAGATTTGTTGAAATTACTTCAATACAAGCATTGCATTGATACAGTTTGCCTTGATTTTTATAAATTTAAATCATTAGTCTTCTATTTTTAATCAATTTGATACAGATAAGTCAAATTACCTCACTTGAACTATTGTTCATGTTTACCTTACTAACTCAAAATTTTTCAATAATTTCACATTAACAAAAGAATAATGCCTAATTTTTTAGGCAGAGAATCAAAGCCTTAAATATTTTTTTTTCTTGGAATCTATAATTTTTTTTCCAGCTGGCCTTAAAATTGAGTATGTAGATACAACTGGGTACTGGTAAACAGATTAAGCCATGGTGATGTGCCTTCCTTCCAGGAAGGGTCCATGAGAAATTTGAATGCATGAGTCTACAACCTTCTCCATCTGTTTGCTGGATGTCAAAAAAGCAGGACACTCTTGGAAATTTTATATTAAAAATAATAGAACACCCGTCTCCTATTGGTTGAATGGGTAGAACAGACAAGCTCCCTTCAATCCAACACATCAATTAAATTTTACATGAATCAGAAGTACATTTCTATTTGGTAAAGCTATTGAGATTCTAAGGTTTATTGATTATATTATCTCATGTTGATTAACTCATGTACCCTTACATCAATATTCCTCTTTAGAAATATTTTCCTCTAGTCAAACCAAACTGTAACTTTTTTTTCCTCTCTACGTATGTAAAAGGCATACCCTATACTGTGTATATTGCATGTCTAACAGAAAGAAGACCTTGTATTAATAGAACTATATACCACATTATCCCTCACTGAAGTTGCAGATGATCAAGCAAATCATGGTCAAGAATGAATCAGTTCTATTCTCTCTCCCCACTTTGGGACAGAGAAGAACTGAATTCAAGCTGAATGGAGACTGAAAGCTACCATTCTTGATAGTCACAATGGACCAAATATAGTAAGAGCAGAGAACACAGATATGCAAAACCATCTTTCTCAGCCTCTACTCTTTCAGTGAAGAAGCTACAGGAAAAAAATCAACATTGAGGAGCAGTGTGGGGGATGTGATGTCCCAGATGCTGACAGGAGGTCTGGAAAGCATTGATAGGGATGTAGGGGAAGAAAAGGAACTTCCCTTTACTCTGTAGAGTTCTCATATGAGACCCCTGTAAGGAAAACCATATTCACAAGAGAAAAACAAACAGAGGTTTATTGACAAGCATGTGTCACATATACAGGGGAGATCTGTCAGTTCAGTTCAGTTGCTCAGTCGTGTCCAGCTCTTTGCGACCCCATGGACTGCAGCACACCAGGCTTCCCTGTCCATGTGAGTAGCACCCAGAGGTGGTTTAAATTTCAGGATTAAATGCCATCTTCATTAGGAAAGTAAGAAGGGGATGTAGACCTCTTAGGGGAGAGAAAATGATTTTTTGAAAAAAAGATGAACAGATGGCCTTAGGTGCCCTTAGGACAGATGGGAGAAATGGTGGCTGGTGATAAAGTTTGTCTGGGTGAAGTGTCAAATTCTTGTCTCCTTTCCTGTGATGAATCAATCTTTCCTGGTTGATGAGACTCCCAGGGAGGGGATTTATAACGACTGAGTTCATTGGAGGATCTGTCTTTATGCTGATTAGAGGAGTTCAGAGAAAATGTCCCCTTAAAAATTTGCTGTTTTTCAAGTGCCTACAATTCAAAATAATTGATACATCAGAGCAATGCATTTTGGGATGTCATCTTCTGCTACCCTACAGGGACATACTCAGATGATAGCAAGGTGTGACCAGTCAGAAAGAATATCAGTGATTTAGGACAGTGTTTCATGTGATTTACTTTGGATGCTACATCCTGGAAGGAATTAAAATGATGAGAGGATTTAAGTAGAGAAACCCAGGTGCTCCACAGCACAGGCAGGAGTGTGAGGCACCTTTGGAAGAACACAGTCTGCACTGGTTACTATATCATCTCCAGACCCTGCCCACGAACTGAAAGCATTTTGTGATATAGATTTGATTAACACAGGATAGATAGGAAAGTATGTCTATCTATTGTGTTGATACTTATTGCCATGCACAGATTCCTTCTCAAGAAATCACATAGATAATCATTTGAAAGATGCTCATGTTAGTAAGAGGAACCACGCAAGCCCAGAGAGGGTGGGCTTTTCTATTCAGACCTATTTCAATGCTACCATCTGGAATCTCACTCTTGGCTTTTGTTTCATTTCTGCTACATTATGTCCAGGCTTTGAAAAGCTTAAATTCCCTCAGCATATTGGAGCCAAACCCAGCACCAGTTTAGGACTGTAACACATTCACACTGGCTCCATGCTCTTTTTCTTTTAAAACAATTTCTCCATACCTTTCTGAATGTACCATTGCTTTTCTTCTTCTTTTGAAGAGGGAAGTAAATTCCTACAACCCTGAGTCTAATTGCTGGTTGTAAAGTAATCATGGCTTGTTTCTTTCTCCACAGCAAAAGAGACTGGCCAAATGTACCATGTCGAGAGCCAGCAGAGGCCTTGGGCAGCAGGCAGATGGGTTGTACCTGACCCCAAAGATGCAGGAACCCAGCCATGGTCATTCAGTTCTGGACCAAGCAAATCATACAGAGAGGTTTTTCGCTGAGATGGCATTCCTGCAAACCAAATGGGCTCGAGTTCCCTGGAAAGTAATGGGGGTCATTGAGAAGCCAGAAAAATAAAGACTCTTAATGGAGTAAGAGTTACAAATGCCTATGGCATATGGAATAAATTGTGAAGAAGTAATCATGAGACTCAAAACCATAGATTTAATAAGACTCCATTTGCACCACACATACAAACAGAATTAGAAATAAATCCTATATGATAGCTTGGGCAAACTAGCACAAGACCACTTACCATATATAGATAGATAGATAGATACAAATGTATATATGTATATATATTTGTTTATTTTTTAAGAAGGAAGGATAAATTGTACTTTATGTCATTATGTTGACACTTGCAAACAAATGCATGCTATAAAATAAGCATAATGCTTGAGAGATCATTTTTAACATTTAATTAGCTCCCTCTTTTAAACATTTCACCTATCATATGATAGTAGACTTAGAAATTTTGCTTTGTCATCAAGAAAATTCATGCTTTTATAACCTAATGTAATGGTTTGTATCTCTATTTCTAGCATTGGAACTGAAGAGAGCTAGCAACATTTGAAAGCTGAAATTTTTCTCTGTGAATTCAATTTAATTTTATGTTTCACTCAGCAGGGTGCATATATAGAGTGATTCATTTAACTTTCAGCTTCTCAAATATTTCCCCCATATTTTTGTGTTTGGATTTCTTAAACTATAGGTAGAGGCTTAAGCATAATACTACTTGAGCTTTTTTTCAATGCAGAAAAGGAATGGTTGTGGGGTGTCCCATATTAACCCCCAAATTATGAATGGAATATCAGCTATAAATCTCAATTTGCTGATATGTTTAGTTTTCCATTTATACAAAATAAAAGGTGATTTATATAAAACCGATTACTTAAAGAATACCTTGTAAAACTCCATAGTTTGTGCTCCAAGCAGTAAAAACTAATGCGGTTTGAAATTAAATGATTTTACTCTTCATTGGTAGCAATTATATTAATGATAGAAACGAATTTTTTGTATTCTTAGTTGTGCATGGTTATCCATTCTCCTTTTCCAAATCTGAATGATACTATTTCAGGATTTGGGTCATATCTTTAAAAAATATAAAATAATATTTTGCACATGAAATTAATATATATTGTGCATTTTTAATATTATGGAGCCATTAATGAACTCCTGTGTATACATTCTCCTTTTAAACTGTCCATGTGCTTACCCTAATCACATTACTCTGGGCTCTTTTCCAGGACCAACCACTCTCCTGCATATGCATATGAAATTTATAATTTCTTTCTATTTTATAAATTATAATCTTACCCGCCTTGAATGTAGTCTTAACCAATATATCACCTAATTACTTTTATTTTCAAGGTTCATAAAAGTGTTATTTTGTAGGTTCAGTTCAGGTCAGTCACCCATGGACAGCAGCACGCCAGGCTTCCCTGTCCATCACCAACTCCCAGAGCTTGCTCGAACTCATGTCCATCGAGTCAGTGATGCCACCCAACCATCCCATCCTCTGTCGTCCTCTTCTCCTCCTGCCTTCAATCTTGTCCAGCATCAGGGTCTTTTCCAATGAATCAGTTCTTTGCATCAGGTAGCCAAAGTACTGGGGTTTCAGCTTCAGCATCAGTCCTTTCAATGAGTATTCAGGACTGATTTATTTTAGGATGGACCGGTTTGATCTCCTTGCAGTCCAAGGGACTCTCAATTAGAGTAGGTGGTGGTCTTGTAGGTCACCATCTTGTAGGTGTTGGTCTCTAATTGGCTTGATTTTGCCTAACAGTATTTGTATGAATCATCCATTTTTGTTGAATGTTGTTATAGATTGTTTATTTTCACTGCTGTATATATTGCTTTCGGTGGATATACTGTAATTGGTTTATCTGATATTCTGATGATTAAATTTGTCTTGTTTTCAGCTTTTGTTTTATCTTGGTACTATATGTTGCCCTACTATATATTCTACTTTAGACATCTCTTGGTTGGTGAAATAGCCTCCAAACTTTACTGATGGTGACCCACCACTAGAAAAATTTCACAATATGGCTAGGCAAATATTGTGAAGACCCGTGCAGAGTGTGGGATATTACCCCACTTGCAACCTAGTGATTATTATTACCACATGGATGCTGGCAGAAGACATGAAATTCT
>NW_011494868.1:1378258-1384664 GCF_000754665.1 Bison bison bison | reverse complement strand
CAGAGACACAAGACCTCATTGCTCTGGCAAAAGCACTACCCAGAGCTCCACATTTGCTGGCATCAGATTCCCATGCCCTCAAGTTCCACAGGCGTGACAAGAAGGGTTGGTGAGGGATGCCTGAACATGAAGTGATCTGTGTTCCAAGAGAAAACATGCAGCTTGGGCAAGCTTGCGCTTACACAGTAAGCCTGCACTTTGTCTGGGGGGAGACATTACCTCATCCGTCAAAGCTCTTCACTGCAAACACAACAGTGAGTACTGACCAGGGCAAAGAGCTGCCAGAGCTTTAAGGCCTTGGCACACCCAGCAGGAGTGTGGACACAAGTGTCGGTAGTGGATTGCCTCTCACGACAAGTATGTGTATGACTGAAGCTCTTACACTTCACACGTTAGGGGAATGTTGATTTTTTTCTTCTACATTTCATTTTCAAAAATCTGTGTGTGACCCACTGAAACAATTGTACAACTTAAAATGCAGCAACTCTCACTTAAAAAAAAAAAAACAGAAATATAATATGTAAAAGTCAATATATTAAGTCGTAGGCCTGAGAGTGTGATTGCTGGATTACATTCAGCCTTAAAATTGAATGTGAACTGTTTTATAAAGTAATTTATCATTATTTTCACATCAGTGTATGAATATTCTCCTGGTATATATCTTCACCACCACTTGGTTTTGTTAGACGTTTTATGTTTTGATAATCAAGTGATGCATAATTATCTCTGATTTGACTTTAATTTGCATTTTCGCATATTTTTAAATTGAGATACTCATCCCTTTCAAATTGACATACAAATTATTTACATTTGTCAGTTACGTATTTTTCCAATATTTTCTCATTGTTTGTGGTTCAATTTTTCATTTAATTTCTGGTGGCATATATAAATGGAATTTCTTTTAATGTTTTCTATTTTTAATTTACAGTTTGTAAGTTTTTCATGTATAAAAAATCACTCTAGATTATAAATCATAAAAACATTCTCCTAAATGCCCTTCAAAATTTTAAATGCCTTTATTATTCAAATACTGAATATTACAACTGAACTGATCATGTCATTTGAATCAACCAAATACCTAAGAAAAACTGTAACAAAAGAAAAGATAAACCTATACAAAGTAATTAAAAGGCATTATTGAGAACCAGTATAACTTAAATGAAAGCAAATATTCATGAAATGGAAGACTTACTATGGAAAGAGGGCAATTATCTTCAAATTCATCTGTAAATGTACTCAATTCATCTGTAAATTTACTTAATTCATTTGTATATTTACTCAAATCCCAAGAAAAATTCCAACAGAATTTTGTCTTGAAAATTACAAGCTTTATGAATATGAAGTTAAATATGACTTAAAATTCATATAAAAATTCAAAGGGCCAAAGATAGCCAATGCAATCTTGCATAAAGAGACTGAAATAGGACTCCCATACATCATACCTTACTTGAAAGCCACTGTAATTAAAATGGGCTTCCCAGGTAGCACTAGTGGTAAAGAACCTACCTGCTAATACAGGAGACATAAGAGCCATGGTTTGATCCTTGGGTCAAGAAGATCCTCTGGAGGAGGGCATGGAACCCCATCTAGTATTGCCTGGAGAATCCCATGGACAGAGGAACCTGGTGGGTTATGGCCCTTAGGGTTGCCAAGATTCAGATACAGCTGAAGAGACAGCATGAATGTACGCACGTAATTAAAACAGTATGTGACTGGTGCACAAAAGCACTCACGAGAACAGAGTAGAGAGTTTAGAAACAGGCACAGCCATATACAGACATTTGATTAATGGTAAAGGTGGCACAACAGAAGTGTGAGGAAACAACAGTCATTTAAGTAAATTAGTATCAATTGGACATCAAAAACAGATTTGGAGAATTCCCTGGCCATCCAGTGGTTATGTTGCAGGAAGGCAGACCTTTTCCAGGGCCCGAAACTGGGCTCTTGTCTAACACTTGGAAATGAATTGTCCGAGGAGACACATGTACTGTCAAAGCAAGAGATTTTATTGGGAAGGAGCACCCAGGAGTAGAGCAGCAGGGTAAAGGAACCCAGGAGAACCACAGTCTTGGGTTTTATGTGATGGGATTAGTTTCTGGGCTGTCTTTAGCCAATCATTCTGACTCAGAGTCCTTCCTGATGGTGCAGGCCTTGTTCAGCCAAGATTGATGCCAGCAAGAAGGATTCTGGGAGGTGGTTGGACATGTGATGTCTACTTTTGACCTTTCCTGAACTCTTCGGATTGGTGGTGGCTTATTAGTTCTGTGTTCCTTGTCAGGACCTCCTGTTGTAAAGCAACTCATGCAAATGGTTACTGTGGTGCCTGGCCAGGGTGGGCAATTTCAGTCAATGTGCTTGCCCTGACAGTTAGGACTCTGTGCTTCCACTGTAGGGGATATGGGTTCGAGCCCTGGTTGGGAAACTAAAATCCCATGTGGCACACAACACAGACAAAAAAAAGAAAAGAAAAGAAAAAGCATATCTTGGTACACTCATTGTACAAACTAGTTAACTTCAGATAGACTTTAGATTTTAATGTAAAATAAATATTTCAAAGGATAATATAGAGAATATCTTCATTGCTGCAGAGTATATAAAGACTATATAGATTAAACAGGGTGCAATCCCATAATTATTTAAAAAATTAACAAATATTATATAGAAGTTAGGGTTTCCCTAGTGGCTCATACAGTTAATAATCTGCTTGCAACACAGAAGATGTGAGTTTGACCCCTGGGTTGTGAAGATGCTCTGGAGAAGGGAATGGCTACGTACTCCAGTATTCTTGCCTAGAGAACTCCATAGACTGAGCCTGGCAGGCTACAGTCCATGGGATTGCAGAGTTGGACATGACTAAGCTATGAACACAGCAACAATAACAATATGGCAACAACATATGGCAACGATATGGCAATATGGAAATTAAAAAAAAAACAATTAAATTTATATATTGTTTGTCAATATACACTATACCTTGAAGGGAAATGATAAGGCTAGCCCTAGAATGAGAAGTTTGCAATACATATTATTGACAAAAGATTAAAGATTTGTTTCCAGGATATATAAAAAGTAATTCCTATAAAGTAATGAAAAAAGAAAGAAAACCCAATAAAAAATGACCAAAAGACTTCAACAGAAATTTCACAAATGAGGATATTCAAATAGAAATAAGTACTTGAAAATGTACTCAACCTCATTAATTATCCAGGAATTTCAAATTGAAACTACAGTGACATACAACTTGAGAGGAAATAAATAAGAAGAGTGGAAATCCTCTATGTTGGTTAGAATATAAAGCAGTTTCTTAAGCATTGTTGATCCATGTGAGTAGATAGCTTTCTTTGGCTATCATCCTCCATAGAGTCTTCATAATATATCATGTCCAAGTCATAAGTGGTAAATGGATAATCCATAAAAGAATTCAAGTATACTTTACAACTTTACCATGTTTAATTATGAAAGTAGTTCTTTTTTATTTTCAAAACCTGTGTCCAGAAATTTCATTCTATAACAAGCAATTTCTATGTTTTTTTCTATATTTATCACTTATCTTTATACATCCACAATTTAAATTCTTTTTTTTGTTGTTGTTGTTTCTGATACTTTATTAAGAAAACTAGTTATTTCCGGGATTATCTATAGAATTCATGAACTTTTCCCAATTGAAAATGTGGGCAGGATTAATTTATGCTTCATTAAGTTGGTGCAATCCCATGTATGATGATTTGATTGACACATGGGGAAAACTTCCTAATTTCTCTCTCTCTACCTCTCCTTCTCTCTCTTTGTCTGTCTCTCATTTATCTATATGTTTAAATGTGTCTATCTATGTGTTTAAATCATTTATGTCAATTACCACTGGTAAACACTCCATCTAAAAAAATATCTTCCCTCTTCCAGTGCCTGGATCATCTATTTTCACTGTCCATTCTACACTTATTTGACATGGCATATTTATTTAAGAACACTAATAATAGTTGGCAATTTGAGCAGTCTCAATAAAATCCACAAGTCAAGGTTTTTTAGTTCTCATATTTAAATACTTTTCATATTACTCTGTACCTTAGCATCTATAAAAGTTGGAAAGACAAAAAAACAGACCATGAAATGCAGGTTGTCTGGGAAAAGGAAACATATTTCTTTGTGGGACCTCATTGTGAGAATGAATAACTTAAGAAAACACTATAAAACCAAGGATTATATGATCCATGAGAGTTATTCAGCAAAAGATGTAGATGATACATTTTTGAGCTGAAAAAAGAACTAAAAGTTCAACAGAGTTTGAATGGAAAAAACTAATGATGCTGTTGAAGAATTCAAGTCTCTTTTCTTCCCCTTATACTGGGCACATTTTGTTAATTTGTATAATTCTCACTGTGAAGATATGTAAGCATGAGACCTCTGTCCTAAATTATTTGTTTTGTTTTGTTTTTCTAAGGAGTTTTCATTAGTGACGGGCTGGGTTAATTCCTGGAAAAGCTCAAATTTATTCTCCTGATGCAATCATCAAATCTGTCTCATGTTATTAGTTCAGTTCAGTTTAGTTGCTCAGTCGTGTCCGACTCTTTGCAATCCCATGAACTGCAGCACACCAGGCCTCCCTGTACGTCAACAAATCCCGGAGTCTACCTAAACACATGTCCATTGAGTCGATGATGCCAGCCAACCATCTCATGCTCTGTCATCCCCTTCTTCTCCT
Organism: Bison bison bison; assembly: GCF_000754665.1. Taxonomy (NCBI): domain Eukaryota; kingdom Metazoa; phylum Chordata; class Mammalia; order Artiodactyla; family Bovidae; genus Bison; species Bison bison. Next base: position 1,379,965 of record NW_011494868.1, on the reverse strand, counting down.
TCCCTCAATCTTTCCCAGCATCAGGGTCTTTTCAAATGAGTCAGTACTTCGAATCAGGTGGCCAAAGTATTGGAGTTTCAGCTTCAACATCAGTCCTTCCAATGAACACCCAGGACTGATCTCTTTTAGGATGGACTGGTTAGATCTCCTTGCAGTTCAAGGGACTCTCAAGAGTCTTCTCCAGCACCACAGTTCAAAAGCATAAATTCTTTGGTGCTCAGCTTTCTTTTTTTTTTTTTATTTTTTTCTCTTTTTTAAATTAAATTTATTTATTTTAATTAGAGGCCAATTACTTTACAATATTGTATTAGTTTTGCCATACATCAACATGAATCTGCCACGGTGTACACATGTTCCCAATCCTGAACCCCTCTCCCACCTCCCTCCCCATACCATCCCTCTGGGTCATCCCAGTGCACCAGCCCCAAGCTTCCTGTATCCTGCATTGAACCTTTATAGTCCAACTCTCACATCCATACACGACTACTGGAAAAACCATAGCCTTGACTAGATGGACCGTTGTTGGCAAAGTAATGTCTCTGCTTTTTAACATGCTCTCTAGGTTGGTCATAACTTTCCTTCCAAGGAGTTGAGTGTCTTTTAACTTCATGTCTGCAATCACCATCTGCAGTGATTTTGGAGCCCCAAAAAATAAAGTCAGCCACTGTTTCCCCATCTATTTGCTATGAAGTGATGGGACTGGATGCCATGATCTTAGTTTTCTGAATGTTTAGCTTTAAGTCAACTTTTTCACTCTCCTCTTTCACTTTCATTAAAACAATAATAATAATTAAAAAAACTAAAAGCCTATTTTAATTACAGTGGCTCATCAAATTATCCATATTTCTTGGGCATAATTTTTTATCTCTGTGTCTTATACAATTTCAATGCAGACTTTCATCTTGGCATCTTTATGAATCTTCCTCAAATTACATCAGGTCACAAAATCCTGACATTTCTGCATACAATTCTAGCTCTTAGAATATATATGTACTAATAGTCACACTCAAGTAGGTAATTTCTATTAATTATATTTGTATAATGTCAAATTAACATAACTATGATTTTCTTTGTATTCCTCTTACATAATCTACAAACCTTTCATAAAACTGAAGCTAATAAATGAATATTGAGCAAAATCTCAAAATAATGTCACTGAAACCAATTTCCAGCTCAATTTTTCTCCTGTTATGGGTCAACAGTCCAGAATTATTAGTATTATCCATAGACTCTGAGCTATTTGTCTAAAGCAGAGTGATACCCATCCCCATTCAAGTTTTCTTGTGGTTGGTTTAAAACCATTCCTTGCTTCTGGAGATATTTTTTATCAAAATTTCCTCTTAACACCTTCTGTGTTGAGGATTTAATACCAGTGGAATTCTGGAAGTGGAATCATTAGGATGTCCTTTACCAACCTAGATTGCATATTCAAAAGCAGAGACATTACTTTGCCAACAAAGGTTCATCTAGTCAAGGCTATAGTTTTTCCTGTGGTCATGTATGGATGTGAGAGTTGGACTGTGAAGAAGGCTGAGTGCCGAAGAACTGATGCTTTTGAACTGTGGTGTTGGAGAAGACTCTTGAGAGTTCCTTGGATGGCAAGGAGATCCAACCAGTCCATTCTGAAGGAGATCAGCCCTGGGATTTCTTTGGAAGGAATGATGCTGAAGCTGAAACTCCAGTACTTTGGCCACCTCATGCGAAGAG
>NW_011494868.1:1332851-1378158 GCF_000754665.1 Bison bison bison | reverse complement strand
ACAGACTGTGGTGTTGGAGAAGACTCTTGAGAGTTCCTTGGATGGCAAGGAGATCCAACCAGTCCATTCTGAAGGAGATCAGCCCTGGGATTTCTTTGGAAGGAATGATGCTGAAGCTGAAACTCCAGTACTTTGGCCACCTCATGCGAAGAGTTGACTCATTGGAAAAGACTCTGATGCTGGGAGGGATTGGGGGCAAGAGGAGAAGGGGACAACAGAGGATGAGATGGCTGGATGGCATCACTGACTCAATGGATGTGAGTCTCAGTGAACTCTGGGAGTTGGTGATGGACAGGGAGGCCTGGCATGCTGCGATTCATGGGGTCGCAAAGAGTCGGACACGACTGAGCGACTGATCTGATCTTAAGTCCTTTTCCATAAATGAATGATTCATTGGGACAATGAAAGAAAGGATAAGTTTGCCTGCTCAATATTGCCCATCATTTTTGATGAATGTGGTTCACCTTTGTGCAAGAAGTGCAGTTTAGCACTAGTACCTTTTCTGGAATTTACAGAGAAGGAAACTGTAAAATATCTTAGAAATGTATCCATAGAAGGAACACACTGAGGTGGGAATTTTCAAAATCTGAACTACATCAAATGCAACATAAAGTCAGTCCTGTCCAGGAAATTCCTTACTGGTATCAGTGGTAGGACGCCACTTCCACTGCAGGAGGCAGGGGTTCAATCCCTGCGTCAAGGAACTGAGATCCTGCATGCCACACAGAGCAGCCAAAAAAGAAAAAGAAAAAACAAACAAACAAACACAATGCTGTTTGATATCCAAGATATCTACAGGGTAAAATTTGACGTTTTTTTCTTTTTGTAGCCTTATTGGCTTGGTATTGACTTCCACATAGCAACATTTCACTTCTTTATGTCTTCTATGCATAGGAACCTGAAATGACACGTCCATGAATCAAGGCAAATTGGAAGTGGTCAAACAAGAGATGGCAAGAGTGAATGTCGACATTCTAGGAATCAGCGAACTGAAATGGACTGGAATGGGTGAATTTAACTCAGATGACCATTATATCTACTACTGTGGGCAGGAATCCCTCAGAAGAAATGGAGGAGCCATCATGGTCAACAAAAGAGTCTGAAATGCAGTACTTGGATGCAATCTCAAAAACGACAGAATGATCTCTATTCGTTTCCAAGGCAAACCATTCAATATCACAGTAATCCAAGTCTATGCCCCAACCAGTAACGCTGAAGAAGCTGAAGTAGAACGGTTCTATGAAGACCTACAAGACCTTTTAGAACTAATACCCAAAAAAGATGTCCTTTTCATTATAAGGGACTGGAATGCAAATGTAGGAAGTCAAGAAACACCTGGAGTAACAGGCAAATTTGGCCGTGGAATACGGAATGAAGCAGGGCAAAGACTAATAGAGTTTTGCCAAGAAAATGCACTGGTCATAACAGACACCCTCTTCCAACAACACAAGAGAAGACTCTATACATGGACATCACCAGATGGTCAACACCGAAATCAGATTGATTATATTCTTTGCAGCCAAAGATGGAGAAGCTCTATACAGTCAGCAAAAACAAGGCCAGGATTTGACTGTGGCTCAGACCATGAACTCCTTATTGCCAAATTCAGACTGATATTGAAGAAAGTAGGGAAAACCACTAGACCATTCAGGTATGACCTAAATCAAATCCCTTATGATTATACAGTGGAAGTGAGAAATAGATTTAAGGGCCTAGATCTGATAGATAAGAGTGCCTGATGAGATATGGAATGAGGTTCATGACATTGTACAGGAGACAGGGATCAAGACAATCCCCATGGGAAAGAAATGCAAAAAAAACAAAATGGGTGTCTGGGGAGGCCTTACAAATAGCTGTGAAAAGAAGAGAAGTGAAAAGCAAAGGAGAAAAGGAAAGATATAAACATCTGAATGCAGAGTTCCAAAGAATAGCAAGAGGAGATAAGAAAACCTTCTTCCACAATCAATGCAAAGAAATAGAGGAAAACAACAGAATGGGAAAGACTAGGGATCTCTTCAAGAAAATCAGAGATACTAAGGGAACATTTCATGCAAAGAAGAGCTCCATAAAGGACAGAAATAGTATGGACCTAACAGAAGCAGAAGATATTAAGAAGAGATGGCAAAAATACACAGAAGAACTGTACAAAAAATATCTTCATGACCCAGATAATCATGATGGTGTGATCACTGACCTAGAGCCAGACATCCTGGAATGTGAAGTCAAGTAGGCCTTAGAAAGCATCACTACGAACAAAGCTAGTGGAGGTGATGGAATTCCAATTGAGCTGTTCCAAATCCTGAAAGATGATGCTGTGAAAGTGCTGAACTCAATATGCCAGCAAATTTGGAAAACTCAGCAGTGGCCACAGGACTGGAAAAGGTCAGTTTTCATTCCAATCTCAAAGAAAGGCAATGCCAAAGAATGCTCAAACTACCGCACAATTGCAACTCATCTCACATACCAGTAAAGTAATGCTTAAAATTCTCCAAGCCAGGCTTCAGCAATATGTGAACCGTGAAATTCCTGGTGTTCAAGCTGGTTTTAGAAAAGGCAGAGGAACCAGAGATCAAAGTGCCAACATCTGCTGGATCATGGAAAAAGCAAGAGAGTTCCAGAAAAGCATCTAGTTCTGCTTTACTGACTATGCCAAAGCCTTTGACTGTGTGGATCACAATAAACTGTGGAAAATTCTGAAAGAGATGGGAATACCAGACCACCTGACCTGCCTCTTCAGAAATCGGTATGCAGGTCAGGAAGCAACAGTTAGAACTGGACATGGAACAACAGACTGGTTCCAAATAGGAAAAGGAGTACGTCAAGGCTGTATATTGTCACCCTGCTTATTTAACTTCTATGCAGAGTACATCATGAGAAACGCTGGACTGGAAGAAATACAAGCTGGAATCAAGATTGCTGGGAGAAATATCAATAACCTCAGATATGCTGATGACACCACCCTTATGGCAGAAAGTGAAGAGGAACTAAAAAGCCTCTTGATGATAGTGAAAGTGGAGAGTGAAAAAGTGGGCTTAAAGCTCAACATTCAGAAAATGAAGATCATGGCATCCAGTCCCATCACTTCATGGGAAATAGATGGGGAAACAGTGGAAACAGTGTCAGACTTTATTTTTCCGGGATCCAAAATCACTGCAGATGGTGACTGCAGCCATGAAATTAAAAGACACTTACTCCTTGGAAGGAAAGTTATGACCAACCTAGATAGCATATTCAAAAGCAGAGACATTACTTTGCCAATAAAGATTCATCTAGTCAAGGCTATGGTTTTTCCTGTGGTCATATATGCATGGGAGAGTTGGACTGTGAAGAAGGCTGAGCGCCGAAGAATTGATGCTTTTGAACTGTGGTGTTGGAGAACACTCTTGAGAGTCCCTTGGACTGCAAGGAGATCCAACCAGTCCATTCTGAAGGAGATCAGCCCTGGGATTTTTTTGGAAGGAATGATGCTGAAGCTGAAACTCCAGTACTTTGGCCACTTCATGCAAAGAGTTTACTCATTGGAAAATACTCTGATGCTGGGAGGGATTGGGGGCAGGAGGAGAAAGGGACGACAGAGGATGAGATGGCTGGATGGCATCACTGACTCGATGGACGTGAGTCTGAATGAACTCCGGGAGTTGGTGATGGACAGGGAGGCCTGGTGTGCTGCGATTCATGGGGTTGCAAAGAGTCGGACATGACTGAGCAACTGATCTGATCTGATCTGATTTGATGTTCATATTAAAACGTGGCTTTAGGGCTTCCCTTGTGGCTCAGCTGGTAAAAAATCTGCCTGCAATACGGGAGATCTGGGTTTGGTCCCTGGTTTGGAAGATCCCCTGGAGAAGCGAAAGGCTACCCACTCTAGTATTCTGGCCTGGAGAATTCTATGGACTAAATCCATGAGGTTGCAAAGAGTCAGACACTACTGAGCGACTTTCACTTTCATTTAGTGGCATGAGGGCTTCCCTGATAGCTCAGTTGCTAAAGAATCCGCCTGCAGTGCAGGAGACCCCAGTTTGATTCCTGGGTCAGAAGATCCCCTTGAGAAGAGAAACGCTGCCCACTCCAGTATTCTGGCCTGGAGAATCCCATGGAATCACAAAGGGTGTGACACAACTGAGCCATTTTTACTTTAGTCGCATGGCGTTCAGTAGTATATTGGGTTGACTTGCAACAGTTTCTGAGAGCACTGTGTGCATTTCTTCCTGATTCCATTTTGAGTGGCATTATGTTTACAGCTTGTAGTTGGTCACAGTGAGAGCATTTATACCATGAAAACTGGCATACCCCTTATTATCAGAGCTTCCCCATTTCCAGCGACCCATTGGGCTAAGAATTAATCATCACAACACTACATTGCTACTTTCAAAGGGTGAATTGCAGAAGCCTCTCACATTGTCACCAAAGTGCCGATGAAAACTGCCAGTATAATATTTTGTTCATCTATAAACACAAAACTGTTTTCCCATTCACAACTTTGCCTGGCTATTACCAACTAATGACTCAATGAAATGAAATATACCAAAAAGAGTAATTGGTATACACTTTCTCAGGTAATATAAAATATATTGTGTTTAAATATAATTTATCTTTTGCAAAGTAAACATAGCCAGAAGAAATGAAATATGGAGAAACCCCAGGAGACTTCAATTTAATTTGAATTTCATCTTTTATGCTTATAATGGAAGTGATCTTAAATTATGTAATTTCTTTAAGCTTCAGATAGTTTGTAAGTAAACTTGGAATTGATATTTACATTTTAGGATTATTGTGGCTGTATGTTTTCCAAATTGTAGGAAATAAATGCACATAACTACTCACACATCAAAGAAAATACCTAAATCCTTTGAGAACACAGTCTACAATCCTTTCCATTGTTGCAATGTTTAGGGTGTTAATTTCTTAAATCTTGCCTCAGTCCAACCTCTTGGGACACATTGAGCCAATTCCCCCTTTTTTTGAAATCTCAGGTATGTCACTAAGTAGTTCAAGTAGTTGTGTGGTTCTGGGCACAGCACTTAATTGATATAAGCCTTGGTCATCTCATATGTAAAATAAGGATAGTAAAACTTACATACTTCTAATAAAAATATATAAAATAATGTTAACATAATTATCCCAGGAATGTTTCCGCATAATTACTTAATAATGACTATTTGCTTTGTTAATATTAGAATTACTATTATCTTTGTTGCTACCATCACTTTTACTAGCAGGAATTTGTATGTTGTGTCTTGGGTGCACACTTCTGTCAAAAATATGAATAGAAGGTAATGGAAAAATGTATCTCCCTTTCACGAAGGGTGTATTTAGCAAAGGGATACAGGTCCGTCTAGTCAAAGCTATGGTTTTTCCAGTAGTCATGTATGGATGTGAGAGTTGGACTATAAAGAAAGCTGAGCATCAAAGAATTGATTCTTTTGAATTGTGGTGTGTTGGAGGAGGCTCTTGAGAGTCCCTTGGACTGCAAGGAGATCCAACAAGTCCATGCTAAAGGAAATCAGTCTTGAATATTCATTGGAAGGACTGATGCTGAAGCTGAAACTCCAATATTTGACCACCTGATGCAAAGAACTGACTCCTTGGAAAAGACCCTGATGCTGGGAAAGATTGAAGGTGGGAGGAGAAGACGACAACAGAGGATGAGATGGTTGGATGGCATCACCGACTCAGTGGGCATGAGTCTGAGTAAATTCTGGGAGTTGGTGATGGACAGGGAAGCCTGGCGTGCTGCAGTCCATGGGGTTGCAAACAGCTGGACACGAATGAGCGACTGAACTGAACTGGACCGACAGGCCACCTGTCAGAGGTTGCAAACCTGACACTGATACTGACCCGAATATCTATCACCATGTCCTCGAGTGATATCGGGATGCCTAGTCCTCCTAACTTCACATTTCATTTCCAAAACGCCTCAGGAAACAAATGCTAAGGTGTCTTCCTTCACTGGGTACAAAGTCACGAGTTCTGGAAAAAGGAAATACGGTGTGCCTTGCTTGAGGCACTGGAGGAAAACAGAGTCCTACTGGAGTGAAGGCAGTGCCTTGCCTGTTCTTAAAGATGTCATGTTTATCCTTCATCTCAGAATTTTTCTGAGGGGCTGAAGTCAAGGCTGTGGTTTTTCCAGTGGTCATGTATAGATGTGAGAGTTGAACTATAAAGAAAGCTGAAAGCAGAAGAATGGATGCTTTTGAACTATGGTGTTGGAGAAGACTCTTGACAGTCCCTTGGACGGCAAGGAGATCCAACCAGTCCATCCTAAAGGAAATCATTCCTGAGTGTTCATTGGAGGGACTGATGTTGAAGCTGAAACTCTAATACTTTGCCTACCTGATGCAAAGAGCTTACTCATTTGAAAAGACCCTGATACTGGGAAAGATTGAGGGAAGGAGGAGAAGGGGATGACAGAGGATGAGATGGTTGGATGGCATCACCGACTCAGTGGGCATGAGTTTGACTAAACTCCAGGAGTTGATGATGGACAGGGAGGACTGGCGTGCTGCAGTCCATGGGGTCGCAGAGAGTAGGACACAACTGAGCAACGAACTGAACTGAACTGAAGTAACAAGAGAGGCAGTAAAGGCTGAGGTATAGTTTGCGATATTTGATAACAGTGGCATTTAAGTGGGAGGGGAGTGGACCTACCAATTCTTCCACCAGTCATTCACATACTCTGAAACCTGAGCTAATCTCACTGTCACCACGGCTTGCCACATTTTCTACCTTTAAAAACCAACACGTCTTCTGTACTCTCACCTCTCTGCTTTTCCACAACTCCTAAAACTCCTCTAAACTCCTAAAGTTTCAAAGTTACTTTCTTTCAAAAAATTCAAAAACTTTTCCCAAAATGTGTCTAGATTACACTGGATGCATTTATGTATTATCTCCTATGTCACAGGAATTCATGTTCTTTTTTTAATGAGAGTAGGTGATAGAATTTGCCCATGACCCGCAGCTGTTTAATGGTACAGGAGGGATTTTTACAAAAAATTGATTTGTTTAAAAGTACCTGCTTTTTCTGCTACAGTTCACTAGCCCCACGGGCAAGGTTGGATAAAATGAGAGGATTCAGGCAACAATTCTAAATAACTCAGTTGGCTCTCTAAAGGGTTGTAATTAAAGTTGCTCTATTCTGAAAATTCTTTGTGAAGAAAAGAAAAAGAAAGAGCTTACCGTGGACAGCTGGAGCTGATGAAGGGCGTCCAGAGAGAGAAAAATCCAGACAAATGAGACTCTTGGGAAAGACAGGGTCTGGCAGAAGCAGGATAGAGCATGGGTGGAAAGAATATCATTCCTAAAGGCAAAGAGAAGAAGAAATGTCATTGTGAGGTTTGGGGCATTAGTCTCTCTTTTCTGGTTGAAGGAACTTTATTCTTATCTGGCGGGAAAGAATTATTTATTCTTTGGGAAAAGATGGGTCTTCTAATCTTCCATTTACTTAGAGTGTTAACAGATTCCCAAATCCAGGTGTTAGGACAGTAGAGTGGAGAAAAAGCCATTATGCAAAAACACCTGCACACTGGCTTCAGACTTTTTTTTTTCCCCCGAACATAGAATTTCCTTTTTCTAATTATATTTTGTGGACCATAACAGTCTTCAGGGGTGATGCTACTCTCCTCCTTGGACGGGGCTCTTTGAGAAGAAAGAAAGGAGCTTGTTTCATTGATTTTGAGGTTTCTTTTTGTTTAGAACTGATGATTGTGCCATATATATATATATATATATATATTTTGTTTTCTTTATTCTTCCTTTTTATTGCAGCATGCAGTTTGACTTTACTTGTTAAAGTGAGTTGATCAGTGTGAATGCATACCCAGTTAGTCTGCCTCCTCATTGGCCCCTGCTTGCTCTGCAGACCAGAGATACAGGGCAGAGCCTAAGGAGGCTTCAGCAGGGGAAAAGAAGGAGCTTGTTTTTCGAATACATTTATTCTCCACTCCCCTGTCCACCCTGATTTCTGACCTGAAGGGATTAGAATTGAATTTCTTATTCTACCTAATACAAAATGAATTTTATAAAATAAGTGTAGATTTTCATTGGAACCCAAATTAGATCAGCCTCTTGGTTTAGCATTGCTAAAAGGAGAGGAAGTCTATAATAGCCGTTATTCCTATACACTCAGCAGTCAGATCTGGTTTTGAATCCTCTTATAAATACAACAGCAGACAAGTCACATATCCTGTCTGAACCACAGGATTCTCATCTGGAAATGGTGATAATATTAGTCCTCAAAATAATCCGAAATAATCCTTACAATAACTCTAAGGATATATGAATGAAGCTATGAATTTTGAAGATGATTATGAATATCTTAGTACGTAGAACTTAGTGCAAAACCTTGCATAAATTGTTTAATAAATATGATTTTCTTGTCATTATTTTTCCTCATCTACCTCTTCATGTACATTATTTTCTTCTTCTTCTTCCTTTTTTCTCCTTTAACAAATTCCATACTCATGACCTCAAGATGGGCTTTCCAGGGAGCATTAGTGGTAAAGTACATGCCTGCCAATGTAGGAGATATAAGAGTCGTGGGTTTGATCCTCGGGTTGGGAAGATTCCCTGGAGAAAGTCATGGCAACTCATTCCAGTATTCTTGGGGAGGATAAGAGAAAAAGAAGAATCAAATTTAATTTGCATTTTTTATTGTTGCCAGTACTACTGAAATGTGATTGTAGGACTCAGGCTTTTCTACCTCAGCCTTTGTTTACAGGTCCTGAATTACTCTTCCTTTCAGTAGCCATTGACAATTATACTTATTCTGGAGAAGGCAATGGCAACCCACTCCAGTACTCTTGCCTGGAAAATCCCATGGATGGAGGAGCCTGGTGGGCTGCAGTCCATGGGGTCGCTAAGAGTCGGACACGACTGAGCGACTTCACTTTCACTTTTCACTTTCATGCATTGGAGAAAGAAATGGCAGCCCACTCCAGTGTTCTTGCCTGGAGAATCCCAGGGATGGGGGAGCCTGGTGGGCTTCAGTCTATGGGGTCGCACAGAGTCAGACAAGACTGAAGCGACTTAGCAGCAGCAAGTGAAGAAATTCATGGGGTTGCAAAAAGTTGGACACAACTGAGTGACTGAACTGAAGTGAAGAAAATTCAGGTAAAGTTCTCTGGCTATAAAAAAAAAAAAAAAATCCTCAGCTATTAAAATCTACTCTTTGAACAAAAAGAGATGCAACCTGGATCAACTGCTTCTTTAATAGTATTAAATATTCTGAGAGATACCTGGATATCAGCAGGGACTGACAGAGTACAACTGTAATGCCTAAAAGGAAATGGATATTTATTATACACAAAAGAGTACATGTAGAATATTTATTTTGGTGAGGGGAGTATGTCACTTATTCTATGTATTCTTATTCTATATATTAGTGGATATTCTATGTATCCACTTATTCTATGTATTCATAGATGAATATAAGAATACTGGGATGAAGACATAGATCTCATTCCACGGCATAGAATGTAACAGTAGGGACAAAGTTCTGACTGTATAATACCATGCTTTCTTAGCTCTCTTTGGGAGACAGTTGACAAGCAGAATATTAAATTCTGAAACCTGTGGGTTGTGCTTAGAAGAACAGAGGCTGGCATGCAAAAATTGCTTCTTCTTTGCCGTTTTTTTCTCCTCAGTGCATGTTGATGAGTTCTCTAGATAATCTCTTTCCCTAAGATGTGCTTTATATTAACAGAGTCAGTATATTTTGCCAGGTGAAAAGAGCCTAAGATTTTCAGTGGTATACATTTATTATATTAACTGTTTCAACTATTTATATGCCTTATTACTTAGTTAGGAATATTCTTTGTGGTTTTCTTTTGCTATTGTGCTGAGAATATTTCAACCCATGCTTTTCATAGCCAGAAAGGAGAAATAAATGTTCTATGACTCTTATTTCATAAGGATTTCCCTTTTTATTTTCTTCATGCATGAACACTTTCCAAACACATCTTGGTGCATAGAAATCAAAATGCAAATATCTTCTAACATAAATGACTAAATAATAACTAATGTAAAGTCTACTTTGCACAATCACCAGCAGTGGACTTAGTTCTGGTGGGCATTTTTAATAAAGAAGAAAATATTTCTTAGCCAGGCTTAGTCCTTTAGGCCAAGCTGAAGAAAAAAATTAATCTACCACAATACAGATTTCCTATTTTAAAAAAGAAGAACAAAAAGAAATCCTGCCTATGTGAGGATCAGTGTCCTGGCTGAAAGAGAAGAGTCCCTTCTTACGCTCTGTAAATGTCATGTCTCCATTGTCAAGACTTTTACAACTCGAAAATCACTGTACCTGCTCTATGTCATGAAAATATATTTGGCAGTAAAGTGAAATCAAAAATAGTAGACTTTCTTATTTGTTTCTGATAAAGGCAATTTTTCACGAAGAGTCTAAGCATTTAAGATAAAGATTGTTAAGCCTTCCTTTTATACACAGTTGATCCAGTCTCTAAAGTTCATAGATCTATGGAATTTCTATGCATGGAAGGACATTAGAAGAGAGATCCTGATGGAGAGGAAAGCAACAGAGAGCTGACAAGGCAGGGAAGAATTGCAGGGCAAATGTCTAAGGCAGCTGGTAGCTCTGAGGGATGAGCTTAGCACTGGGTGTTGCTTTGTCCTAGAGGTACCTGATGATACATGAAGATGTAGTTGGAAGACTGAGTAACTGAATGGAATTTTTGAAAATTTGGGCAGGTTAGGGTGGGAGTGGTTAGAGCTAAAAAAAAATAAATAAATAAATGGAGCCCAATGCTTGCTATATTGAAAGAGGTATCCTGGCAAATCTCAGTGGGAAATATATAAGCATAATCTCTGCAGATTAAATATATTTAAGATTTAAGATTGTGCTTAAACATATAAGCACAATCAAAATACATCATGAGGAATCAAGTGCATTGAAAATGTTCTGTAATCTTTTATTTAATGTTCTAAGTTATGTTAGACTTAACAAGGCTAGGGTTCATCTTGCAATTTTAAGAGTAAGTGATTCCAGAGAGTAAAATGCAGATCTACTTCAATTTATGACGAAGTTATGTCCCAATAAACTCATCATGGGTTTAAAATATTATAGGTCAAAAATTCACTTAATACAGCAAAGCTACTGAACATCATAGCTTAGCCTAGGCTACCTTAAATGTTCTCAGAAAAATTATGCTAGTCTATAGTTGGGTAGAATGATCTAACATAGAACCTGTTTTACGGTAAGATGTTGAACATCTCATGGAATTTGTTGAACACTGTACTGAGGGTTAAAAGCAGAATGGCTGTGTGGATATAAAACAGTGGTGTGTCAGCTGTTTGTCCTGTGAGCTGGCTTTGCTGGCTGCTTGGCAGCTCACTGTCCATGCCCTGCCTCATGGGCTGCGTATCATGGCATGGAAATGATCAAAATTAAAAATGTGAAGTAAGGATTTTATTGAATCTGTGTCACTTCCATATCATCATAAAAGAGAAACATATTAAGTGGGGCCCTCAGAAGTAGGCATTTATCTGTAAAACTCAACAAATTACTGCAGGAGAAGAAAACATTTTTAAGTGAAAATACATAAAGGAAGAAACTAAAGAAAATATGAGAAATAAAAAGCAGATAGTAAGAAGAAAGATTCATAGTTATATAAGAATAATTTAATTAATATAAAAAAGTAAGCTGTGATATTATAAAGACAATTTGGCTGAGCTAGGGGGAAAAAAAGAAGCTATAATCAAGTTAAGAAACCGGAATGTAAAAAAGAAGGTTAGGGAAAAATTGAATGTGAGAGATTTTAAAGACATGTAGCATGTAAACATTAAACATGAAAAGGGCAAAATATTGCTACCTTAATATTAAAAATGTATTTTTAAATGTAAATAGTATTGCTAGAAAGAAAAGAAGGATCAAAATGGATAAATATCTAACCTGAAAGGTTATACAGATATTAATAGAGATTAAAATATATAAAAGCAAATATTAATAGAAGTGAAAGAGCTATGCACGCTTGCAATCACAGAGGCATCACTCTTTTAGTGAACAGAATAAACAGCTAAAAACAATTAATAGTGATACAGAATATTTAAATAATAAGCAAATATGGCCTAGATTATACTTTGGAGATACTGTACTAAAAAAACATAGAATATATATTCTATTGAAATGATTATAAAAAGTTTGTCAAAATTAATCATATGCTAAGGCATAGCACAGTCTCTATAACATTCATGGAAATTAAATCATCAACAGTGTTTTATATGTTCTTTAACCACAATGCAATTAATAAAGTAGTTAATAATAAAGACTGTAACTAGAAAGTTACTATATGTTTGCACATTAAAACATATGCTTGTATATAACTTTATATTACTTTATATAACTCAATAATTTAAAAAATTACTGATGCTTTTATATTTAGTTTTATGGAAATGTAATGATAGTATTTTCAATAGAGCTCTTGTCACTGATGAACAGAGGAATAAAGAAAGCATAATGGGATTCTAAGATTTTTGTTTCATATATTTATGTCATTTAGAAACGTTCAGTTCAGTTCAATCCCTCAGTCATGTCCAACTCTTTGTGACCCCATGGACTACAGCACGTTAGGCCTCCCTGTCCTTCATCATCTTGCTCAAACTCATGCCCATCAAGTTGGTGATGCCACCCAACCATTTCAACCTCTCATCCCCTTCTCCTCCTGCCCTCAATCTTTCCAGAATCGGGGTCTTTTCTAATGAGTTGGCACTTCTCATCAGGTGGCTGAAGTATTGGAGCTTCAGCTTCATCATCAGTCCTTCCAATGAATATTCAGAGTTGATTTCCTTTGGGATTGACTGGTTTGATCTCCTTGCCATGTGAATGACAGTCAAGAGTCTTCTCCAACACCAGAGTTCAAAAGCATCAATTCTTTGGCAGTCAGCGTTCTTTATGGTCCAACTCTCACATTCATACATGACTACTAGAAGAACCATAGCTTGAATATAGGGACCTTCATCAGCTTAGTAATGTCTCTGCTTTTTAATACACTGTCTTAAGTCTGTCATAGCTTTTCTTCCAAGGAGTGAGCATCTTTTAATTTCATGGCTGCAGTCACCATCTGCAGTAATTTTGGAGCCCTCTTGGAGAAATATCAATAACCTCAGATATGCAGATGACCCCACCCTTATGGCAGAAAGCTAAGAGGAACTAAAGACCCTCTTGATGAAGGTGAAAGAGGGGAGTGAAAAAGTTGGCTTAAAACTCAACATTCAAAAAAATAAGATCATGGCATCAGGTCTCATCACTTCATGGCAAATAGATGGGGAAACAATGGAAACAGTGATAGGCAAACAGTATATTAATTTAAATTAGACAATTAGAATATGGGAGACCATTATTCCATGCTTTAAAAAAGAAATATTCTTTGCTCTGAAACATAATCAGAATCATGTCAATAATTGCATTCATACTGTTTCCATCTAGCCAGCCTCTCATTGCTCTGTGCTGTAATGTAAATCAACAAGCTTTTGAAGTGTTTGATCTGGCTGTCATTCTTTATGATAATGAGTGTTTTGTCAATCACTGCCATGTTAGTTTTTGTTTTTTGCATCTGGATGAGTGTTCCCTCTTTGAGACTGGACAAGGGATGCAAATGAAGGACTAGGAAGAAAACGAGAGGTGATTTTAAAAGACAGCAGGGATGCCAGAAATGAATTTGAAAATACAATCTTTTTTGTGTTCTTGTTTTTTATTTCCTACCAAGACATTGATCTGTGATAATTATAGGAATAAGTTATTTAGTATGTCTTTTGGCAAGGCATTTCAAACTCTCCTAAGAGGATTGCTGTACGAGGTATTTCCCATGAAATAGCTACTGCTGATATAATTATTAAGTATGGATAGAAACAGTAATAACAAACATATTGGCAAATATTTAATTTTTGTAGCTTTTCCAACTTCTACAACTATTACTTGAAGAATCACAAAATGTAAGTTGCAGAAAAGCTAAAACCTATAATATAACCCAAGAAAGCCAACTAGCCAATAATTTCTTTATCCAAATTGTCATGCAGAAGTAGCTACATTCTCTACAGAGGATTGTAACATTTCAAATTGGGTTCAATGACATTATTATAAAGATTAAAATGAAATAAGGTATCTTCCAGATTGCCTTGGCAAAGGAAGGCCTCTAAAAAGGGCCAAGATTTGTGTGGAATTTTGGAATCTATTATGTAAAGCAGTGCAATATTAGAGCTTACAAATATTGTCAGTACTAATTTTCATAGCTTGCCTGTTAATGCTCCATTTGGCCTAAATTTCCTCTAGCTTCAGTTAATCAAATCAGTTTCTACTTATGGGAATGAAGATTCAATGCACTTTATAATTCTTATCTAACCTGCACTTTAATACCCATAAATAGTGAATCCTCTAGAAGTTACCAATACATTTGCCTCAATAGGCAGCCATGACAATTTGGGAAAACTCCTTCGCCTAACAGATTTCCTTGTGAGATTGTTTCGGTTGATGACAAATGAATTTGAAAGTGAGGGCATCATCGAACTCTCTAAGGCTACGCAAGGAGAATTCTGCTATCTAAGAAGACACAGTTAATTTTGGTATATATCTTAATTTAGATTAACTTCATAACCATTCACAGTGCCATTATTTATCATCTTTCCTTCAACTCGTTAGAATGATTGCATTTCTTATAATGTAGAGCTTGCATTGCATTTAATTCTGTAATCTCAGTAGAAGTTAGCAACACATCTTTTCATTATGCACCTCTCCCAGCTCCCCCCAGATTCTCCACAGAGATCAAGTCATATAATCATAACAAAAACTAATCAGCCTCCACTTGGGAGAAAGAATGTCAGGGAAAGTAAATAGAAGCAGTAAATCAGGAGACAATTGTGAAGGAAAATAGAGCATGGAGGTTACTAAATAATCCAGAAAGAAGCACTCACAGAATTAACTTTTGCACTTTCTATGATCGCATTCTTTACTCTGGATGCTTGGTGTTCATTCTGCCTGCAAATTAGAAAGAGAAGAGTATGTTTTTCTCCCTTTTCTCTAAACAAACTTTGAAGTAATCGGTTTTGTGCGTTCTCATTTTGTCCTCACCAATAAATGCATGGAGAGAGGGAAGAGTGAGATTTCGTTTTTATCTTTTCCTATCCAAATCTACCCTTTGAAAATGCCTTTTATTAATGATGGTACTTATTATAACTAGTTAGTATATTCACAGGATTTATTTAATTATATTGAATCTTAAGACAGTTTAGAAGGCTGTTACTTTAAAGAAAAAATTTGATGGGTGTATTAATTGTTGTTATTTTAGTTATAATTGAAGACATTATTTAAAGCTTATTGCCCTTCTCTTTAAATTATGCTAATCCATCAGCTTTCAAAATTATCTGGCTTTTTATTTCATTACAAGGATTTTCAAAAAGATAAATTGTCACTAACTAGTTCTCAATTTTTCCCTTAAAGGGCTCCTGGGCATGTGTCCAATTCTTCGACACCCTATGGACCTTAGCCCTCCAGGCTCCTCTGTGCATGGGAGTCTCCAATCAAGAATGGAGTGAGTTGCCATGCCCTCCTCCAGGGAATCTTCCCAACCCAGGGACGGAACCTATGTCTCCTGCATTGGCAGGCAGACTTTTTACCATTGTGCCACCTGGGAATCCCTGTGTCAAATGAGAAATATTTGTTTTTATATTATCTAAAATATTATCATTATTCATATTTTTCTCTTCTAAATTAAAATAAAAAAGGCAATTTATAAATTGATACAGTAGAAAAAGACTACAAAATATCTCTTGGAGGACAATAATTGTTGCAATATTTATTGACTTATGGACTATATGACATCAAGATCATAGGGCATAGTTTTTGTGATATCGCTGCCCTATTAGTTATTTAGATACAACAATTCTAGTCTCTGATTTTATCTTTAAATCATTGGCTAAAGGAAGAATTATAAGTGAGAATGGGTGGCTTACTATATATCACAGGATCTTCACTAGAAGCGGATAGCAGCAAAATTGATAGGGAATTTTTATCTTAGGTTGTGAGCACACACATTGGAATTTATTGCTGCTAATTTACCAACCAAATACTTCAAGTCATTCATCTATTTTTCTCACATGTAAAATAGAAATAACTGCAAAACTCAGCTTTATTCTTCAGAGGAGACTAAGAAAGAGAGTCTAGTAACATGCAATGAAAACCAGGACTCTGTAGCATTGTATAAGCTATATGTAGAAAATACCTGAAGAATTGTGAGGTCAACTGAAAGTTTGCTATGCAGTTGAATAAATCAAATGCAGAGAATTGGCACGATGTTCATCACAGTTAACTTTGAGGAGAGCTATTTCTGCATGGCGGTGAACACTTCTGTAAATCACCTATCTGGCAGTATCTTTCTATATTTGGCTGCGTTGGAGGTGAGAGGCTGGGCCCAGTATTTTTGACATCAAAGGTAGAAAGAGTGGGGTCAGGAAGACCTTGGCCATCTTGTCAGCCCATGTATGATTTTCTTCTACTAACACATAAGATAAACTTATCCCAACATTATGCTATTTGGAGGAAATACCATGTTTCATAAAATCTGAGATACTATCTGTCACAGGGCACACCATTATTCTGTGTATCACTAATAATAAAAAGAAAAAAAATGAGCAAAATCTTAAATTATGATGAAATGAAGTTATGTCAATGCCATCAATTGCAAGACATATACCAATTACAGAGATGTTAAGATGTAGGGAAATTTGTGTCTCTGAATTGATGATGTACTATAAATCTCCTCTTAAATAACTTGAGTTATTACTTTTGCATTAAGCAAACTCACAAAGAAATCAATCAGGAAATAAAGAAATATTTCCAAGCCAATGATGAATTCCTTAATGGCCAAGCAATAAATAGAAAAATGTTCCCTCACAGTGAATAGAAATCCATTAAACAGAGTACAGAAAAGAAAAGAATATTCGGTGTTATAGTGTATACACAGTTGGATCCTGCAGTGTGTCTACCTTGCTTATTTTAGTGTCTGCGGCACAGGATATATTTTGATGAGATTTGTATTATGTAGATTAATGCAAACATGGATGAATTACTTTTAAATGGTAGTATTATCTGATGTTTTTATTTCCAGGTCACTGGAAGATAAATACTTTGAGGAAAATAAAAATATAAATGTTGAAAAATTAGTGATGTTAAGAAAAAGTTTACTTGTATCTTGGTAGCAAAAATGGACACAATTGGCATGATGTTTTTATGTGATAAAAAGCATTTTCTCCTTTCTTTAGTAGTTTTAAAGAGGTGAACAACTCCAGCTCTCCCCCACCGACCCAGCCAGCTCTCTCTCTCTGGCAGTCTTCCTCCTAACTGTGCTTGTACCCAGTGAGGGATCCCTTTGAATGGCATAACAAATTCAATTTAAGAATGTTAACATGAGTCTGTGACGTGGATTGGGAGTACTTCTTAGAAGTAATGAATTCACAGATTATAGGCAGAAACAATACTTTATTACTTCTTTGAAGGATATTTTAAATGCTAACATTATCTTTATTCATTCCTTTGACTCAGTGTAAATGTCCCTTAGGTTTTAAATATTAACTTTGAAACTGGGTCCTCTGGATTACTAGTTATTACCTTATTAGTCTTTAATAGAAGGAACTTTGCCAACAGCAATATATTGTAATATAAAATTTTGAGAAAACAGTATGTGAAAAATATGCATATTAAAGAATGAAAAGTCTTTCAAGTTCAACATTATGTCTTCCACTTACAGTCTTTAAAAGTGAGAAAACAATATATTTTAGTGGGTTTATACATAGTGGTATACTCAATGGACATAAATTTGTGCAAACTTTGGGATATGGTGGAGTACAGAGGAGCCCAGCTTGTTACAGTCCATGGGGTTGCAAAGAGCTGGACGTGACTTAGCTACTGAACAATAACATACATAGTGGTATCAGGCGACTTACTACACACAGATACAGAATTTATTGAAAGCATGACTTATTTACCTGGAAGAATTGCCGTCTTAAATTATATATTCAGAACATTATGAAAGTTTTGCTAATAGCTATACAGTTGTTGGTCATAAACACAAGCTGGAATCAAGATTGAGGGGAGAAATATCAATAACCTCAGATATGCAGATGACACCACCCTTATGGCAGAAAGTGAAGAGGAACTAAAAAGCCTCTTGATGAAAGTGATGATGTGGAAAGTGATGAAAGTGAAAGTGGAGAGTGAAAAAGTTGGCTTAAAGCTCAACATTCAGAAAACGAAGATCATGGCATCTGGTCCCATCACTTCATGGGAAATAGATGGGGAAACAGTGGAAACAGTGTCAGACTTTATTTTTCTGGGCTCCAAAATCACTACAGATGGTGACTGCAGCCATGAAATTAAAAGACGCTTACTCCTTGGAAGGAAAGTTATGACCAACTACTGTATAGCTATTAGCAAAACTTTCATAGTGTTATGACCAACCTAGATAGCATATTCAAAAGCAGAGACATTACTTTGCCAACAAAGGTTCATCTAGTCAAGGCTATGGTTTTTCCTGTGGTCATGTATGGATGTGAGAGTTGGACTGTGAAGAAGGCTGAGTGCCGAAGAATTGATGCTTTTGAACTGTGGTGTTGGAGAAGACTCTTGAGAGTCCCTTGGACTGCAAGGAGATCCAACCAGTCCATTCTGAAGGAGATCAGCCCTGGGTGTTCTTTGGAAGGACTGATCCTAAAGCTGAAACTCCAGTACTTTGGCCACCTCATGCGAAGAGTTGACTCATTGGAAAAGACTCTGATGCTGGGAGGGATTGGGGGCAAGAGGAGAAGGGGACGACAGAGGATGAGATGGCTGGATGGCATCACTGACTTGATGGATGTGAGTCTGAGTGAACTCCGGGAGTTTGTGATGAACAGGGAGGCCTGGCGTGCTGCGATTCATGGGGTCGCAGAGAGTCGGATATGACTGAGCGACTGATCTGATCTGATCTGATCTGATACAGTAGTTGCTTATTTCACTTTTTAAAAATAACTAGGTGGTTAGTACTAAAAAGATGAGAAAACTGTATATATGGAAGTATTTTAATAACTTTGAAAGAACACATGCTTATCATATCCTTCGATTGAGCTAGATTTTATAGAAGAAAGAAATTAAACAAAAGATAATTATGTAATAATAAGGAACAGGAAATATGTTTAAGATTTACAGCTTATCTATAAGACAAGTAAGTTAGCTAATGATTTACTTGTATTTGGAAAAACAATCAATAACCTGGAGGAAAGTTTTAAGAGGAATTTGTCTAGGTAAGAAAAATATACGTAAAATCTGTCTAATAAGAAAAAAGAGGTGTTATTACCAAGGAAAAAAAATCAATAGTGAATGGCATTTCAAAAGAAGGCAATATAATAGGATTACAAATAGTGCATATGATCTCACAGTGTCCTGCTTTAAAGAATGTGGACAACATGAACCAAATAAAGTTGAAATGTTTAAAAAAATGATAAATTGTACATAATGGTAAAAATTTTTCGTTAAAATTTGACAGAAGAGGAAAATGTACTGATTATACTTTTTGAATAGTGTCTGCGTGTGTGCATGTGTTTGTGTAGATGTGTAAAGTGAGGTGAAGTGATAGTCATTCAGTCGTGTTCGACACTTTGTGACCCATGGACTGTAGCCCGCCAGGCTCCTCTGTCCGGAGGAGCCTCTTGTCTGGAATTCTCCAGGCAAGAATACTGGAGTGGGTTGCCATTCCCTTTCCCAGGGGATGTTCCCAATCTAGGGATCAAATCCGGGTCTCCTGCATTGCAGGTGGATTCTTTACTGTCTGAGCCACCGGGAAAGCCAATACCCTAACTGTTATTCTATGATTCTACTATAGCTATTATAGGAAAATAAAGATTGATTTCAAAACAGACTGAAAATTACTGCCAAGAAACAGTGTCATTAGGAACTTCTAGCATTTAGCTCTCATGGATGTGTGACTCAGCTAGGAGGGAGTTCTATAAACTTCTGAAATGACAGCAAAATCAATCATAATAACCACAGTAAAATTGGTTGGTGACATGAAAATAAATACAAATTTGAATGTGAAAATCTATCTATGAATGCATATAAAAGAAAAACTTAGAAATAGGTGAATGTGAAAAAGGTAAGATCAGAAATACGTATATTCTAAGAGAAGGATTTGAATTTTGCCCTGAAGAAAATTAAAATTTATGAGTGATTTTTAAACATTAATATGGACAAATTTTTATTTTCAGAATATCATTGTGAGGCCCATTAGCAAGCTTCCCTCTGATCACCAGAGTTACATGCTCTAAGAGCATCCTTCACGTGGTCTGCACATGCAGACACCTACTCTGGTGCTTTGGTAGCCAGGGTAGCCCCTGAACCCTTGGCTGCAAGGCCTTGTCTCTTATGATAGCTGTGGGTCCGTTGGGTCCCTGCACAATTTTCTGCAGGAATGGGAGGCTCGGGGTTGGTGCAGCTTGCTGGTGTGCAGGGTCAGACTCCTGGCACTAACAGCCTGGTACTAGGAGTCCAGAAACATGGTTGCCAGTGCCAATGTTGACTTGGTAGAACAAGCGCCCCAAATGACGCTTCCAGAATCTCTGTCCCCAGAGGTCTCCATCCTTAGGAGGCTTTCCAAAACTAGCAAGTGAGTGATTCAGGCTCCTTTCAGATGATGATTGCCTTTGTGCCTAGACTCAGAGAGTATGGGATTTGGCACTTTGAGAGCAGAGTCCCCGATTCTTTGAGTCCTCTGGTCTCTCCAAGGCAAGACTCACTGTTTTTCAAGCAATTGTCTTTCCAGGGCAGTACATCCAGACTGGACACTCTGATGTGGGGCTCTGACTCCTTGCTCCTTGGGTAGAGCATCCGTGGCAGTTTTAATCCACCTCTTTGTGGGTGACCAACCCGGGGTGGTGTGGGCCCTGACTTTATCACATCTCTGCCCCTCCTACTCATCTTGTTGTGGCTCCTTTAGTTTCTTTAGTTGTGAAAAATCTTTTCTACGTATTCTCAGGTCATTCTCATAGATGGTTGTTCTGTAACGGTTGTGATTTTCATGCTGTTCATGGCAGGAGGTGAGTTCAATGTCTTCCTATTCTATTGGCTGGGTCCACATCCTCAGGAAATATTTGACATGGTCATAAGAAATTCATTTATTATTCAGTGGTTTTTGTATAAATCTGTTAAATATTTTAGGGGAGGTACTATCTTCACAGGCTTTTGAGATGAAGCTTTAAAAATGCTTTATGTGTGACGTGATATTTTTGATACATTATTTTTGTAAAATAGATCATGGGAAAGTGAAACGATCATAATTTTTTAACCTGTTCTATAATTTAAAAAAAAATCTGCTTTTCTCCAAATACATTCTATGGAACAATTATAGGCCACAGTGGATGTGTTATGTTTTTGGTTTTGAAGTTCAGCACTATTTTTTGAAGCTTAAGAGGAGATGTTTTCAATTTGCAAAGTGACTCTAAGTGGTTTGAAAAGCTTTACAGGGAAAGATAATATGCCTAAAATATCACTTTGTCTAGTTGACAGAATTTAATGAGGAATTTTCTATCTTAAGACTCAGACATGAGTTTTCAATCAGACCATTATCTTTTCTGCAATAATCTGTCTTCTAGACTTAAATTAGGGCAAATGTGAGAGGCTGACCACCTGGTGAAATTGAAAATAAAACTCACTCCCTTTTTTTCAACATAACCATATGTATTCTGAAATATGTACATTCAAAAACTTGCTGCTATTTTGTTACAAAACTAGTAAGGGCCATCATTGTAGATTTTCCTCTCTCTCTCTCTGAATGTGTGATCATGAGAAATGCAAGAAAAATTTTAGTACATCCATTTAATATGGTGTTTATAGTATAGATTTGATTAAACTTACACGTCCTTATTTATATTCTAATAAATGCTACTCCTATACTGTCTAAAAGTAGACACAAGCTTTCATTTTGGGTATAGGATAAACTTGGGCTGGATTCTTAGCTCTGCTATTCAAGTTCATGAATTGGAGAACTTTCTTAACTTGTGGGACTTTCAGTCTTACTATTTGTAAATTAATGTTCTAGTACTACCATGTAGTTCTGTTTTGGGAATTAATATAAAGGTATTTGTGACATAACCTAAGGGCTAGTTTCACATAAGCCCTGACTTATGGGCTCTTTCCTGCCTTTCTCTTCTGTAGAACTTGAAAATGCAAGTCTCTCGCCTTCCCAGACCATTTGGCACCTAGATGTGCACCTGTTGTGAATTCTGGGTAGTAAGATGGAGAGCAAAACCTCATGGGAAGGCTTTCTGAGAATATTCCTTTTATGAAAAGGGTTCACTTGGCATATCCCTTGGGCTTTTAGCCTTTCTTCCTGCTCAGAATGTAGAAACAATACTTGGAGGTGAAAGAATCATCTTGCAAAGAGGAAGATGGAAGCCATGTGCAAGAGATAGTGATATCAAAGATGAAAAAAAATCTCTCCTAATAAACATCTTTAAACCTTTGAACTAACCCTAGATTACTGCCACTAGAATTCTTTTATGCTGGAATAAAATATTTGCTTATTTAAGACACTGTTGTGCATGAGTCACTCAGTTGCGTCTGACTCTTTGCAACTCCATGGACTGTAGCCTGTTAGGCTCCTCTGTTCATGAGATTCTCCAGGAAAGAATACTGGAGTAGGTAGTCATTCCCTTCTCCAGGAAGGTACTGTTAGTTTTTAGCTTTTGTTAGTTTGCTTTTGCTTGTGGAAAGCATTCCTTGTTTTTATAAGGTGTAAAGTGTCTAAGAATTTTGTTGACATAATTTGTTCTTTAATATATTTTAATCCTCTCCTAACCACTTTACTGACTCTGAAAATACATGAGAATAAAACAAAAAACTAACAAAAATTAGAAAATATTCATACTGCACAGTTAGATTTCAATAGGTATTAGCTTGTTATTTTGAAGAACAGAATTTAAGAGTAGCAGAACTTCTCAGGATCACTGTTGCTGTAATATTCACTCATTATAAAGAAGCATACCACTACGAAACACATCACAACAATTGATCAGATCAAATCCCCATCTCATCAATAAGTATTTTAGTAAGGAGATGAGACACACGTTTTATGATTTGTAATTTTTACAGAAATTTCATCCCATTCTTTTTAAAACAATTCAGTTTTTCAGCTCATTCATTTCTCAGTGTCTTTGCAAAATAACCTTTCCTGCCTAAGCCATTTAGTTCTCACTCCCATCCTGACAAATATAAGCTACAATCTTGTGCTTCACAATCATGTCCTTGGTGAGAGGGAGATGATATAGAGGGTGAACCTCAGTTTATCTTATAACAACTACAATGAAATGAAAGTGAGGCAAATAGGAGCTCTTTTAAATGTTCATAATTTTATAAAATTAGGTACTTTAAATGACAGAAAGAGTTACTTATAGTAACTCATTGCTAGAACTGTTCCTAAAGGGACTGCATTTTGTCGCCAAAAAGCAATTGAGTATGACTACTTCACTTACGCGTATTTGTGTATAATTTAGCAGCAAAAGATAGAGTGAAATAAAACCCCTTGAGCTTGTGCTTCCTTTCAGTTACAAGGACTTGGGTACAGGGGAATAAAGAAGTTTTAAAACCCAGATATTTTAAATCTCAAAAGCAATGCTATGCTATGTAAAAAGAGCAAGGTTACTGAAAGCTGTATCACCACTGACTGTGTGGAGGACAAGTTTTAATGAGGTATCTTTGTCCTCTACGAAGTGCTGTTTGCTGTGCTCGGTCATTCCATCAGGTCTGCATCTCTGCGACCCCATGGGTTGTAGCCCGCCAGGCTTCCCTGTCCATGGAATTTTCCAGGCAGGAATACGGCAGCGGGTTGCCATTTCCTGCTTCAGGGGATCTTCTCTCGTACTTCAGGAAGGTTCTTTACCATTGTGCCACCCGGGCTAATCGGAAGTTTAAAAAAGTATTTGGATAAAATCAGTTCATTCAAACAAAATACACTTTTCCCCTCCAGTTTCTTTATGTCTTAGGCCTATTGCTTATTTATTTATATTCTACCTTTTCAGTGTTTGAGCATAAAGTATAATATTAAGGTTCTGTTTATTCACAAGTGCGTCCTGAATCAGAATGGGCTGACTCATCCAGTTAGAGAAGGAGTTTGTTCTTTATTCCTCTCCTCCAAACAGAACTCCCTATTTTGTGCCACCAACCACGATTGATACTCGTGCTTTTTTTCATTTTGTTGAAACTTGGCAGAGGAAGCAGGCTGCAAACAAAGATGGGCTTCTCTGTGCTTTAGTGGCAGATTAGCTTCTTGTGCGTCTTAACGTATAAGCAAATCCTACTGAAAAGCAACTCAAAGACTATTCATTGTGGAGGGTTTCTAGTTTCTAAAAGGTGCTTTATTAACACATATACATATACTTTTGGTTTGGTGTTCATATTTATAAAACAATATTTTCATCACAAATCTTTATCTTTGTCTTCCTAGGAGACACAGGGTGCCAAATAAGGTTTGTTTCATTCTTTATTGCTCTGAAAGTTGCTAAATGATAGAAATGACCAAGAGACAAACCCTCCCTTCCCATTTTTTCAGAAGAATTGGGTGATTACTTTAGTCTTCTAAGACTCGTTTCATTCTTATGACTTTCAGAGCTATGAAACAGTGAATCTGTGTTATTTAATGCCACTGAGTTTGTGGTAATTAGTCATATCAGAAATAAAAAGATATACACGTATCTACTGTAAAAATGACTTCCAGAAGATTGGTAACAAAAATTAGAAAAATCCAAGTCCATGTCTCTGTTAAGATGTTGCTGTCACGGGATCATCTGCTGATGATAGAGAAGCAGATAAGGGAAGCCATCTAGTGGAATGTGAGGAAGTATGACTGGGAGTTAAGATAACTGATATGAAGTCGAAATAACAATTATCCAAGACAAAGGAATGTTGTGCGGAAATATTCAAGAAGAGGGAGGCACTTCTGTCAAAGGGAAAAAGTATTTGTAAACAGTTTATGTTGGTTAAAAGCTTGGAGAATATCAGAACTGAAAGAACTCATATCTCTAAAATATTCAAAGTGATGTGAAAAGCAGTGTGCAATGAGACAGGTAAGCTGGAATGAGTGGAGAACTATTTGTTATTTTACATTGGACCGTCAAGGAACTTGTCTTTATTTTAGGAACACGTGGAAGCCAGCAATGGATTTTACTGCACACGCTGGGGTAGTTTGGACTTTTGTTTTAATTAAACTATTTAATTTTATGACTTTTGTCCCACATTAGTCATTCAAATATTTCAGTGCTTTTCTTCACCTCAGCATTTAAAAGCATCTGCAACAAATATATGACAAGGGTGATGATAGTTTTAGGATATCATCCTATTAAGCACTTGAATAATGCAAATACCATAAGTGATTGTGATGTTTTATATAATAAAATACAATGATTAAATGCCCATATTTCTGGTACTGAGTAGGCAGTTTAGATAATTAATGAAAGTCAGTTAGTTGTCCACATCATCTTAATCAATAAGGTTAGATGGCCTCAATATTTCCTCCTGCCCTTTTGCCCAGCCCTAATGTAAATGGAGATGAAAAAGAAAAATCACTGTGATTAAAAACAAATCTTCTTTAAGTGAACTTTAAAATTAATGTGCCCCTTGTGATAGTCATGGTCTGAGTTTTACTCCCAATTAAGTGCAATGTAAAAATGAAATAAAAATGACATTTGTAAATGGATGGAAAAGAAATCATATATAAGAATGATTTGATTTTAAATACCTAATGATATTATCTCTTTAAAAAAGTCTGAGGGTAAGAATGAATTGGCCTATAAAATTTCTGATGTCAGTATTTCCCAGAGACAGATGAGGCCTTGCTAATTTTTGCTTATTTGAAGGGAACTGCTCTAAGTTTGATTAAGGGTCTTTCTTAAGAGGGGTACAGGATGACACAGGGCTTCCCTTGTAGCTCAATTGGCAAAGAATCTGCCTGCAATGCAGGAGACAGGGGTTCAATCCCCAGGTTGGGAAGATGCCCTTGAGAAGGAAATGGCAACACACTCCAGTATTCTTGCCTGAAAATGTCCATGGACAGAGGAGCCTGGCAGGCTGCCGCCCATGGGGTCGCAAGAATCAGACAACTTAGCAACTAAACCACCACCACCACCACATGTATATTACTTTTTATAACTTTTATCAGTCATGATAAAAAATTAAAGTGGGGAGAGTCCCATTGAAAATGGATTTCAGAAAGGATAAAGAAAATTTCACGTGATGGCTCTAGTTACAATCAAGCTAAAGCATCTACTTCACTATCACATATTTCCAAATAGATTTGAGTATACTTTTTAAAAATTAAGATGGGTCCAGATCTTTTTTGTATATTATCATAAACCTCCTACTAGTAGATGAAAAACTCAGGGTGAAGCAGGAAGACTCAAAGTCTCTCTTGAGGTATCTCCTCTTTGCTGGCAATAGTTAAGCTTTTCTCTAGTCAAAGTATGTTCCCTCATTTTAAAATCAGAGTCACTGCATTCACATAGAAATACTTCAAGTACTATGAACAAGTCATACAAACTCAAGGCACCATGTTCAATCTTGGAGATAGAACATCGGATTCTGAGAAGAAGGTCAAAGTATTTCCACTCTGTCCTCCACTCATTGACTTCAATTTACCCCCATTTCTCCCATTCAAGTAATTATTTTTTTTCCTTCATGCTCCATTTCTAAAATAAAACCTTGTTGTTTATGGCATTATGTTATCCTTAAAATGATTTTAAGTGAGAGACTGAGTATAATGGTTGTGGTCTATAAAGACATTAACATTTCTGGATTAATTTTCTTATGAATTTCATATTTAATTCATGGTCTTCTGTGTTAGGAGACATTCATGTGTATATACATATATTTAACTCCATCTCCTTATTCGTAAAGTCTTCAGGAGCTTTGCGATAGTTAAGACCAAAATTTTCCCTAGAGAAACACCTAATATTCACATAAGACAAAATTGCATGCTCTATCATGTCTGACTCTTTGCCACCCCATGAAGTCTTTTTATAAGCAGGAAAGATATAATTAAACGTGGTTGGTGTTTAAAGCTGGATGCTAAACAAATGAAGTTTAAAATAATTTAAATGGTGAGGTGAATCTGTCCCTTGGAAGATTTTATTTTCATCTGGATAACTTAGAAATTAATTTCAAAAATAAGTATATAATCATAGAAGGTGAAGATTAGTGCAGGCCACTCACATCCACTCTTCTCTTAGGGACAAATCAGAACTGGAGAAACCAGTTTAATCACCTGTAAATAAAATTATGTGCTCTCTAGGCATTTAAAATCGTGGCACTAGTAATTTGGAAATATGCCTTATTTGTTTATTGGAAATGAAATTTGAGGAAAATAGGACTTTAGTATCTCCATTTGTAGCTGAGGGAGACTAGCACTCATGCATGTTCATGACCAATGCCACACAGCTATTTAAAGTCCCAGTTTTCTTTTTTTCTTCTTTTAAAAATTATTCATTTTAATTGCCAGCTAATTTCTTTACAATATTGTCGTGGTTTTTGCCATACATTGACGTGAATCAGCCACATATGTACATGGGTCCCCCATCCTGAACCCCCCTCCCACGTCCCTCCCCATCCCATCCCTCAGGGTTGTCCCAGTGCACTGGCTTTGAGTGCCCTTTCTCATGCATCGAACTTGGACTGGTCATCTATTTCACATATGGTAATATACATGTTTCAATACTATTCTTTCAAATCTTCCCACCCTCGCCTTCTCCCACAGAGTCCAAAAGTTTGTTCTTTAAATCTGTGTCTGTTTTCTGTCTTGCATATAAGGTCATTGTTACCATCTTTCTAAATTCCATATATATGCATTAATAAACTATATTGGTGCTTTTTTTTTCTGACTTATTTCACTCTGTATAATAGGCTCCAGTTTCATCCACCTCATTAGAACTGAGTCAAATGTGTTCTTTTTAATAGCTGAGTAATATTGCATTGTGTACATGTACAACAACTT
This sequence comes from Bison bison bison, assembly GCF_000754665.1. Lineage (NCBI taxonomy): Eukaryota > Metazoa > Chordata > Mammalia > Artiodactyla > Bovidae > Bison > Bison bison. The sequence goes on along the minus strand of NW_011494868.1, from coordinate 1,350,148 downwards.
TCTTATCCATTTGTCTGCCAATGGACATCTAGGTTGCTTCCATGTCCTGGCTATTGTAAACAGTACTGTGATGAACATTGTGGGACCAGAAATTATAAAACTCCTAGAGGAACACATAAGCAAAACACTCTGACATAAATCACAGCAAGATCCTCTATGACCCACCTCCCTGAGTAATGGAAATAAAAGCAAAAATAAACAAATGGGACCTAATTAAACTTAGGTTCAAGCTTTTGAACAACAAGGAAACTATAAGCAAGGTGAAAAGACAGCCTTCAGAATGGGAGAAAATAATAGCAAATGAAACAACTGACAAAGAATTAATCTCCAAAATAAGCAGCTCATGCAGCTCAATACCAGAAAATAGTGACCCAATCAAAAAATGGGGCAAAGAACTAAACAGACATTTCTCCAAAGAAGACATACAGATGCTAACAAACACATGAAAAGATGCTCAACATCACTCATCATCAGAGAAATGCAAATCTAGACTACAATGAGGTACCGTCTCACACCAGTCAGAATGGCTGGTATCAAGAAGTCTACAGCAATAAATACTGGAGAGGGTGTGGAGAAGAGGGAACCCTCTTACACTGTAGGTGGGAATGCAAACTAGTACAGGCATTACGGAGAACAGTGTGGAGATTCATTAAAGTCCCAGTTTTCTATTGACGATCAGAATTAATGACTGACAAAGAATGCTAGAATGAAAACTGGGGTGGGTAAGGCCAAACTGGAACCCATCAAATTCACAGTGGAGATATTTACCTAAATAAGGATGACCTTCAGAGTGTCATGGCAACTGCTACTTCTTGTCTTCCAAATCCTGTACAACTTTATTTTGACCAACTCTAATCTGGAATTGGCTTCCCTGGTGGCTCAGTGGTAGAGAATCTGCCTGCCAATGAGGGAGATGAGGGTTCAGTCCCTGAGTCAGGAAGATCCCCCAGAGAAGGAACTGCAACCCACTCCAGTATTCTTGCCTGGGAAATTCCATGGACCAAGGAGCCTGGCAGGCTAGAGTCCATGGGGTTGCCAAAGAGTCAGACATGACTTAGAGACTAAACAACTTGGAATCACCCAGGAAAAGGACATTCTATGAACTTTAGTGCCTAGAGTAACCAAGTTGGCAGAGCCACAATTCAGCATATTCTCAATGTTAAAGCAAATATTTTGACCAGTTTGTCAAAGCTCTTTTCTTTTTTCTTGTTTGATGCTATTTCTAATTGAGTTATAACTGACATGTAATATTATTATATCAGTGTTAGTTGCATATCACAATGATTCATATGTATATGTATTGTGACATGATCTCCATAATTAGTCTAGTTTAAGAGAGAGCATGTTCTCTGTATGTAGAAAGAAGGAGTAGCATTAAATAGAAGATATGGTACCCTTAGTATTCTTTTATAAATCCAGGTAATTACCAGTAAACAGTTTTCTAAAAGGCATAGTGGGACCCTGTTTTGAAAATATTAATAATGGTGTTAAGGATCAGAGAGAATAGATATTCTACAGTCAATCGTTTGGTAAGTACGGTGCTAAGCAAAGTTTAGCAAATATTAAAAATGATGATGTTCTTAACATTTTGGTATTTATTTTGATTGAAAGAGAAAGGAACATAGGAAATAATATGAGGAATTTTGTTAAATTACATGTCCACATAGCTGCTACTTTTTCCTTCACCTTGATGACATCTCTGAGAACAAAAAAGGAAAATTTTCTAAAGGTTTAAATATCTGATACAAATTTTCACCTGCATATCTTATTCTCTGTATTTAAAAAGTAAATTATCTCTTCAACATGAAAGATGAGGAAGGTTGATGATCTTTCACAATACACAGTCATTTTCTGACAATTTTGTATTGCCTAAAAAGTAAAGAATGGATGATTTAATGCAAACGAACCAACAATTAAGGGTCATTGCTAGTTAATCAGCAATTTAAAAACTTCCATAAGGTATCCTCAGAGTGGAATTCTTTCCTTGTCCTTGATTCATGATATTCCCATGACTTTGCTCAGGGGGAGACTTGGCAGAATCACGCTGCAGTCAATCATAAAGCTATTATTAAATGCCCATGTTAATGACCAGTTTCTAATCATATTGTGGATAAAGTTAATCAAAGGTAGAGACGTGCTTTGTGAAAAAAAATTACTCATGAAATTGGTTTTGAGTGAAAAGTCACACTTTTGCTTATAAAGTTAAATTTTAACTTCACCTTTTATTTTTAACAGTAGTCTACTCACACTTCACAGTCTGAAAAGACATGTAGCACTGACAAGTTTCTTTATATATTATTTAAACATCAAGTCCGTACAAGGACTGTGATGTCTTAAAAGCTCTATTATATTATATAATAACCCAAATCCAATGTGAATGATAACTCAAAAATGGCATCCTGAAGAGACATATAAGAAAGGTCAACATTTTATATCAACATAGGTCTTTTTATGCATAGATCAAAATTAGTGTTTATAAATTTGGTGCTATGAGAGTATTGCAAGAATGCTAGAATTAGAAAAATTAAACACATAAATAAAATTTATATTGGTGATATTTTCCCAGTGTAAATTTAATAAACTTATAATTTCCATATAAATTTCAATATATTCCAATATAAATTCCCAATTCTTTTATATTTGCAATATGATTGATTATTCATTCCAGATGGTCAATGATCTGATTTAAATTCTATCAGGTCTTCTCTAATCTGTCCCTTCTATTGATTAAAGAGGACTATTTAAAATAAAGTTAGCTTGGATATGAAAATAAATATATACACTATATATGCAAAAATATATTATTACAATATTCACATATATTATGCAATGCAATATTATATAAATGTTTGTATATACTATAAATAGCATATTTAAATTAATTCAGATGTAATAAAGGGATGTGAGATTGAGATGAAGTGATATTTCCTATATTTGTAGAGTTGTCATATACTTTTATTTTCTGATCTTTCTGAATATAGTTTATATATCTTTAGTTAAGCTATCTTGTAGCAGAGAAAATTAACTTTTTAAAATTAGATTTTCAAATTGTTGGTAGGGAAATTCACTGAATTTCCCTGAATAATTCTTCCAGAACAACTGATACCATTATGATTTGAAAACATATTTAAATTTTACAAATTTAGTGAAAGAAAACCCACTGGAAAGAAATTCTAATCAGAATTTCCAAAACTAAATTAGCAAAACTTGAAACTATAAAATATCAATAGTTATCAAGGTAGGTACATTTGCAGGAAAAAGACTGAATAGATGCTATTTGATAGTAAAGTTAAATGCTTAGCTTTTAAGATTTAAAAGGAGATCACTTGGGAAATAAAGCAAGAGATTCTTTGATGAATAAAATAAGTGCAATTTTTTATTGAGTTAATTTTGAGTAAATTGTCCACTAGAGTATTTATTTGGGCTTCCCTTGTGGCTCTCCTGGTAAAGAATCCACCAGCAATGTGGGAGACCTGGGTTCGATCCCTGGGTTTGGAAGAACCCCTGGAGAAGGGAAAGGCTACCCACTCCAGTGTTCTGGCCTGGAGAATTCCATGGACTGTATAGTCCATGGGGTTGCAAAGAGTCGGACATGACTGGGCAACTTTCACTTTCATTTTTCACTTTCAGAGTATTTATAAACTCCAAGAGAAAGAATTTTACTAATTAGGGATATAGTTATTAAAGAAGATGAAAAATTCAATGGATCAATCCTATTAGATCATTTTTTTCTGACCTAGGAGTACAGAAGTAGGTGGGTAGAATGTAGGTCAATCAGCTGATGTAACTGCATCAAGACTCAAGTTCCTTCAACCTTGAACTTGTTTTCTCTAAGGTGTTCTATTAAAGAAGAAATCAGTGCCGTCTCACCTACACATTGTCTGTTCTATAGTCACTGAGATGGGAGACAGTGATTTCCTTCAAATCAGTTAAAGTCAAGAAACACGTTCCTTCACAAAGATTTGACCTGGAAGTCTCACCCCTTGCTTCTGCTCACCTTTCACTGCTGGAAGCTTACTCATATGCTGCCACACACAGTTTCAATGGAAACCCAGGTTTGTATTCTCTGAATTAGGTCACCATGTATCCAGCGATACCTGAGGCAGGTGTGGAGAGAGAACACAGGAGACTCTGTGGCTGAAAGAAGATGGAGACAATGAATATCTGAGGGCTTTAGCAGTCTCTACCCCAGGAACCTGGACATTGTGTTCACTAATGTATCTTCTCCAGAACAAGGTTGTAGTTCACTGTAGTTGCTCAATGAATATTTTCATTTCAGGAAAATCAAACCACAAAAAGAAAGTATAATGTTTCACCCAAGGTGAATTGCATTTAACTTATTTATAACAAAATTCATTATTCCTGACCTTGCTGCTGCTGCTAAGTCACTTCAGTCGTGTCCGACTCTGTGCGACCCTGTAGAAGCCAGCCCACCAGGCTCCCCCATCCCTGGGATTCTCCAGGCAAGAACACTGGAGTGGGTTGCCATTTCCTTCTCCAATGCATGAAAGTGAAAAGTGAAAGTGAAGCCAGTCAGTCGTGTCCGATTCATAGTGACCCTGTGGACTGCAGCCTACCAGGCTCCTCCACCCATGGGATTTTCTAGGCAAGAGTACTGGAGTAGGGTGCCATGGCCTTCTCCAATTCCTGACCTTAGTTGATTTTAAAAGTGTGTTATTCCACCTTATTGGATGTGTACACTAATGTTTTTTGTAAACTTTGAGAAGCTTTGGCTCTGATTTTTTCAGTTTTGTTTCCTTCCCTTTCTACCTTTCCTTTCTTTCTGGAGATCATATCATGTATAAAAGAGTCCAACAGGACTGAGCAACTGAGCATGCACACGTATATTGGTGTGCCTGATTGTATCCAGATCTCTGAGGCTCTATACATTTTCTTTATTGCTTGTATTTCTTAGACTAGAAAATCTCATTGATATAAATTCAAATTTGCTGATTTTTTTATTCTTCCAGTTAAAATTTGCTTTGAATCCTTTTAGCCAGTTCTTCTCCAGGATTTCTAGTTGTTTCTTTTTTTGCAACGGATGTTCATGGTTATTATCTAGTTTGTGAGACATTATTCTCCTACTTGCTTTTGATTCTATAGACATGGCTTCCTTTAGTTCTTTCAATATATTTACAATCGCTGATTTAAATTCTGTCCTAAGTTCAATATGAGCTTCCCCAGGGACAGTTTCTATTAACAGTATCGTTTCCTGTGTATCTGCCATACATTTCTGTTTCTTTGTGGGTCTCAATTTTTTTTTTAATGAGTATAGAACGTTTTTGAAAATATACTGTGGCATCTCTAAAAATCACATTTACCCACCTCTTCATGGATTGTTTGTGTTGAAATGCATTGTTTTTGTCTGTTTGGACTATTTTTATAAAGTAAAAGTCTACATTAAATGTCAGATGCAGCAACTGAAAACTTTGTTCCAGTTACCTTAATGATGAGCCTTTCATTGGACAGAAGTATAATTAAATACCTTGAATCTTGCTGAGCGCAGACCCAGCACTTTCCAACTCTGCCTTAGTCTTCAATGTTATTCAAAGACAGCCAGAGAGGAACAGTTAGGACCTTCTTATGTATGGGGATGTACACAGTCTTGCATATGTGTGCGGCCTTCTAAATTTTCAGAAATATATTAAAGTTTTTAAAAGTCCACTATGGACACAGTTTTCCCCAATTTGTCCTTTTAAGATTTTTGGTGAACCCCTTATTCTCCCAGACTGGTTTTGCTGCTTCAGATCTCTGTGATTAAACAATTACCAGAGATTATTTTTGAAAAAAAAAAAAAACAAAAAAAAAACCCTTGAATAGTAGTCTTTTTGATGAGAGCATGCACTGACTCATATCAGAACAGATGATTCTGAGAAGAGAGCTTTTCAGGAACCATCCTGACATGTTAAATAATGACTCTCCCTTGGGATTTTTGAAGTGGTGCAATCCTGGTCTCTTTAATGATTGCTGAGCTGCTGGACTGCTGGGTTTTAGATTCTGTAATTGAAAATTTGTTAGTTTTCAAGGATATAAAGAATACATAGAGGAGAAGTATGGAAAGATTCGTGGCATGTTAATGTCCCAAGACTTGCTCTTATTTAGATTTCACCATTTTTCTTGATAGACTCTTCTTGGGTTGTTACAAGCTTTTGGTTGATTTCCAGAGTTTTTAAAAGGTTGATTAAGGACAATTTTGACCAATGTTCTCAATATTTTATAGAGAAACAGATTGTTAGATTTCCTTAATTTTTTTGCTTGACATCTGGTTCTTATAATTGGATATAAGTACCCTAATGCTCATTGCAACAATATTTACAAAAGCCAGACATGAAAGTAACTTAAATACCCATCGACAGATGAATGGATAAAGAAATTGTGATACATTTATAATTGAAATATTACTCAGCCAGGAAAAGTAAATAATTTGAATCAGTTGTAGTGAGGTGGATAAACCTAGATATCTCACCTTTCTCAGACCCTTTGTTATACAGACAAAAAGTTTGAGGTTCTGGAAATTTAAATGACTTTCCAAAAGCAACCCAACTGGCATATCCTTTATCTAGATAAAACCAAGGCCCAAGGCCTTCTGCATCCTTGGAAAACTCTGGTCAACACATTTAAGAAAAAAAAAAGATAATGTATGAAACTAGATATTATATCTTATGTATGTAAATACAATATTATTTTATTTACAATTATACGCATACAGAGTAGAGTCCAAAGCTAGATAATGGCAGGGAATGCTTGGAGGAAAGACCAGAATAAGTTTCAGATCTTAGAAGACATGACCTTGAATGTCATGAGGATGTTTTAGTCTTTGAAATAACCCATTATAGTAGTGAAAATGAGACTTGACTTTGAATGAAAATTCGTTGTTTGGAAATTGTTTCAAGGATGACGTGTTTTTCTTTAAGTTGATTAGAAAATTGCTTTTTTCTTAAGTAATTGTCTCCTCTTTGCAGTTAACTGCTGCTTGTCAAAGGTAGGAATGTGTGTGTCAGTGATGTCAGTTAAGGGTAACTTAATTTTACTTACTTAAAAGTTTAAGAAAGTAACATCTTACAGTTCCACCAAGACCCCCTTCACAAGTTTATCATCATCAGCTTAGATAATTGCCATTCATGACCAGCTCCCCCAGATATTCTTTGGGCAGACATATCAAATTTAGCTAGTTATTCTAGAATACAGATCCCCAGCATCCAAGATCTAATGCCTGATGATTTGAGGTAGACCTAATGTAATTACTCCAAGAAGGGGGACCTTTCCAGGGCCCAAATTGAGCTCTTGTCTAACACTCAGAAATGAACTGTCCGAAGAGATACATGTGCTAACAAGGAAAAAGATTTTATTGGGAAGGAGCACCCAGGCAGAGAGTAGTGGTAAGGGAACCCAGGAGAACTGCTCTGCCATGTGGCTCACAGTCTTGGGTTTTATGGTGATGGGAATTGTTTCCGGGTTGTCTCTGATCAATCAGTCTGACTCAGAGTCCTTCCTGGTGGTGCCTGCATTGCTCAGCCAAGATGAAGGCCAGTGAGAAGGATTCTTGGAGGTGGTCTGACACATGGTGTCTCCTTTTGACCTTTCCTGAACTCTTCCAGTTGGTGGTGGCTTATGAGTTCCGTGTTCTTTACCAGGACCTCCTGTCATAAAGCAACACATGCAAATGGTTACTGTGGTGCCTGGCCAAGGTGGGTGGTTTCCCTGTGCTTTCCCTAAGATAATAATAATAGAAATAGAGTGCATGACATATGTGGCATGCTTGTATCAACCCGAAACCACCCCTCTTACCCCTGGTTCATGGAAAACATGTCTATCAAAAAACTGGTCCCATATGACAAAAAGGCTGGGGACTGCTGCTCTAGAATTTAGCTAATGTAGTTACTGGGGTGTCTTCTGCAGCTCCTCCAGTCAAATGGTCAAATAACCTTCATGAAGATGTGGGGGAAAAAAATATATGAAGATGACTGACTCATCATTGGCTACCCACCCTCAGTCTTTATTTTTCCACTATTAGTCAAACAGAGGATGAGATGGTTGGATGGCATCACTGACTTATGGACATGAGTTTGAGCAAGCTCCGGGACATGGTGAAGGACAGGGAAGCCTGGCATGCTGCAGTCCATGGGGTTCCCAAAAGTTGGACACAACTGAGCGACTGAACAACAAGCAAGACAAGTAACTGAGTCTGTCCTGCCCTGTTTTGGAACACATAGTGTGTAGATCTGACATTTCTGTTGCTTTTTTCCCCTACTTAAAGTTGATTTAATTTAGTTTCTTCTGGAAAATTGTTAGTGTTGTGACAGAAGGGAAAAGCCTGTGTCAATGTTTGCCTCTGTTCAGCTTTCATCGGAGGGTTTCCTGTGGCTAAGAACCCTGGGTGAGTTTTATGATGCAGATTCTGCTCACAGACCTGTCATCATCCCTGGGAGAATACCGAGGAGGCAGACGCTCATACTAAACAGAAAACCCCAAGGACTCTGGTCACTTGTCTCTCCCTTAAGCACATAACCAGGCTATCAGATGATCCTTTGAAACAACACACATGGCTTTCACTCATCTGGTTATGTCCCTGTTTCACCAGAGCATTAGGCTGAAATCTGCCTTTGACATTTTCTGTGGTTGCATCTCCACTGCTGGCAGATTCTTTGATTCTTTGTGCAGCATCTTTTGCAGAACTTGTAAAGCTAGACCAGAAATACCCAAGTGGCAATACATTTAAAATGTCTTATTAGAAGCAACTTCACAGGCAGCTTTGCCATAGTTTGTTCCAGAAGCTTGAACAAGAAATCTATTTGCACACACACTGTGCTACAAAGGCCAATGTGATCTTTCCAAACTTGAAGTGCTGCCCCATAAACAGTCTCAAAACACCTAAGTCTATAGGGAGGCCCTCAGCTGTGACCTACTATGAAAATCTGTTTGGAACTTGGACCACACATTTGTACAATTTTTTTTGGAGATATTAATGTGTTAAAGGCTTGAAAGAAGACAGTGCACTTTCTTTGAGTAGAATGATTCTCCCTCTTCAGGGAAGCCTAGGTAAACGGATTTTCTGAAGAATTATTACAAGCAAGCTGTTTTTGTTTCAGCTGTAGGAATTTAATTGGTTGATTTGTTAATAATTGCTGTTACATGCTATGCTCTATTTTCTGAAAAGATAGATGCAAGTGTATTTTTAAAGCCTGCTTAAATAAATTATGTTGCTTTTTAGACCTTTTTAAAATGCATAGAGCTGCTTCAAAAACCAAGCAATAGGTGCACTGGTAATTGAAAGGAAAGTGGTTTCCTTAATTCCTTCCTATTGTATGTGGTGATGATGTTAAAGAGGCAGAAATTTGCCATTGGCATTGTAAAGTGTCTGAAGAGGTTATTCTCTGATATTTTAAATTAAATTGTTACTTTGATTTATAAATGAACTGGTAAATACCAAAAAATTAACAGCTATGCCAGCTGGAGCTCTAAAGTAGAATTCAAAAATCTATGGAATGCTGCTGGAAACACTATGTGGTATTTTTGCAGGGAGTACAGAAACAAATTTTCAAAATGTTTTCCAAGTGTTGCCAGGAGAAAATGAAATGGACATTTCAGGTAAAGCTATGAACATTGACAGATCAAGCGTCTAGGATTTCTTTCCCTGATATCATCTAACACAGCATCCTATTATTCCCATACATAATTCTTTCTTCAACATTCAATTAAGTAATGTTTGTTGAACTTTACTATCTTCTAGAGACTGTTTTATACACCTGGATTATGTCAATAAGAAAAAACAAAAAGAAAAAAAAAGAACTATGGAGCTTAAGTTTTAGTTTGACAATAAATGATTGTAAGAAATAAATTTTAAGGTATAGATGACAATTGATGTAGTTAACACACACACACACACACCAAAAACAATAGAACCTAGTAATGTGAGGAAAAAAGGAATAGGTGGAGGGATGGAAGTAAATCTTTCATTGTTAAATAAAGAGATCAGGCTTTGAAAAGACTTAAAGAAAGTATTTGGATTGAACAATGTTTTCATCTAAAGCAGAGCTCTCCAGGTACTGGAGAATGAGTAGCAGGATCCTATTGTTTCGGAGTCTAAGCTCACTCAGCTGAGTGGCTGTCAGAGGCCAATGAATCCGAGGGAGGAGTTGTTGAGCAAGGAATACAAATTTATTCAAAGCCAGCCAACTGACCAAGAAGATGGCAGACTAATGTCTCAAAATAACCAACATGTTGAGGTCTGGATGTCATGTTCTTTTATGGGTCAGAGATGGGAGAAGTGAGGAAACAAATTATGAAAACCATTTAATTCTTGCAAATATCTCCTAGAATAGAAAACCTCAGGCAGTGGGATGTGTTAGTTTTTGTTTCTTACAGTTCTTCAGGGGTTAACAGTGTAAGATTATCTCCCAGTCATGTAACAAAGGCACTTTAGTTTAAGGGTCAGGCAGAGGCTTCTGAGGCAGGCCATTATGTATGATTATAATAACAAAAGTGGCAAAAAAGAAAAATGGCAAAATCAAAGAAACAGATCTAGCATGGAAGAGTCAAAATCAGCTCTTTCCTGTTACACTATTGCTCCTAGAAATATGTGGCTGGGACAAAGCAGAGACAGAGAGTGATTGTAGGAAAGTAAATTAATGAGATTTTAACATAATAAGGGTAGGGAGATCATTGTAGGTTATTGTAAAATCTCTGGCTTTCACTGTAAATGAAGTTGAGAACTACTGCTAAGTTTTGAGCAGAAAATCTGACTTTCTTGTTTAAAAGATATTTCTTTTGTAGAAGAGAGTAGTCATTTTTAGAAAAGTTGGTGACTTGAACCAAAGGGTAACTTTAGTAAATGTGGTAAGTAAATGTGGGAAGAAGTGCTCAGCTTCTGGATAAACCTTGGATGTTAATCCAATAAGATTACTGACAAATTGGATTAAGATGCCAGAGTAGTTTGCAGGAAACTGAGATTAAAGAATCAGAAATTTGGTAATTAAAAGAAAGAAGACAGGATCATTGGAAGACATGATCAATAATGTATATAAGTATGCATGGGTTTCCTTGGTAACTTAGCTGGTAAAGAACCCACCTGCAATGGTGGAGACCTAGGTTTAAACCCTGGGTTGGGAAGATCCCCTGGAGGAGGCATGGCAACTCACTCCAGTTTTCTTGCCTGGAGAAGCCTGATAGACTTCTCCAGGAGCCTGGCGGGCTACAGTTCATGGGGTTGCATAGAGTCAGACATGACCACAGCACATGTAAACATGTATGCATTATGTCAACTAACTTTTAACTGAGTAAATACTTCAAAATTTTGTAGATTAAGAAAACTAAAATTTGCTTGGTTCATGATTATGTGGGTCAGCTGGATGATTCTTCTGATGTGGGCTTATTTGGATAAACCCCACTGGGCTTTCTCATGCGTCATAGTCAGCTGAAGTGTCAGTTGGTAAATGGATGATCTAGGATGACCTCACAGATAGTTCTGGCAATTAGCAGGCTGTCAGCCAAGGCATTAGGAGTGATTTAGCTGTGGTGTCTTTCATTGTTTGGCAGGCTAGCCTGTCCTTTCACACAGGTCAATGTTAGTTTTTCCAAGACAAGGGTGCACAATGCACACACATTTTACAAATCTCCACTTACTTTATGGTTGCTAATGATCCATTGGTCAAAACCAGCCACATAGCCAACCCACATTGAAAGGATGTTGAACCAGACTATCTTCAGATGGAAAGGGACAAATTTGTAGCCATTTTTAAAATTAGCCATACGTATTTATTTTCTGTCTTATCTATTACGTTCTAACTTCCATGAAACTAAGTCAATCATGTTCATTTATTAAACCTCTATTGCTTTGTATGATATTTGAAAAACAGTGTTCATTGATATTATAAATGCTTATTTATCAGTGTCTAAATATACCCCAAACAAAGTTACCCACTTCCCCAATAGACCATCACCACTTCCAATTCCCCAGCTTTCAGGAAATACATATCTGTTTCCTAACTCTTTAGATCAAAACATTGCTGTCACTTCTAGGCATTCCTATTATTTCTTGCCTTATCAGATCCAGTTCCTTGTTTATTCTAGTTATTCAGTTACTCTCAACTGTACATCTTTCAACTTCTATTAGTTTTATCTTCTTATAATTAAGAGGTCAGATGATCTCTTTACTAGATAAGTTCTAGCTTGACTTTTGGCTACTACAACTCCTTTCATTGTTCACCTGACCTCCCATCAAATCCCGGATTAATCTTTCAAAAGCCTACTACACATTATGCCAACTCTCTGTTCAATGATTTTCAATACTTTCTTTTTTTTTAAACAACTTGTCAGCTGCATACTGAAAGGTCAAGATTCCATGAAGTTAATCAGCTTAGAGCCTGGCATGCTACATACAGTCCATGGGGTTGCAAAGAGTCAGACATGACTTACTGACTGAACATCAACAACCAGCTTTCACAGTGCTTACTTTCAAGCTTTCAAGTATCTGATATTCCTGATACCTGGACTACAACTCTTCCCCTCAATATCCATATTCTTTTTCTTTCTTCTGTATCCACTAGCATATCAAATTTTGCTGTTGATCACTCAGTCATGTCCAACTCATTGTAACCCCATGAACTGCAGCATGAACTCGTGTCCGTTGAGTCAGTTATGTCATCCAACCATCTCATCCTCTGTCATCCCCTTCTCCTCCTACCCTCAATCTTTCCCAGCATCAGGATCTTTTCTAATGAGTTGGTTATTTGTATAGATGTCCAAAGTACTGGGACTTCAGCTTCAGCATCAGTTCTTCCAATTAATATTCAGGATTGGTTTTCTTTAGGATTGACTGGTTTGAATTCCTTGCTGTCCAAGGAACATTCAAGAGTCTTATCCAGCACCACGATTCAAAAGCATCAATTCTTTGGTGTTCAGTCTTCTTTATGGTCCGTCTTTCACATCAGTATATGACTACTGGGAAAACCATAGCTTTGACTGTATGAACCTTTGTTGGCAAAGTGATGTCTTTGCTTTTTAATTTGCTGCCAAGTTTGTTATAGCTTTTGTTTCAAGGACCAAGTGTCTTTAATTTCATCGCTAGATTTACCATCCAAAAGTGATTTTGGAGCCCAAGAAAATAAAATCTGTCACTGTTTACAGTTTTTCCCCGTCCATTTGCCAGATGCTATGATCTTAGGTTTTTGAATGTTGAGTTTTAAGCCAGCTTTTTTGCTCTCATCTTTCACCCTCATCAAGAGGCTCTTGAGTTCCATTTTGCTTTCTGTCATTAGAGTGGTATTACCTGCATATCTGAGGCTATTGATATTTCTCCTGGTAATATTGATTTCAGGTTTTTGTGTTATCCAGCCTGGCATTACTCATAACGTACTCTGCATATGAGTTAAATAAATAGCATAACAATGTATTGGCTTGATGCACTCCTTTCCAAATTTGAACCAGTCCATTGTTCCATGTCCATATCTAACTGTTTCTTCTTGTCCTGCATACAGGTTTCTCAAGACATAGGTAAGGTGGCCTGGTATTCCCATCTCTTTTGGAATTTTCCAGTTTGTTGTGATCTACACAGTCAAAAGCTTTAGCATAGTTAATGAAGTAGAAGTAGTTTTTGTTTTGTTTTGTTTTTAGAATTCCCTTGCTTTTTCTATGATCCAATGAATAAAAATTTTCCCACACTCTGAACTTCTCAGTGGTCAAATTCCAACTCTCTGAACATTGTTCTATTCAAGACACTTCACAATTTCAAACAAAACATAAAAAACCATAAAAAATATTATGAAGTTTTAATAGCAAAAGCAAAATTTTCTTTTTGTGGGTTGGGTGCTTTAGACAAATTTTTGAAAAAAGTGCCAATGAATGTATGATCTTTGGTGTTTCAATGGAATTAAGAAAGAAATCTAGTAACAAAAGTTTTGTTACTCAAATAGGTTAGGAAAAACTGTGTTCAGGTTATTTTAATGAAAACGTTTTACAGTGTTCTACTTTGCTGATTTATTTGATGAATATCAAAGGAAAGGATATGGTTATTCTCAGAGTTCTATAACACTTGAAACAACTATATTTTTCCTTCTTCATATGCAACCATGAATCTACTAACATACTGAGGATCACATTTTGGAAAATAGCTATTGATAATTATTGGCTACTTTATATGTTTCCATATCTGTGTTTGCCATTTACATTTTTCTAATGATATTGGACATTTGCTGTCCATGGCTGCTTGCATTCATTCATCTGGTTCCTATGTAGCAGGGGCCTCAATATACTTTCAAGCAATTCCCTCATTTAGCATAGAATTGATGGGGGTGATGGCACCATCTGATAGCCAAGCAGGGGATGTAATGACCCAACCTGGGCTATTTGTACTTTTTGGAATTTTGAATCTTTAGTAGAGAGCCAGAAAAAATAAAGAGCTAACTCATTCCAGTAGCAGTAGCCTGCCAATACCATTAATGCATGACAGGTAGAGTAGACACTCCTGCTTCCCGCCACCCCTCAACTTAAGATATCCATGTCTTAACCCCTATAACCTGTGAAAAGGTGAACCAGGTGGGCCAATATAATTACAAGTGTCTTTAAAGATGACAGATGAAGCAAGGCACCTAAGCTAAGGAACCTGTGCAGGCTCTTGAAGTTGGAAACTTAAGGGAATGAATTCTCCACAAAGCCTTAGAAGGGAATGGCATCCTGCTGACCTGCGGGTTTTAGCTCAGTTGGATCTGTTTCTGGCTCCCCAAATTACACAACAGTAAGATAGTACATTAGTGTTTTCAGCCAATGTGCTTGTAGTTATGTTTTATAGCAGTCAGCCATAAAAAACAATGCAACAAACCTATCTTGATTCTTGAAATCAGGTTGGGTCTTATTTATTCCTAAATGGTTCCTCAACTTTCTTGTACATTGCCTAATACTTCCTAAAACATTCTGATAAATTCTGTCTTTGCTAAATTTATTCAGAGTCAGTTTCTGAGGCTTTATAAACAAAACATACAATTTAAAATGTTTATCCATGTATTTTTGTCATTTTTTCTCCTTATTAGATTATAAAGTTTCATGGAAAATATCTTCATGTGTTTTATATATACATATGTAAATATAAATGGAGTCTAATGTAGTCATTAATTATTTGCTGTTTAATAGATGTTGCTAATCCTTATTAATTGGATTCATTAAAAATACAAAAAAAATCTTATGGAGCAACATACAATATAGGTATTTTATTAGAAAAAAAATGGAATGATGCAAAATTAGTAACAAAGCATAAAATTTCTTCTGAAGTCTTGTTTAAATGTATGAATACCATTACATAATTCCAATGTAGCTGTTTTACAATTTTTATTTTTATCTTTTACTTAAGCATTTTGTGTGTTAGCATGTGTTTTCATTACTTTTATTTTCACTGGCAATGAATTTCATTAAGCCAGGTGGTGTAGTGGTAAAGAATCCACCTTCCAATGCAGGAGACTCATTGGACTTAGGTTGGCTCTCTGGTTTGGGAAGATCCCCTGGAGAAGAAAATGGCAACCCACTCCAGTATTCTTGCCTGGAAAATCCCATGGACAGAGGAGACTGGCGGGCTACAGTCCATAGGGACACAAAGAGTCAGACATGACTGAATGACTAAGAAAAAACAGACATTACAATCGTTAGAGTTTGCACTATTTTAATTTTCTAGAAAACAATTTATACTGCTTCTCTTATAGTAAATGTCCATGGGCTGCAAGATTTTGTCCAAAGTAATTAATCTGATTATTTTATTTATATATATGGTGTTATCAAAAAGTTGGCATTAACTGTATATGAATGCAAAAATATTTGCTACACTTTTGCAGAATTTTAAATCAATAGCTTTTATTTGTTTCTGTTTTTGTCCTTTTGTTACTGTTATTCTTGTTGTTCAGTTGTGCCTGACTCCGTGACCTCAAGCAAATTCACAGGAAAACAGGATAATTCATTCCTTCCTACTGGCTTTTGTCTGAAGTGTTGCTGATAACAAGTCAGCTGTCAGTTAAACTGTCATATCTCACCTGGCTCAGTGACTCAGTGACTCACCAGGTATCACAGGCTCAGTGGACTGAGTTTGAACAAACTGTGAGAGATAGTGGGGGCAGGGAAGCCTGAGGTATTGTAGTCCATCGGGTGACAAAGAGTTGGACATAACTTAGCGACTGAACAACAATAGCTGTGTGCATTGTATATGTGTTTTCTAGATGCTTCACAGATTATATGGATTTACCTTATTTAATCTTATTGGGATTATAATTTGAAATATTATTTTTATTGATTTACTTTGGTGACTAGATCTGAGAATGTGTTTCTCAACAGTTCTGGAAATTTCCTGGCTAATAGTTCTTTAAATATTGTTTCTTCATTGTTTTTATGTTTTGGAACTCTGATTATATTTACATTTAAAAATTTTTTGGTCTTTTCAGCTCCTTTTATATTTTTCCTCTTGTTTTCCTTTCATCCTGAAATCTGCTACATTCTTTAAATATAAAAAAGCATTTTATTAATCTTTTTACTGCAATTAATACTTTTTCTAATCTGTTGTTTACCTATCTTTTGATAATTTCAGTGATTATATATACATATATGTGTATATGCATATGTGTACCTATGTTTATATTTCTACTTTAAGAATTTATAATCAGTTTTTTCTTTTTTCTTTTTAAATTATATATTTTATTACTTTGAAAAAATTTATTGGCATACAGTTGATTTACAATGTTGGGTTAGTTTCAGGTGTACAGCAAAGTGAATAAGTTATACATATACATACATCTACTCTTTTATGGATCCTTTCCCATTAAGTCACTACAGAGTATTGGGTAGAGTTCCCTGGGCTATGTAGGGGGTCCTTATTATTTATTTATTTTATGTATAGTAATGTATATGGTGACTGCAGCCTTGAAATTAAAAGACGCTTACTCCTTGGAAGGAAAGTTATGACCAACCTAGATAGCATATTCAAAAGCAGAGACATTACTTTGCCAACAAAGGTCCATCTAGTCAAAGCTATAATTTTTCCAGTAGTCATGTATGGATGTGAGAGCTGGACTATAAAGAAAGCTGAGTAATGAACAATTGATGCTTTTGAACTGTGGTGTTGAACTGTTGGTGTTGAGAGTTCCTTGGACAGCAAGGAGATGAAACCAGTCAATCCTAAAGGAAATCGGTCCTAAATATTCATTGGAAGGACTGATGCTGAGGCTGAAACTCCAATACTTTGGCACTTCATGTAGAGTTGACTCATTGGAAAAGACCCTGATGCTGGGAGGGATTGGGGACAGGAGGAGAAAGGGACGACAGAGGAT
>NW_011494868.1:1331251-1332751 GCF_000754665.1 Bison bison bison | reverse complement strand
TCTGGGAGTTGATGATGGACAGGGAGGCCTGGCATGCTGCAATTCATGGGGTCGCAAAGAGTCGGACACGACTGAGCGACTGAATTGAACTGAGTGTGTATATGTCAATCCTAATCTTCTAATTTATCCTTTCCCCGCTTTCCCCCTTGGTAAAGGTAAGTTTGCTTTCTATATCTGTGATTCTATTTCCATCTTGTGTGTAAGATCATTTGTACCATTTTTTAGATTTCACAAAAAAGTGACATCATATGATATTCATCTTTGTCTGATTTTACTCAGTATTTATTTATTATTTAGATATTCACACACTTATCTTTATAAATATATTCATCTTACTACTTTATCTCCATGCTTGATAATTAAGATATAAGCATTTTAAACTCAAATTCTGACATCAATTTTATTTTATTCACTGTAAATCATATTACTTCATGTCCTTAGCTGTTTTGTGATTTTTGACTATAAAGTCGTATTCCTTAGACAATCTGTAGAAATACAGTAAGCTTATATTAAAGTTAGGCTTCTCTGCGATGCAGGAGACCCAGGTTCAATCCCTGGGTCTGGAAGATCCCCTGGAGAAGTGAATGGCTACCTACTCCAGTATTCTTGCCTGGAGAATTCCATGGACAGAAGAGCTCAGTGGGCTATGTTTCAAGAGGTCTCAGAGTCAGACAGAACTTAACAATTAACCCTTTCACTTTTTAAATGTTAAAGTTGAGTTACTCTGGACAGGGTTTTTGTTTGTTTGCTTGTTTTGCTGTCACTTGACTGGAGGCACTACAAATCTAGGATCATTTTAAATGAAACTATATGGTTGCATGTGTGATAAGTCACTTCAGTCTTATTTGTCTCTTTGCGACCCTATGAACTATAGCCTGCCAGGCTCCTCTGTCCAAAGGATTCTCCAGGCAAGAATACTGGAGTGGATTGTCGTGCCCTGGTCCAGGGCATCTCCCCAGCTCATGCATTAAATGTGTGTCTCTTATGTCTCTTGCATTAGCAGGTGGGTTCCTTATCACCAGCACCACCTGGGAAGCCCAAATTATTTGGTTAAGATTTTTTCAAAAGAAACAGACTGAATATACGCTACAAATCTTCATGAAATCCAGATGGTTAAAAAGAGAGAAAAAAATTTTAATTAGATCCTATTTGTTTATTTTTGCTTTTATTTATAATATTCTGGGAGGTGGGTCATAGAGGATCCTGCTGTGATACAGAGTGAGTAAGCCAGAAAGAAAAACACCAATACAGTATACTAATGCATATATACGGAGAAGGCAATGGCACCCCACTCCAGTACTCTTGCCTGGAAAATCCCATGGACAGAGGAGCCTGGTAGGCTGCAGTCCACGGGGTCACTAAGAGTCGGACACGACTGAGCGACTTCACTTTCCCTTTTCACTTTCATGCATTGGAGAAGGAAATGGCCTCCCACTCCAGTGTTCTTGCCTGGAGAATCCCAGGGACGGGGGAGCCTGGTGGACTGCCGTCGGTGGGGTC
>NW_011494868.1:1328192-1331151 GCF_000754665.1 Bison bison bison | reverse complement strand
GCTGCCGTCTATGGGGTCGCACAGAGTCGGACATGACTGAAGCGACTTAGCAGCAGCAGCAGCAGCAACACATATATATGGAATTTAGAAAGATGGTAACAATAACACTGTATTCGAGACAGCAAAAGAGACACACATGTATAGAACAGTCTTTTGGACTCTGTGGGAGAGGGAAGGGTGGGGATGATTTGGGAGAATGGCATTGAAACATGTATAATATAATATAAGAAATGAATTGCCAGTCCAGGTTCGATGCATGATACAGGATGCTCGGGGCTGGTGCACCAGGATGACCCAGAGGGATGGTATGGGGAGGGAGGTGGCAGGGGGGTTCAGGATTGGGAATACATGTACACCCGTGGCAGATTCATGTTGATGTATGGCAAAACCAATACAATATTGTAAAGTAATTAGCCTCTAATTAAAGTAAATAAATCTAAATTTAAAAAAAAGAGAAAAAAGATTTTTGAGAACTATCTTTTACTTCTATGTAATTTACATATACAGTTAATAAATATGTTTTTATATTCCCTAAGAATATTTGAATAGGGGGAGTGTCATGCTTTGAGAAATTTGATTTTTTCTCTAGAAAAGTGAGTTCCTTATAATATTAATGTATTTCAGTAATAACTTACCACAGGTGATTTTTCAGAATCCATAGGGACCAGATGAATAAAGAAGGAGGGCTGGAGAGATATGGTTAACAGAGAATAGATGTTATAAAATAGGAAAGTACAGCTCAGTTATCACCATCCTTTCCCTGATCTTTTGATAGTAGAGGCACAGTATTGTTAGAGTTCCAAATTTTATGGAGGAACTAGAATTCTAAATTTTGATATATTAGGAGCATATTAAAAATAAACAACAGAATAGCATAACCAAAAACGGTGTGATATGGACCTCTGAAAATATAACCCTCCTTAAAACCAACGAAAAACATCTGTCAAACATTGTCAGAATTAGCTATTTCAAAACTATGAAAATTAAGCAAAGACTTGCAGCAACACTTATTTTAAAAATTGCTGAATGTTCATATTAGCAGCAAGCTTTATGGTTTTGTAACTTGCTCTATATCTGTGTCCTACTATCTAGCCTAGGAATAGATTGCTAAAATAACAAGTCAAACTTCCTGGTACCAAAAGGAAAAGCATGAAGCTCCAGCTTTTTCAAAACCTTATTCTGAAACAAAAATGAAATGATTATTTTTTTCCTTCCCTGGAAATGCTCCAGATGAAAATTTTGTCTTTATTAAACATGACTTGAATTCATGCGTTACTAAAGTTTATCCTTACATTAAAATACTTACAGGAAAGTATTTTAATGTTGCAGTTGCTGCAGGTGAAGATAAAAGTTGGGCCAAATAATAAACCATCTAAAAATCTTAAAAAGAAAAACTGAGGAATAAGATGTTGCCCTAATAAAATGCCATAGCCTGAGTGTCTTAAGCAGCAGAAATATTTTTGCCACAGTTTTAGAGGCTTGAAGTCTAAGATCAAGGTGCCAGTATGGTTGAGTTCTTGTGAGAGTACTTTTCTTGGCTTGCATAAGCCACTTTCTCACTATGTCTTCACATGACAGTGAGAGAGAAAGAGGGACATCTTTATTTATCTTCTTATAAGTCCACACATTCTGACCAAATTATGGTCACCCTTAAGACCTGATTTAACTTTACTTCACAAAGAGCTTATCTCTAGATATGCTTATATGGAGGGGTAGGGTTTCAACAAGTGATTTTGGGGCAACACAATTTTGTCCACATAAAATGTCACAGAAATTTTGGAACGCTCTGATGTATTGTTGGAGTCTAGAATGCTGTGACCATTTGTGAACTTGTCTATATGTCTAGGAAGGTCTTGAGAATGTCTTAACATTTCACTTACAAATGGACTTGAAACTGCACAACCAGCAATTAAAGGCCAAGACAGAGTGGTAAAAGCTTGTAATGGTATGCACACAGATATCGCAACAAATATGGAGAGATTTATGAATTCTGGAAATTTAGGGAAAGTTCTAGCCACTAAAGGAGAAGGCAATGGCACCTCACTCCAGTACTCTCGCCTGGAAAATCCCATGGATGGAGGAGCCTGGTGGGCTGCAGTCCATGGGGTCGCTAAGAGTCGGGAACGACTGAGCGACTTCACTTTCCCTTTTCACTTTCGTGCATTGGAGAAGGAAATGGCAACCCACTCCAGTGTTCTTGCCTGGAGAATCCCAGGGACGGGGGAGCCTGGTGGACTGCCGTCGGTGGGGTCGCACAGAGTCGGACATGACTGAAGTGACATAGCAGCTAGCCACTAAGCAGAAAACTCAGTGGAGGTTTGTAGGATTCCAAAATTACTGTGCCACATGTCCTACGGTAATATTGAGAGATGTGTCTTGAAATCTGTTGGGTGATATCCATTTTAGCTTGTATTTTTTCTTAAAAATATTGTGTCAGGATCTATGGAAAGTGAGTTATATCCTAAAATTCTGGGTACCCCCAAGTTTTTCTGTTTTTGAAAAAGAAAGATAATAGGTGCCTTTCAAGACTCATTTTGAATATCTAACAAGTAACTTGCTGTGAAACACAAAGTACATTGAATGATTTTTCTTTGTCTTTACCATCAAGAATACCACTGAGTCCACAGATGAAAGCCCTCAGACGAAAGACCAAGCAGTAAATTTTAGACCCTAAGCATCATATAAAATAAAAATCCATCTCTGTGTGAGTCATTATCAAATAGACTTTGTCACACACTTGAAGTCAGTTCAGTTCAGTTCAGTCGCTCAGTCATGTCCAACTCTTTGTGATCCCATGAATTGCAGCATGCCAGGCTTCTCTGTTCATCACCAACTCCTGGAGTTCACGCAAAGTCATGTCCATCGAGTCCGTGATGCTATCCAGCCATCTCATCCTGTTGTCCCCTTCTCCTCCTGCCCTCAATCCCTCCCAGCATTAGAGTCTTTTCCAATGAGTCAG
>NW_011494868.1:1323200-1328092 GCF_000754665.1 Bison bison bison | reverse complement strand
TGCATGAGGTGGCCAAAGTATTGGGGTTTCATCTTTAGCATCAGTCCTTCCAATGAACACCCAGGACTGATCTCCTTTGGAATGGACTGGTTGGATCTCCTTGCAGTCCAAGGGACTCTCAAGAGTCTTCTCCAACACCACAGTTCAAAAGCATCAATTCTTTGGTGCTCAGCTTTCTTCACAGTCCAACTCTCACATCCATACATGACCACAGGAAAAACCATAGCCTTGACTAGATGGACCTTTGTTGGCAAAGTAACGTCTCTGCTTTTGAATATGCTATCTAGGTTGGTCATAACTTTTCTTTCAAGGAGTAAGCGTCTTTTAATTTCATGGCTGCAATCACCATCTGCAGTGATTTTGGAGCCCCAGAAAATAAAGTCTGACACTGTTTCCACTGTTCCCCATCTATTTTCCATGGAGAGATGGGACCAGATACCATGATCTTAGTTTTCTTAATGTTGAGCTTTAAGCCAACTTTTTCACTCTCCTCTTTAGTTTTTAAAAATGTTATTCCAGCTTGTGATTGAACATGTGATTGTACAAAACCGACTTAGTCACTGGATATTTTTGGTCCCTGAAATGCCCTTTCCAATTTTTGGAGCAGAACTTTTGCCTTGGGCTATCTTTAATAATATATTAAGCATTAAATGTATGAACATAGTATAAGCACATTAGTTTTTTTTTGTTGTTTTTTATTGCATGGCTTTTTTTGCGTCTTTAAAATACCACAAATAAGTCTGAGGAGTTATCCAGTTTCATGCTGTTTCTGTAACTGAACAAGCTTTTATTCATCAGCCTAAAAAAACTGTTCCTTTTTTCACAAATGTAGATACTGTCCAAGCTTTTTTTGATATATTTGCTTGTAACTGGTAGGGTTTGCTGAATCAAAGAAGCTAAATTTGGTAGAAGTTCCATGTTGTTCCTTCAAGAATTAACTCATCGTTGTAAAGTAATTAGCCTCTAATTAAAATAAATAAATTTAAATTAAAAAATTAAAAAAAGAAAAGAATCAACTCATCTTAAAAATAAAAAATCAACTCATCTTTTTGGGCTTGAGACAACAAACAAACAACTCCTGGCTTCATCCAAGCCCAGTAGATGCGTTGCTTTCTGCCAAAGAAATTTTGAGTTTCCTCACGAGACCCATTCTCTTGAAGAATGACGTTGATAGCAAAGCAGGCCGAAGCACTGCTGTTCTGTACATGACTACAGTTTATGCACACAAGCCGGTGCCTTTCTATCTCCCCACCCTTTATAACCTGGAACTTCTTTTTTTTTTCCCCAAGGAGAGTGAGTTCTACATTGATGAGATTGGAGTCCTTCTCCCAGGGTGCCACCAGAACCCTTTGCAACAACTGGGCATCCCTTCAGAGTGATTTTGATATCCTCTGGAATATGAACCGGAGAAGGCGATGGCACCCCACTCCAGTACTCTTGCCTGGAAAATCCCATGGACAGAGGAGCCTGGTAGGCTGCAGTCCACGGGGTCTCTAAGAGTCAGACAGGACTGAGCGACTTTGCTTTCACTTTTCACTTTCATGCATTGTAGAAGGAAATGGCAACCCACTCCAGTGTTCTTGCCTGGAGAATCCTAGGGATGTGGAGACTGGTGGGCTGCTGTCTATGGGGTTGCACAGAATCGGACATGACTGAAATGACTTAGCAGGAATATGAACAGTCTTAATGCTGAGGACAGGCTTCATTCTTCCAATAGGTGCAACAAAGAATCACATTCATATTTTTTAGCTTCCCTGAATTCCACATTCCTCTGTACTTGTACTCATTCCTTGTCAAGGAAATATACTTTATTTAAATGTACAATTACTTGTTATTTTGTTGTGTGTGTCCTTCCACATGGAAACTATTTTGTTATCTAATTTTTAAGTTGCATTTACTAAATAGTTAATGTTTTCAAGCTCTCTTAATCCTAGACTGGTAAGAGTTTCCTAAGCAGCTATAAATAGAAAAAAAATATATACAGCTGGAATTTAAATCTGAAGCCATCATAGTCCTGTGGGTAGAAGCCTAGTTAGAAGTAGGTGACATGAAAATTAACTCAAGTAGCATCATGAACTGTTCACATTTATTAGGTGATCCATTCAAGGAGGGTCCTTTATTTCTTAAATCATGCTCAATACATGAGGTGTTATTCACTAAAATCTCAACTAGATGCATAGACTGAGTACTGTGCTGCTGCCCAGATCAATAGTGTGTAGGCTGATCACTGATCAACCATCAATGAAGCAAGCGTCCACTTATAGTTTGTTTCCAGTACTCCAAGAGGTAACTGTAAGCATTACTGTGGTTACCTCTGCCACTTGGAAGACTGAGTGAAGAAAAGAGCTTCAGGTGGAAATATTCTCCTCATTGAATAAATTGATGAGTGGGTACTTGAAACTTCTGTGCCCAAATTCTTCATCTTAATTCAAAGTAAGGTATACAATTATTTGGCATTAATATTGTATTTAAAATGGCCATAATGACTGTGGTGGACAATGAAATGCTACAGTGATTTCCCACTTTCTGGTACCCAGCAATCTGTGTAATCTTTTCCAGAGTGGAGGCTGGGACCAGTGAGTTGATTCTAACCAATAGCCTACAGTAAGTCCCCTACATATGAATCTTTAAGATGCGAACTTTGAAAGGTGTGAATGTGCATTCTGATAGCCAATCCTGTAAGTGAGTTCACGTGTCTGGAATACATCGTCATGTGTGTGCATCCTCTAGAAGTGGTTGTGCTTCTGTGGACCTTACTTGCAGTACAGTACAGTACAGTACTATACAGTCTACTGTATAATGGTACAGTGTCTTTATTTAAAGTCCAGGATGTTCCAAAGCCAGTATAAAAGCAGTGGTATGTAGACAATTGTGGTAGTTGAGTATCTAGGCTAACTTGGTTGTACTTAGGAACAAATTGGACTTAAGAACACAGTCTTGGACTGGAACTTTTTTGTCTGTAAAGGACTTATTATATGGCAAAGGTAATGCTGTTGTTCAGTCTCTGCGTCCACCTTTTTGTGACCCCATGAACTGTAGTACACCTGGTTTCTGTGTCCTTCACTATCTCCTGCAGTTTGCTCAAACTCATATCCATTGAGTTGATGATGTCATCCATCCAAGTCATCCTCTGTCACCCCCTTCTCCTCCTGCCTTAAATATTTCCTGGCATCAGGCTCTTTTCTAATGAGTTGGATCTTTGTATCAGGTGACCGAAGTATTGGAGCTTAGATTCAGCATCAGTCCTTCCAGTAAATATTCAGGGTTGATTTCCTTTAGGATTGACTGTTTGATCTCCTTGCAGCCCAAGAGACTCTCAAGAGTCTTCTCCAGCACCAAAACTGGAAAACATCAATTCTGTGCTCAGCCTTCTTTATGGTCCAACACTCACATCTGTACATGACTACTGGGAAAAACAGAGCTTTGACTATAAGGACCTTTGTCAGCAAAGTGATATCTCTGCTTTTTAATAGGTTGCCTAGGTTTGTCACAGCTATGCAATAATAATAATAATAACTAATTTGATTTAGTTTATTTTATATGGAAAAGGTGATGGGAAAACACCCCATGATTATTTTATATTCTATAAGGTTCTGTCTTAGCATACTCTCTTTTGCTGGTCTTGAAAAAGCAAGCATCTATGCTGTGAACTTCCTATTGAGAGAGTCACATGGAAAGGAAGAGAAGGTAGTACAGAGGACCTGGCAGTTAGCAAAAATGGGGAGACCTCATTCCAATAATTGAAAGAAGTTGAATTTTGCTAACAACCCTAGCCAACTGGGAAGAAATTCTCACTTTGAGCATTAAGATGAACATGTAGCTCAGCTAATACCTTGACTGCATTTTCTGAGGTCTTGAGCAGAGGGTTGAGATAAATTGTGTCTGGACCCCTGACCCATGAACAACATGAAAAAAAAAAATAGGTGTGTTGTTTTAAGCCTCTAAGTTTGTGGTAATATTTTTATTATCATGTTGAACATGCATACAATAACAAAGGGGTAATTTCCACTTATATGGTTGATGGCAAATATTTCTGATAAAATAATGCTGCAACATTATTAGCAAGTAATGATGAATGGTAAATTCGTTCTATGAAAATTCTCCTTTGCCGGGGACCAGCCCCGGCTGATCCAGGGTATTCGAAGGAGAGACGGCATAGGCGAGGATCATGATACGATAGCTTCAATTAGATATTAATTAAAGATATAAAGAGTAATAGAATAAGGATAGCTCAGTAGGAAAATTCAGTGGAGAAAAGAGGCTGAGTAGCTTGGTTTACGCGGGAGACCAATAAAACTTCAAGACAAGAAGTTTGCACCACTTACGTAGGCCGCAGGCGTCCTTCCGTTCTTCCGAAGGAGAGGAGACACTGAGGCCTCCCCGGTCGGATCTTAGAAGCCCAGGCATAATTAGTAAGCATGGTGGGTTCCGCGCTCCAGATGGAGACTCAGCCAGAGTGAGAGAGAGAGCGACATGGGGAGACCAGTATTTCGAGAAACTGATCCCCATTCTTTATTTTCCAGAGTCTGTTTTTATACACTAAGATGTTATACAAAAGTCACTTGGGGACAGCAGTCCTGACTTTTATTAAAGTCAGGTGCTTCACACAAATGTATACAGAGGTCTTAGGGGTGTTACATCATCTTCTGGCCAGGGGGGCCTGCTGACAATTTACGACCCTCTCCTTGTGACAGCGGTCAGTCAATCAGGACACTTATTTCTCCAGGGCTGATTATTCTCAAAACAGACGCCACCCAAATAAAGTTACATTCCTACAGGGTGAGGGTGTAGTGGGTTTTAGTTAAGGAAAGAATTTACTTAGCCTAAGGTCTAACGTGATTAATATCAAAGGTTAATACTTATTTCTTCTATATATTCATTAATGTGTGTAA
>NW_011494868.1:1274766-1322908 GCF_000754665.1 Bison bison bison | reverse complement strand
TATGGGGGTAGATGCTCGAGGAGTTCCAGGGGGACTCCTGAGGCTCGATCCCGCCTTTGCGTATGTCGAGCCTCCTTCCTCATGACCTTTGTCACGGGCGGAGTACCTCACTCTGGCCCCCAACACTCCTTAAAATGAGTTATTTATTTAATCAAGAGGGCATATAGTGCTTAAGAACATGAGTCCTGTACTCCTTGGGTGAAATCCCAGACCTTCTACTTTCTAGCTGTATTACCCTGAACAATCCATGGAAACTCTCTGAGCCTCCATTGTCACATCTAAAAAATGGATAATAATTACATATATCTCACAGGCATAGCTGTGAGAATTGAGTGAGTAAAATCATGCCATTTATATTTGTTAAATTATGGGCATAAATATTTTGGTTTTATGCAATATAACTAAACTGTAAAGTGTGTTATTTCTGCCAAAATAATTAATCTTCAAAAGTGAAATAAATAACTCTTGTGCCTAGAATTAATGTTGGAAATAGTAAAGGCTGTGAAACAAGTGAACAAAAAAAATTGCAGATGCTCAAAATTTAAAGAAAGTGAATTCAATGACAGAGCAAAAGAACACTGAGAAATAGTCACAGATTCACAGCAGATAATCACAGCAGATTACTGAATTCAGAGAAAGAGACAACATGTAGAGAACACATTCAGAGAAAATGTGCTACGGTAAATGTGCTGCAGGTAAAACAAAGCTATAATGATAAAAGTTTTGGTTAAGAAAAGCTACATAAGAACAGAAAACTTTACTTAGTAAGGATATGTAAACAGTACACAGAAGATCTAGTATAGAAATCATTATGCTAGTAGTAAATTTTAGGAGAATTCTCTAAGGCTAAAGTCGTAAAACACACTAAGGAAAGAAAGACAGAGAGTGGCTAATCCAGGCACATATTTCACAAAGACAGGACAGAGACCATAGCTGAAAAGTCACTTGTTCATAGCTGAAAAAATTACTATCAATTTCTATGTGATCTCACATCAGTGGTATAAACTAAGCCTACTGTCTCTTTGTGTTTCTAGTTGTTTATACACTTCAAATAAATAGTGAATCTGTATATGAGCCAGTCTAATGTATAATCTGATTCCAGCAAATATGTTTTATTGGATTCAACAGTTAACCAATGCAATTTATCCTTGAAATTATGTTGCTCAATGGATTAGCCTTGGTTAGTTATCCTCAGACTTCTCTGTTAGGCATAAGCATTTTTATTTTAGGTCCTTGCAGCCAAAGAGAGGTAATGTATTTGAAACAGGACATATGCCCCTGAAATAAATGGGCATTAAGTTTAGCTACCTTTTCACTGATTGCTTGTGATTTAAGGGCCTTTTCAATGATTATATTCAATAGCCAAAATGATTGAAAAATCAGGATCCTATGAATCCAATTCTTTGTCTTTCTAGGGCAGAGAATTGATGCTTTTGAACTGTGGAGAGAGAAGACTCTTGAGAGTCACTTGGACTGCAAGGAGATCCAACCAGTCAATCCTAAAGGAAATCAGTCCTGAATATTCATTGGAAGGACTCATGCTGAAGCTGAAGCTCCAATATTTTGGCCACCTGAAGTGAAGAACTGACTCATTGGAAGAGACCACGATGTTGGAAAAGATTGAAGGCAGGAGGAGAAGGGGACAACAGAGGATGAGATGGTTGGATGGCATCACTGACTCAATGGACATGAGTTTGAGCAAACTCCGGGAGCTGCTGATGGACAGAGAAGCCTGGCAACTGAGCAGCTGAACGGAACTGAACTTGAATCCAATTCTTGGTCTTTCCAGGTAGAGACAGCTTTAGTTTTCTATTATAAAGATCAAACAGTTATAAAGTAATTTTTTGAAGAATACAATCTTCTGGTGAAAAATTAAATCAAACTTTAATCCATTTGATATTAACCAGGGGTAAAATTAGATGATGAATATTAAAGGGGATACCTACCATTTTTAAAGAAGCTACAGATTTTGAAAATTTTCAAGTCTACTTTATATCATTGTAATAAATCACAAAAATATAACTAACAAATCTCAGTAAACATGACCTTTTTAAGAAAATTTGTAAATATCACTCTATTTTTCTTTGTCACAGTTCTCTAATTTAGAAAAATAAATAGAATGTAAATATTGCTCTTATGTTGAATCAACCACTCATTAGTACTTACAGTCCCAATGGTTTTTCCCCTTAAATACACAAACTCTCCAAAAATTTTAGATATCCATTAGCTAAATACTTCTTAATATGTTAACATCATATTTATTTTTTATATTTTAATAATGAACTATTTCTTGCTGTGCCTATATATAAAACATAACATATGCTATTGGCTTAATTATCTATATGAGGCCTCAGAAACAGTTTTCTGAAATACAGAATGATAAGAAGAATTACATACATATGTATGTGTGTATAGTTTTAAATATTTATGTTCATATTTCTTTTTTTGTATTTATATATATCCAGACATGAAAATGTATCTCAGTTGAGGCTATTAATATTATTCCAATCTGAAATGTGGGCAATCCATGCAATGTTTGCCATTATGACAATACTAAACAATAGACACAACAAATACATTTCCAGATAAGCATTTCTCATAACATTATAAACATAGGTGCATAGATAGATGGCAGCCAGTTAGACAGATGTGCATGAGAGCTATGTCATTTCAGTCATGTCCAACTCTTACAACCCATGGACTATTGCCCCCTAGGCTCCTTTGTCTATAGGATTTTCCCAGCAAGAATTCTAGAGTGGATTGCCATTTCCTTCTCCAAGGATCTTTCCAACCCAGAGATTGACCTACATTTCCCAATGGATAGATATCCAGTGGTAGCAAACTATTCTAGTGTTCTGTAAATGAAAGTGAAAGTTGCCCAGTCACGTCCGGCTCTTTGCAACCCCCTGAACTATACAATCCATGAAATTCTCCAGGCCAGAATACTGGAGTGGGTAGCCTTTCCCTTCTCCAGGAGATCTTCCACACCGGGGATCAAACCCAGGTCTCCTGCATTACTGGCGGATTCTTTACCAGCTGAGCCTCAAGGGAAGCTCAGTGTTCCGTAAATAGTCACATATTCAAAGAACAACTCTAGCTCTAAAAATAATTCCACAGATAACTGACAAAGTATTTTTGGGAAAAAAAGGGATTACCTGTGGGATAAATGCATAAATTATGGAGGGAATAGTTAGATTCAACAAACATTTGTTGAGCATTCATTATATATCATCATTTCTTTTAGGGAATTGTATTGGGCATTGTGGATTTTGCTACTTCTATAATATTACTGTTCAGTCGCTAAGTCATGTCTGACTCCTTGCAACCCATGGACTGTAGAATGCCTTCCAGGCTCCTCTGTCCATGGGATTTCCCAGGCAAGAATATTGGAATGGGTTCCCATTTCCATCTCCAGGGGATCTTCCTGACCCAGGGATCAAACCTATGTCTATTGCATCTCCTGCCTTGCCAGGCAGATTCTTTAGCACTGGGCTACCTGGGAAGCCTTATATTTGCATATTTAAAAGCAAGAATTACTACTTTTTTTTTTTTTAAAGTAGTCTCATTTATAGACATACTGAAAAATTGGTAGCTTAAAACTGCTAAATCTAGTTATATTATTTATTCCAAAATTCTATCAAGTGATGGCATTGTGCTATTCACTTTGTGAATGAGACAAATGTATCTTGTCCCATGGTGTTAGAAATCTAACAGACAATATTCTTCCGAATTTTAAACTATTATTCATTTAAAAATACTTACAATTGATGGAGAGAAACTTTTAATGCTGATATATCTTAAATGACATGGAAATGTTTTCAATGTGGTCACTTTTGACCAGTGCTCACATTTGGAATAAGAACTGCTGGGGATTGTGGTGATGTACACATATGCATAGATGGATAGATAAATCCTATTTAAATAGTGTTTTCTATTCTTGAAGATCTTTATTTTCTGAGGTACGTGTATGACATTGTGTGCATAGTTAAATGATGCTTCAATAACAGAAAAGGAGATATTAATTGAGGAAGACAATATCAGATTGTTACTTATGTGTTTATGTGAAGACAAGGTGGAAGATCATGCTCAATTTATACATATTGCTCTATTTAACATGAAAACTTGATTACCATTTCACTGGGGAAAATGAGACAGAAAATATATATTAAATTTGAGAAAATAAAAGATGATTCACTTTAGGTATGACATTAACATGAATCCCAGGCCATGAATTGATGGCCTCTGTAACATATCAAGAACAATGACCTCAATTAACTTTATATAAATGTTAGTAAATAATGTTGGAAATATATGTTAATAAAAAGAATAATTAATTTAGTTTCTTGAATTTTTAAAGAAAATTGATTTTGCTATAAGTAAGCCATTTGTATCAAAGTCAGTTCTTTTGTCTATTAGTCTGTTCATTCATTAAACAAGTATTGTTATTTAGGAAGAAATTTTGAATGTATAAATATGTATTAAAATAGCCAGTTATTTAATTTTTAAGTTTAATAGATACATATTTGACATTTAAATGATTGATTCTTACAAAACTGATTAATGTCTAAAAATGTGAGCTCATTGAAAATACATTATATATTGTGTTGATGCTATTAATTGATGAATTATTTTATTGATAAAATAATACTCATAGGAATAGCATTACTGTTGTATACAGCAGTAGCTGTCACTCCCTTGCCATCTCACTTGATTGGTTGAAAAAGATTAATTTTTATATATAGATTCATATATAGATGTTTATATAGTCAGTTATTTTAAAAATATACTTGTTTACATACTCAGCTATCTTAAATATATACATGCAAATGTAAAAATATAAATTAATATATACTCAAGGCTATGGTTGGAGAAGGCAATGACATCCCACTCCAGTACTCTTGCCTGGAAAACCCCGTGGATGGAGGAGCCTGGTAGGCTGCAGTCCATGGGGTCACTGGGAGTTGGACACGACTGAGCGACTTCACTTTCACTTTTCACTTTCATGCATTGGAGAAGGAAATGGCAACCCACTCCAGTCTTCTTGCCTGGAGAATCCCAGGGACGGGGGAGCCTGGTGGGCTGCCATCTATGAGGTCACACAGAGTCGGACACAACTGAAGTGACTTAGAAGCAGCAGTAGCAGCAAGGTTATGGTCTTCCCAGGGATCACGTATGGTTGTGAGAGCTAAAATGGAAAGAAGGCAAACACCAAAGAATTGATGCCTTCAAACTATGGTGCTAGAGAAGACTCCTGAATGTCCCTTGAACAGTAAGGAGATCAAATTAGTCAATCTTAAGGGAGATCAACCCTGAATACTCACTGGATGGACCGATGCTGAAGCTGTGTTTTGGTCATCTGATACAAACAGACGACTCATTGGAAAAGTCCCTGATGCTGGGAAAGATTGAAGCAGAGGGAGAAAAGGGCGTCAGAGGATGAGATGGCTGGATGGCATCACTGATGAAGAAAGCATGAACTTGGGCAAACTCCAGGTGATGGTGAGGGACAAGGAGGCCTGGCATGCAGTCCATGGGGTCACAAAGAGTTGGACACGACTGGGAAACTGAACAACAACAGCAATACATATACAATTGCTTCTTTATTCACATTCTTATATAAGTAGCATATTTGTGTATGTGTGTCATTGCAGAAATCACACAAATTAGCAGTTATAAAACCAATTTTATCTGAAATCATGATGGTTTTATTTGTATTGATTACAAGGTGCCTGCCACAATTGCTAACAAGAGCAAATCCATAGAAGATGTGAGAATATCAATAGGCTTCTAAGTCACAAATAATGAAGATGTATATTCAAGGTACTTTGAGTTTCTGAAAATTATTCCTTAGCTCTCAGAATGAAAAGAACTACAGTAAAACCATTTTTGGTTGATTAGATAGCAATGACAATATCAAGTGAAAAGAGAAGATGGTAAATTGTCAGATTCATTTTAATGCACAAGGTATTTTACAATGATATAAATAAGCTGTGTTTTGCAATTATATATGTTGCAAGTCATGGTAATTTTTCCTGTACTTTTTTTTTTCTTTTCTAAACTGCCTTGAGCTAAGTTGTGAGTATGATATTCTCAGAGTAAGTAAAATGGAACCTTAAGAAAGTACTTCAATAACTCAAGCAATGATAATATGAAAAATCCTTATTTCAAGAAAAGGAGAGATAGGAATGTTGATGTGTTCAGAATCACTGATTCCTGTTTGATATCTTTATTTCATGAATCAGTATTTAACAATCACAGGCAATGAAGTTCATGTACAGAAAAACGTTGAGAGAGCTGACACTATATTATGCCCGAAACTATGGTGGTACTTCTGATTTTAAAATATCTTATTAAAAGGCATATAGCAGTTACCATTTTATTTATTAATCCCCTGCTATTTCTTACCTCTAATTTTATTATAATGAATATATTTAAGTTGATATTTATGGAATTATGAGAGTTAATACTTTTAAGAAATTAACTTAAAAAAAAACTCTTCTGAGACACACTATTAATTTGAGCAATGTTAAAAAATAGTATTCAGGCATATAAACCATATATTTGCACTTTTCCACCCAGTTCTAAAAAACCAACACTTTTAATTCAGGACATTTTCAAGCAGTAATTAGATTATTTTTGGCCTTTACTAGAACTTGGATTCATCTTCAAGAAACAACATTTTGAAATGCCTTGTTGCAGAAATTCATATTAAATTGCCATCAGGAAATTACACTGAACTATTAAAAATTCTGCTCTTATTTAAATTACCCTTGCCTCTCTTGTTTTTTGTTGAAGGATCCCATTAGTGTAAAACCCTTATAGTAACCACACATGAATAAAGAATTGTTGCATTTATTCTGTATTTTCTCCCTTTTACAAGTGATACAATTTAATACAAAGTGAATTTTAAATTGCATTCAGTTCAGTTCAGTTCAGTCGCTCAGTTGTGTCTGACTCTTTGTGACCTCATGAATTGCAGCACACCAGGCCTCCCTGTCCACCACAAACTCCTGGAGTTCACTCAAACTCAAGTCCATAGAGTTGGTGATGCCATCCAGCCATCTCATCCTCTGTCGTCCCCTTCTCCTCCTGCCCCAATCTCTCCCAGCATCAGAGTCTTTTCCAATGAGTCAACTCTTCTCATGAGGTGGCCAAAGTACTAGAGTTTCAGCTTTTGCGTCAGTCCTTCCAAAGAACACCCAGGACTGATCTCCTTTAGGATGGACTGGTTGGATCTCCTTGCAGTCCAAGGGACTCTCAAGAGTCTTCTCCAACACCACACTTTAAAAGCATCAGTTCTTCAGTGTTCAACTTTCTTCACAGTCTAACTCTCACATCCATACATGACTACGGGAAAAACCATAGCCTTGACTAGACAGACCTTTGTTGGCAAAGAAATGTCTCTGCTTTTGAATATGCTATCTAGGTTGGTCATAACTTTCCTTCCAAGGGGTAACCGTCTTTTAATTTCATGGCTACAGTCACCATCTGCAGTGATTTTGGAGCCCCCAAAAATAAAGTCTGACACTGTTTCCACTGTTTCCCCATCTATTTGCCATGAATTGATGGGACCAGATGCCATGATCTTCATTTTCTGAATGTTGAGCTTTAAGCCAACTTTTTCACTCTCCACTTTCACTTTCATCAAGAGGCTTTTTAGTTCCTCTTCATTTTCTGCCATAAGGGTGGTGTCATCTGCATATCTGAAGTTATTGATATTTCTCCCAGCAGTCTTGATTCCAGCTTGTGCTTCTTCCAGCCCAGCATTTCTCATCTTAAGGCAAAGTGAATGTACAAAGATATTTGTACATTGTACAAAGGATGTACAAAGAATGCTGTCTTTGTTTAGACATTTACTGAATCCATTACCTAAGAGGATGCAAGAAGTAAATAGTGAAGAATAGGCTTCATTTTACAGTGTAGATTTAGAACAGGTCTACTTGGTATACTATATATAGAAAATATGCAAAGAAATTCCATATTTGCAGTATTGGAGGGGGGATTTCTGTGCTCAAACTTTCTGTGCTGAATTAAAAGTAAACGGGGAAGTAGCATGAGCTAGCACTTATTTGACTGCTATGGACTAGACAGTGGGTTTCACTGGTGGCTCAAAGGTAAAAAATTTGCCTGTCAAGGAGGAGACTTAGGTTTGATCTTTGGGTCAGGAAGAACTACTAGAGAAGGAAATGGCAAACCACTCCAATATTTTTGCCTGGAAAATCCCAGGGACAGAGGAGACAGGTGGGCTCTAGTCTGTGGGGTTGTAAGGAGTTTGACATGACTTAGTAAGTAAACAGTAACATGAACTAGATAATGGGGATAAAGGAGATGTAATGAGTGAAAAAGCTGGCTTAAAACTCAACAGTCAAAAAATTAAGATCACAGCATCCCATCACTTCATGGCAAATAGATGGGGGAACAAAGGAAACAGTGATAGGCTCTATTTTCTTGGGCTTCAAAATCACTGCGGATGGTGACTACAACCATGAACTTAAAAGACGCTTGCTCCTTGGAAGAAACATTATGAAAAACTAGACAGTATAATAAAAAGCAAAGACATTACTTGATTGACAAAGGTCCGAATAGTAAAAGCTATGGCTTTGCCAGTAGTCAGGTGTTGTGTGAGATTTGGGTCATAAAGAAGGCTGAATGCCAAAGAACAGATGCTTTCAAAACAGTGGTGTTGGAGAAGAATCTTGAGGATTGGATGGAAAGTAATCCTAAGAAATAGGTGAATCCACTGATTGCTTTTCTCGGGATCACCAGTTCATGACATTATGATTATGTAAAAACGTATCTTGAAGAAGCATTACTTAGGAAATGCTTTAACATGCCTAAATGCCCCCTCCTATGTCAGAACATTTCAATTCTTTAGGAGTGATTTTAAAAGTTTAAACTTCCTGGCATGTCTTTCAAGATGTTCTTAGATTAACAATAAATGGACCTATGTGTGGTGCATGCTAAGTTGCTTCAGTAGTATCTGACTCTGTGTGACCCTATAGACTGTAGCCTGACAGACTCCTCTGTCCATGGGATTCTCCAGGCAAGAACACTGGAGTGGGTTGCCATTCCTTCCTCCACAGGACCTTTCTGACCCAGGGATCAAACTTGGGTCTCTTCATGTCTTCTGCATTGGCAAGCAGGTTCTTTATCACTTGCATCACGTGGGAGCTATGGTTTTTCCAGTAGTCATATATTGATGTGAATTAGACCATAAAGAAGGCTGAGTCCTGAAGAATTGATGCTTTTGAACTGTGGTGATGGAGAAGACGCTTGAGAATCCCTTGGACTGCAAGGAGATCCAACTGGTCAATCCTCAAGGAAATCAGTCCTGAATATCCATTAGAAGGACTGATGCTGAAGTTGAAGCTCCAATACTTTGGCCACCTGATGTGAAGAGCCAACTCATTAGGAAAGACCCTGATTCTGGGAAAGATTGGAGGCAGGAGAAGGGGATGAGAAAGGATGAGATGGTTGGATGGCATCACCGACTCAATGGACGAGTTTGACCAAGTTCTGGGAACTGATGGACAGGAAAGGCTGGAGTGCTGCAGTCCATATGGTCACAAAGAGTAGAACATGACTGAGACACTGAACAACAACACTGACACTTGGGAAGCCCAAGAGAACCTATACTGAGATCCAAACGATAATGAGCATTTCAATTCCTGGTACGTTTCATGAATGTTTCCAAATTAGGTTTTTTGTTTCATGACAAATATCCAAGAATTTAGGTCTCAGGAGTGCATGTGATTGAAAACAATCTAGCATATTTCTTAGGAAGACTGTTAACTCTATGTGTAAACTTTTCTGTTTCCGCACATGAGCTGATTTTCTTTAGGGCAAAGTTGTTCAGTTTCTCAGTCTTGTCCAACTCTTCATGGCACCATGGACTGCAGCACACCAGGCCCACCTGTCCTCCAGAGTTTGTCCAAACTCATGTCCATCGAGTCAGTGATGCCATCCAACCATATCATCTTCTGTCATCCCCTTTTCCTCCCACCTTCAATCTTTTCCAGCTTCACAGTTTTTCCTAATGAGTTGGCTCTTCACATCAGGTGGCCAAAGTATTGGAGCTTCAGCTTCAGCATGAGTCTTTCCAATGAATATTCAGGACTGATTTCCTTTAGTATTGACTGGTTTGATCTCCTTGCTGTCCAAGGGACTCTCAAGAGTTTTCTCCAACACCACAGATCAAATGCATCAATTCTTCAGTGTTCAGCCATTTTAATGGTCCAGCTCTCACATCCATACATGACTACTGGGAAAACCATGGCTTTGACTATAACTAATTTTCTTGGCAAAGTAATGTCTCTGCTTTTTAATATGCTGTCTAGGTTGGTCTTAGCTTTTCTTCCAAGGAGTAAGCATCTTTTTATTTCATGGCTGCAGTCACCATTTGCAGTGAATTTGGAGCCCGAGAAAGTAAGGTCTGTCCCTGTTTCTATTATTTCCCCATCTTTAGGGCAAAGAGTAAGGTCTAATTGAAGGCCATTGATAACTGAATAAGAGCACCATCCTTCTTCTGTCTAGGATCTCAAACATTCAATTAGCAAGTCCTTCAAAAATAACAAATGCAAGCACAGTAAACCCTTGTGCCATGAACAAGGCTGTCTATAGATATATGAAAAAAAAATTGGGGGTTGTTATGAGCTAGTTATGTTACCCCATAATTTTCCCAATCCTGCTTTAATTTCCAGAAGATCTTTAGCAAATTAAGTGCAGACTGCTGATAATACTTTCTTCCAGTAGTGTCTGATTTTTGGTGACCCTGTGCACAGTGGCCTGTTAGGCACCTCTGCCCGTAGGGCTTTTTCAGGCAAGAATACTGGAATGTTTCTCCTCCTCCGGAAGATGGTCCCATCCTGAACATGTGCCTCCTGCATTGCAGGTGGATTCTTTACCTGCTGAGCCAGCAGGGAAGCCCTATTTTTTATGTACCTTTTACATTGTCTAACGTCCATTTTCATTTTTAATTATTCTGTTTTGCATTTGTTTGTTAGGCCACTTCAGGTATAGATTTTTTAAATTATTAATCTATTATCTATGAAACATTCAAGGTAATAATACAGTCAATATTGAAAGAAAATAAGCATACCGAGAAGAACTCTTTTCTCCTTATCTTTAAAAATGGCCATATTAATCACTGTGAAATGAAAATCATGAGAGGTTTAGGAACTGAGGTGGAAGATGACAGGAAATCATTAGAAAAATCAATATGCTTAAATGATGAAAGATGAAAGCATAATACATCTAAGAAATGTACAAATATCAAATAGGTAGTTCAGTTGTCAAAAAGCAACATTATTCTACTCTAGGGGAAAACAGGAACTCGAGGTATAAAGCATGATAATGGGGAATGTAAAGTAAAAATTCAGTGTTTTTCAGAGTGAAAATGATGCTGACTTCCAGGAAAGATGGAAAATTGTGATGGATTACAGCATTCCACTTGAGAGTTTTCCTGATCACAGTGCATTACAATACCTGTATCTGTATGTGTTTATACATATGTAGTGTGGTTGTCTGAGGAGATCTTACAAATAGCTGAAAATAGAAGAGAAGCAGAAAGCAAAGGAGAAAGGGAAAGAAATACCTAACTGAAAACAGATTTCCAGAGAATAACAAGGAGATAAGAGAGGTTTCTTAAGTGATCAAAGCAACAAAATAGAGGAAAACAAAATGGGAAAGACTAGATATCTCTTCAAGAAGGTTGGAGAAACCAAGGGAACCTTTCAGGTAAAGATGGATACAATAAAGGACAGAAACAGCAAGGACCTAACAGAAGCATAAGAGATTTTAAAAAGGTAGCTAGAACATATAGAACTAAACCAAACAGTCTTAATGACTAGGATAACCACGATATTGTGGTCACTCATCTAGAGCCAGACACTCTGGAGTGTGAAGTCAAGTGGGCCTTAGGAAGCATCACTGTGAACAAAGCTAGTGGAAGTGATGGAATTCCAGCTGAGGTATTTGAAATATAAAAAGATGATGCTATTAAAGTGCTGCATTCAATATGCCAGGAAATTTATAAACTCAGCAAAGGCCACTGGACTGAAAAGGTCATATTTCATTGCAATCCCAAAAAAGGCAATGCCAAAGAGTGTTCAAGTGCCATAAAATTGCACTCATTTCACATGCTAGCAAGGGAATGCTTAAAGTCCTTCAGCTAGGCATCAGCAATACCTGAACAGAGAACTTTCATATGTACAGCTGGATTTAGAAAAGGCAGAGAAATCAGAGATCAAATCGCCAACATCCCTTGGATCATCGAAAAAGCAAGGGAATTCCAGAAAAACATCTACTTCTGCTTCATTGACTACGCTAAAGCCTTTGACTGTGTGGATCACAACAAACTGGAAAATTCTTAAAGAGATGAGAATACCAGACCACCTTACTTTCCTTCTGAGAAACTTGTATGGAGGACAAGGAGTATTAGAACTAGACATGGAACAATGGACTGGTTCCAAATTGGGAAAGGAGTATGTCAAGGCTGTATACTGTCACCCTGTTTATTTACCTTCTATACAGAGTACATCTGTGAAATACTAGACTGGCTGGATTACAAACTGGAATCAAGATTGCTGGGAGAAATATCAATGACCTCAGATACTCAGATGATACTACTCTATTTGCAGAAAGCAGAGAGGAAATGAAAAGCCTCTTGATAAAAGTGAAAGATGAGAGTGGAAAAGCTGGCTTAAAACTCAGCCTTCAAAAAACTAAGATCATGACATCCGGTCCCACACTTCATGGCAAATAGATGGGGAAAAAATGGAAACAGTGGCAGATTTTATTTTGTTAGTCTCTAAAATCAATGTGGATGGGGACTGCCATCATGAAATTAAAAGATGTTTGCTCCTTGGAAGAACAGCTATAACAAACCTAGACACTGTATTAAAAAGCAGAGACATCACTTTGCAAGCAAAGGTCCATATGATCAAGGCTATGGTTTTTCCAGTGGTCATGTGTGGGTGTGAGAGTTGGACCTAAAAGAAGGCTGAACACCAAATAATTGATGCTTTCAAATTGTGGTGCTGGAAAAGACACTTGAGGGTCTCTTGGACTGCAAAGAAATCAAACCAGTCAATCCTAAAGGAAATCAATCCTGACTATTCATTGGAAGGACTGATGCTTAAGCTTAATCTCCAATACTTTGGCCACCTGATGTGAAGACCCTGATCCTGAGAAAGATAGAGTGCAGGAAAAGAATGGAGTGACTGAGGGTCAGATGATTGAATGGAATCACTGATTCTAATTTAGAGTCAATGAACATGAGTTTGAGCAAACTCCCGGAGATAGTGAAGGAAACCTGGGGGGCTGCAGTCCATGGGATTTCAAAGAGTTGGACACAATTTAGGGACTGAACAAAAACATGCAGGAGAAGAGAGTTGAAAAGGTCTAATTATTAGGTTGTGAGTCTGTGCAATCTTGCTACATTTTAAAACAAATTTTAACATACATATATTTTAACTCAGCAGTTCTAATTCCAGACACTTATCCCAGAGCAATTGACAAAGATTTCTAGAGAGATATCTGTACAGCAACCTTGATAATAGTGTTACTTATAGTTAACAAGGCAGAAACAAACTGAGCCGCCACCAACACAAAAATGGATAAGCAAATTGAGGTAATTATTAACAATTAAAATTCTTTCATATTTTACAGAAAGTAAAATTACATGAAAAAAGAACTCTAAATAAATATTAAATTCTAATTAGTAATATGAACCCTGAGACATTTTGGAGTGGGATGTAGCATTGTCTGAAACTTGATAAAACAAATTGATATGTGGCGAGAGATAAAGATATGTATGAAATAGAACAAATATGCCAAAATATTAATAATTACATAATTTAAGTGACTGGAGTATGTTTATTCACTGTATGGTGTTATATACATTTAATATCTCAAATATGAACTGTAAGGGATAAATTAAGAGACGCTAATACCGCAAAACGTATGACCTGTTGCTCTTTTGTTTACCTCTTCATTTATATCTATATCCAATACATGTAACAACAGGAAGGAATAAAAACATTAAATAAAGGAAATCTAAAGATCAAGTATGAGAAAAAATAATGTCTGTTAATCTAAACCAGAAAATGTTGCCTGTGGATGGTCGTGATGGACTGAAAGAAGCAGGCGGGATCATCCGAGATAATGGAAACACTCTGTCTCTTGATCGAGGTGGTGGTTACATGAGTGTGCAAGTGACCCAAATCCATCACTGATAAAATTAAGATTTTACACCAAATAAAAAAAAAAGTGAAACAGAAACATTTAAAAATTATCTTCCAATTAAAAATGAATTTAAGAAAAATATTAAAAAGAAAAAAAATATTTTACTTTCTCTTAGAAAGCTGAGATGACTCATCTGTGATATAATTTTAATAAAAGAAATACTAAGGAGTATTTTTTATCAGAAAATTAGCTGCAGGAAGAAGAATAGATAAGCAGGAAGGAATAAGA
The DNA here is from genome assembly GCF_000754665.1 of Bison bison bison. Classification (NCBI taxonomy): domain Eukaryota; kingdom Metazoa; phylum Chordata; class Mammalia; order Artiodactyla; family Bovidae; genus Bison; species Bison bison. The sequence goes on along the minus strand of NW_011494868.1, from coordinate 1,308,436 downwards.
GGCAATATAAAAAGTAAGTATATAGGCAAATCTAGATACAAAACTATTTTAATTGTTTTACTGAGTTAAAAATGTGTATCAAATAAATTTAAATGATTAAGGTAGCATCCAGAGAAGAACATATATGTTGAGTTAAAGTTCTCTAAGCTGAGTCATGGGAAAATTGCATGTATATGTTTTATACATCAAGATTTTAGATTGTGATCTCTATGAGAACCATAAAAGTAATGATAAAAGATACTAGCAAATCATAAGGAAAAACTGTTTGCTTTACAAATAAGTAGACAAGAATGAAGCTGTACAATGAAAACGATATACAAGCACTTAACTATTTAGGACAATGTGCATGGTTGTGGGCAACTTTTTTTTGATACGTGTCAAAAATAAAATAAACTTATGACCAGAATGATAGATGGAAAGATATATATATAGCAACATGAGAGAAAAATGCTGCACTTAAGTTCAAATATGCCAATGGTAACATAAAACCATTTTACATAATTAAAAAGAAATATTGTCAGATGAGTTTAAAAAGAAATAAAACAAAGTAAAAGAAAACATTTCTGCTTACAACCTGCTTTAAATATGAAGATACAGAAGAAAAAGAAGAAAGCAATGGAACTGATCAATGTTAATCAAAAGAAAAATCATGCGACTATACTATTAATAGACAAATAGAATTTCAGAGAACATTAACAAGATGAAGAGGCATATATCAAAACGATACAAGGGTTACTGACCAACATTTGTAAAATGTTAAACATGTGTTACCTAATACTATAATGTCAAAATATTTGAGCCAAATGGGAAGAAACCAAAAGGGGAACTATTCAAATTCACAATGATATTCGAAGATTTTAACCTGTTTTTCTTAGTCATAGGAGAATAAGAAAAAAACCTAATATGTAGGAAAAAGAAAGAGTGCGATTTGCTCAGTCAAGTTCAATTCTGCAACCCAATGGACTGTAGCCCACCAGGCTCCTCTGTCCACGGGATTCTCCAGGCAAGAACACTGGAGTGGGTTGCCATGCTCTTCTCCAGGGGATCTTCCCAACCCAAGGATCAAATCCAAGCCTCTTTGGTCTCCTGCATTGGCAGGCAGATTCTTTACCACTAATGCCACCTGGGAAGCCAGGAAAAACAAAGGTTCACTATAACTGACAATTATCAAACTTTTATATCTAAAAATAGTGCCAGCAACTGAAGCATACTAATTTGTTTTAAAGGCATGTGGAATATTTGCAAAAATAAAAATACGTTAGTAAATGAAGTAAGAGTATATTATCCTACTAATGTGAATTAAAGATAACCAACAATTCAAAAAAATTAAGAAATACCAAATACCTGGATATCATGTAGAATACTTTTATTGATACATTGTCAAGGACTTAAACACATACAAAATGAAAATCATAGGATGATTTGAACTTAACAAAACTTGAAAAAATGGATCTATCAACTTTTGAAGCAAGAATATTTAGAATCAACTTAGAGAGTTGGTGCACTCCTTTCATTTGTTATGGTGTTAATTCTGTTCTCCAGCTTCTAATTCATTGTATTGGCCAATACCTTGTCTAGGAATGATTAATTTGGAACTCTGGTTACCTATTTTCTCTCTTTTTTCTCTCATTCCACCCCCGATTCTAAGAAGTATCCTTCCTCATGTTTATAGGAAAGTGCACCACATCTTTTCATTGCTAATAATCCATAGATACTCATACACATAGAAATTCATTATATCCATTTTTCTATTGTAAAAGTCAGATCAATACTGGCTACAATATACACACAAGAAGTTAGATGATCCAGAATATATATATATATACTCCATCATCATTATCATACTGCTATCACTATTATCATCGTGTCAGAGCAAACACTTTCATATTTATGTCCGTAAATGAGGTTCTCTTTTGAATTCTCAATTAAGCCTTAGAACAAGTCTATTAGGTGGGTACTATTATATAACCCATTTGTACATGAGGACACTCAGGCAGAAAACGGTAAGTAAATTTTTCTGGTAATAGAGCTAATGCATGCTGACCTAATTTGAACCAAGGTAGCCTAGTTCAAAAGCATGCTCTTAGCTATATGTTATGCTACTTCTTATAAATATAACACATGAAAATATACCCAAATTTGCTGTTTTTCAGTCACTTAGTTATGTTTGACCCTTCACGACCCCATGGATGGCAGCAAGCCAGGCTTCTCCGTTTCTCACCATCCCCCAGAGTTTGCCTAACTTCAGGTCCATTTCATTGATGATGCCATTCAGTCATCTCATTCTCTGTAGTTCTATACCCAAATACAGGCATTTTTTTTTTTCCCTCAGTTGCCACCTAACTTTTACAGATAGGTTCTCTGAGTTAATCTCATATATTCCTAATTTTATGGTTTACTAATCAAGAAAACTGACTTTATTGAATTAGTTTTTTTTTTTTTAATAAGAGAATGATAACCTAAAATTGTTTCAATCTTTGCTGCCTAGCTATATGCTTTTTAATTATGTGGTAGTTGAGTTGGACATGACTTAGCAACTAAACCATCAGCACCACCATGCAACTATTTCAGGTCAGGAGGCCTTATGGATAGCTGTCTTGCCAGACTTTCAAGGCAAATGCCTGAGTTCAAATATCAGGCTATTATTCGAAGCAGTTCAGTGACTTCCAACTTGTACAAGGTCAGGAAAGTTAGACAAGTTTCCATAACCTTAGCTTCCCCACATGTAGAATCAAGATGATAATCTCTGTTCTCGTGTGTGTGTGTGTGTGTGTGCATGCACATGTGTGCACTCTCACATGTTTGTAGCCCTGTGGATTGTAGCCCACCACATTCCTCAGTCCATGGGATTTTCCGAGTAAGAATACTGGAGTGTATTGCCACTTCCTACTCCAGTTCCATGGCAAAGCATTAAATAAAATAGTGCAGGTAAAGCACATAAACATCTGTGTACGCTGGTTGAAAGACAGAGCCTGAAGACAGAGAAACACATTGAGACAGAAAAATAAAGCTGTTAAAAATTAAACTGAAACATACTAACATTAAAAGAGTTTGAATAAAAATCATTTTGAATTGGGCAGAATCCAATCTAACAGATAGAAAAGAGACCTGAGGAGCTACACACAATGAAATGCTTCTCTGTTTTTCTTTTTCTCATTCTGGAGCAATGAATCATTTTACTTTCCTTACTGCTTTTCATACACATTTTTTCCCTTTCACTCTTTCTATCCCTATGTAGTTTTATTTTATTTTGATGTAGATCATTTTTTAAATCTTTCTTTAATCTGTTACAATCTTGCCTCATTTTTTTTTTTTTTTAATGTTTTGGGTTTTTTTGGCTGCAAGGCATTTGTGATCTAATCTCCATGACCAAGGATTGAGCCTGCACCCCCTACATGGCATGGCAGTCTTCACCATGGGACTGCTAGGGAAGTCTCATGCCCAAGTGGTTTTAATTCCATGTATTGATTATAAGTTTATTCCATAAATGCTTAATTCCTAATAAAACCTAAGAACTAAGCACTTGTGGACAGTATTCTGTGAACTGGCAAATTTGTAAATACATTTTATAATTCTAGAAGTATATTCTTCTCCACAGTAGAAATTCCAATGTGGCACAAAACATTTTTACTAAAAGACCCAAATAGCTTTCGTTCTTCTGTAAAAGGAAAGTGAGGGTGGATAATTCTATGTTCAGCAATTAATTTGTCAGTATTTTATCTATTGGAAATGATCTGGATATTTGATGTATATCCATTATTTAATCTATCTTAGTGTAGATAAATTTTGAGACATCACAATTTTTTTTGGAAACTATTTCTAAGTAAATATACCTTAAAGGACTTCCCTGGTGGCTCAGACCATAAAGCGTCTGCCTACAATGTGGGAGACCTGGGTTCAATCCCTGGGTTGGGAAGATCCCCTGGAGAAGGACATGGCACCCTACTCCAGTACTCTTGCCTGGAAAATCCCGTGGACGGAGGAGCCTGGTAGTCTACAGTCCATGGGGTCACAAAGAGTCAGACACAACTGAACGACTTCACTCACGACTTCACTCATACCTTAAAGCATAATTATTGCTGAAAGTATTATTTATAAGATCTTCCCTGGTGGCTCAGATGGTAAAGAATCTGCCTGCAATGAGAGAATGGCAGCCCATGCCGGTATTCTCGTCTGGAGAATTCCATGGACAAAGGAGGCTGGCAGACTACAGACCATGGGGCTGCAGAGTCAGACACAACTGAGCGACTAACACTATTTATAATTTTTTTATTTTATGCCTATTTAATTTACTTGTTTTTGACGATTATATTTAGGTTAGTCATGAAAATTTCGTGACATTATGCAGCTAACCATCATCCTATGGTATCTTTATTACTGACAGTTTCTGTATATAACAAAGTAAGTAGGTTGAAACTAGCTTTTATTTACCAAAGATTATCCTAGTTCATGGAGAAGGCAATGCTTGCCTGGAAAATCCCATGGATGGAGGAGCCTGGTAGGGTGCAGACCATGGGGTCACACAGAGTCAGACATGACTGAAGCGACTTAGCAGCAGCAGCAGCAGCAGCAGCATCCTAATTCATGTAATCTTGAAAAACAGTTGGGTTAGATTCTGTATTTCTGAAAGTATATTTGATTTATACTATGCTTGTTTGACTTTAAACCAATTAAATAGAGCTCTTTACAAAATAATTTTGGAAATATGATCCAGAAAATTTCACATGTATAAAATGAATACATACACATGCTATAAGCATACAGACAGACACAAACAGAGATCTTAGAGCTTTTATTCTAAAATTTTAGCCATGAGACAGGTGCAATAATGCAAAAATCACTATTTTATAAAAGAAGAGTTGGATCTAAATTGTGTTTCTGCAGATGGAATAAATGAAAGTTATTTCCTCAGACAGCTAAAGCTTTTTGCTAATATCTGTGAAAGAGAATTTTGAGATTTTTCCTAGGCCTAGATTTCAAAACAGGCCCTTCCCACCCACTCCCCTCCCCCCACCTTCTGATAAGATTACTTGGTTTCCAGAGAAGTACAGGCAGAATTCTTCTATCAGAAAAGACACAGAAAAAAGGAAGCAACTTCCATCAAGAAGGATTTTTTTCTGGTAAGTCCAGGTGTTTTACAACATTTGTATATCTTCTAAGATAAATAGGAGAGATTTGGGTATTTGTAAAACAATAGATGGACTTTAGAGCCACCTCTCTATGCTTGTAAAGACTTGAATTCCAAGACAAGTATGTGTTCTCAATCACTCAGTCCTGTGTGACTCTTTGCGACCCCAGGGACTCTAGCCCACCAGGTTCTTCTGTCTATGAAGTTTTCGAGGCAAGAGTGTTGGAGTAGGTTGCCATTTCCTACTCCAGGAGATCTTCCCAACCCAGGGATCAAGCCTGCATCTCTTGCTTCTCCTGCATTGACCGGCAGATTCTTTACCACTGAGCTCCCTGGGAAGACATGTATAGTTGTTTGTAATTCCTCAGGTTACAACCTGAATGATAGAGAGGCTGACACAGCTTCCAACTACACCTTCCTCAATTTGCTTCCATGTATATGAGGGAGCAGATCTTCAGCTAAGATGGAAATCAAACATTCCCACATCTAGATGCAGAACTGTGTATCTTTGGACTGTTTCATTAAATTCCTTCACAAAAACTTCAGAATATTTTACTTTCCCTTTGGGTACATAGTTTCATTTTGATTGTGTGGAAAAGGCCTAAAAATGCTCCCATTAGGCCCTGAATATTAGCTTCCAATTTGGCCAAATTTTGACCACAGAGATGGTATAAAAATATATTTTGAATACCTTGTCAAGTTTCAGTAAGTATTCCTGGACAAACATGGCCTCAAGAGGCATCCCCAAAGAGGGTGCAAAATATACTATCCTTCTAAGATCACTGTCAACCAAAAAAAAAAAAATCAAGAAGAAGTGCAAGACGGCAAATAGGAAAAGAGTCTATTTGGGGTCTAAAGAACTGCAGTTGGTTCTCATTGTTTATCTATTTTATACACTGTAGTATATATATATCAGAGAAGGCAATGGCACCCCACTCCAGTACTCTTGCCTGGAAAATCCCATGGACGGAGGAGCCTGGTAGGCTGCAGTCCATGGGGTCGCTAAGAGTCGGACACGACTGAGCAACTTCACTTTCACTTTTCACTTTCCTGCATTGGAGAAGGAAATGGCAACCCACTCCAGTGTTCTTGCCTGGAGAATCCCAGGGACGGGGGAGCCTGGTGGGCTGGCGTCTATGGGGTCACACAGAGTCGGACACGACTGAAGCGACTTAGCATAGCATAGTATATATATGTCAGTCCCAATCTCTCAACTCATCCCCCCTTAGTGTTCATACATTTGTTCTCTGCATCTGTATCTCTATTTCTGCTTTGCAAATAGGTTCATCTGTATCATTTTTCTACATATATGGAAGCAACCTAAATGTCCATCAACAGAAGAATGGATAAAGAAGATGTGACACATATATGCAATTGAGTATTACTCAGCCATAAAAGGCACAATATTGAACCATTTACAGAGACATGAATGGATATAGAGACTGTCATATAGAGTGAAGTCAGAAAGAGAAAAACAAATTCTGTGTATTAACACATATATGTGGAATCTATCCATTGAGTTATATCTTAAATGTTCCCTTTTCTATTAACCTTTTACTCATATTTATAGTTTTGGTCTATTGTGAACCATTATACTACATTAATAGATGTTTGCTTTATTCATTATCACATTAGTTTGGCAGATGACACTCTACTCTTGAAATTCTTATGTTTGAAACGTTGCAAAACTACCAAACAAATGACCATGGTCAAGTTAGGTAAACTCCTTATTCCTTGTTTATGTATCTAAAGTTCTACCAAAATCTTAATGTCAGCACGAGATTATATTGGCTAGTGAAGTGAAAGTTGTTCAGTCGTGTCTGACTCTTTGCAACTCCATGGACTATATAGTTCATGGAATTCTCTAGGCCAGAATACTGGAGTGGATATCCTTTCTCTTCTACAGGGGACCTTCTCAACCTAGGGATCAACCCCAGGTCTCCCACATTGCAGGCAGATTGTTTATCAGCTGAGCCACAAGGGAAGCCCAAAAACACTGGAGTTGGTAGCCTATCCCTTTTTCAGTGGATCTTCCTGGCCCAGGAATTGAACCAGGGCCTCCTGCATTGCAGGTGAATTCTTTACCAACTGAGATATCAGGGAAGACTATATTGGCTAGGACTAGTGTAATGAACAATAGCAGTAAAGTTTGTTGAGTGTTCATTAGGTCTCAGATTGTCATAAATTCCCTGGTTGATAAAACATCATGGAGTCCTTCTTCTGTGGCAGAAGTACTGGATATTGTACCCTCCGATATGTGTTTGTGATGACATTTACTCTTGATGATGGACTGGATGTACTGGAAGCTTACCTCGTGAATTTTGAAAAATTCTTCCAGATTCCAGCATCAGAAGTCTAAATCAATGATAACCTTCAGCCAAGTGTGGATATGAACATGGACATATTTTGTCCTCCAGGAGCAAAAGTTGATGCATCTCCATGGTTGGAATGTTTAATCAAGTCATATAATGTGAGCAGAATGGAGCAGCAAACTTGCTATCAGATTTCTGACACCACAGTTGCAGATGATGTTATCTAATTTTGACATTCAACTTTGCATATGCAAAATATTGCAATTTTAGAAAAAAATTATTTTCTATGACTCTGCCATAAAACACATAAAAGATCTAGCTCTGTGGTTTACTTTCCATTTTAACTAGTATCTTTTTTTTTTTTTTTTACAAATAAGCATTGTCTTATATTAATGCACTTTTAGTAAGTTAAAAGTGTTCCTGTTGCTCAAAAAATCCAATATGACAGTTCTGAGGGTTATAAAAGAGAGACATCAAATAACTAAGGACTGTGTTTTCACTTAATTTTTATTCTTCTCCTTTTGAGAGACGCTATTCTGTTACTCTACTCTAAAAGTTGGAGTAGGAAATGGAAACCCACTCCAGTACTCTTGCCTGGAAAATTTTCATGCAAGAGGAGGAAAATTCCACGGACAGGGGAGCCTGATGGGCTAAAGTCCATGGGGTCTCAAAAAGTCGGACATGACTGAGCACGAGCATGATGTATTAATTCATGCAAATCCGATACCATTCATGATATTTTCCACGTATAATCGTTGGGAAATCTAATGCCCAGAGGAATTTTAGACTTATAAGGCAGACCATGATTTTAAGCAAAATATGTTTACTACAGAATCAGTGCTGAGTCGCTTCAGTGTTTCCATTTCTTTGCCACCCTAAGAACTATAGTCCTCCAGGCTCCTCTGTCCATGGGACTCTTCAGGCTAGAATACTGGTGTGGGTTGCCAAGCCCTCCTCCAGGGGATCTTCCCTACCCAGGGATTGAAACTGCATCTCCTGTGTCTCCTGCATTGCAGGCTGATTCTTTACCCACTGAACCACCTGGGAAGCCCCGTTGTAGAATCTACATTCTACGAAAACTGTGATTTTCTAACATGATAAAAATATACAAGGGGATATATAAAATAAAGCAGACTGGTAGAAAACATTTTAACTTTTTGTAATCCATTTTCAGAAAGTTAACTTATAGGTAACATATTGTTCTTTTTTCTTTCTTTTGGTTTTCATAAATGAGAAAATGCTGTCTTCCATTTAAAGAACCAATGTTTACTTCTAATTCTATTCTGAGCTCATGAAATTGCATTGTTTTCCCAGTTAGAATGTAGACAGAATCTTATGCTTGAATATGATCAAGCTTGAAAAGTCAAACCTTCTGATTTCTTAATAGGCATCACTGGGTGGTTTGTAAATTCAATCTATTGTAATGAGATCACTGAGGAAAATTATGTTAATATTGTCTAACCTGAACTAGATAAGGTTCATCAACAGAGCTGTTTTGCAAATCAACTATGCTATGTTTTACATAATCATGCAAATTGCTGTTGCATCTATCCATTCTATGCAGTGAATGATATTCAAAGTAATTCTGCACTTGTTGTCAAGATTTACATTACAAGGGCATTTAGCAGTTTTCTTATGGTAGATGTCAAATAAACAAAAGTTATCAAGCACGTTTAGAAACCACATATATACTGAACTGTTTGGTCTCATCTTAAGGTAAATCTAATTTCATGAAGCATGATAAAAAATAAATACTTACCCTTGAGAACAGGGAATGATGTGGGAAGATACTGATTACTTTCTCAGAAAATTTGATTAGGTAATTTTACCGTGTTTAGGATGTCAAACAAATAAGTACTACTGAACTCTCTGCCACTTTATGGAAACATAAAAACCAGACCAGAGTTTTTCACCACTCCAGTGAGGTCAAATATGTATGTGTACATAATACTGGGAGTTTATATTTTTCTCTGTTGAATATTTATATTACATGGTTGACATGGTTCTTTGTTTTCCTGAGAGAGAATCTTATGACAGAGACCATCACTTGAGAGTGCAAGTCTTTCAGCCGTGTACCACTCTTTGTGACCCCATGGACTGTCCATGGGTTTCTCCAGGCCAAATACTGGAGTGGGTAGCCTTTCCCTTCTCCAGGGGATCTTCCCAACCCAGGAATCGAACTGGGTTCTCCTGCACTGCAGGAGGATTCTTTACCGACTGAGATATCAGGGAAGCCCAGATCACCACTTAATTGAATCTATTATCTCTCTAAATTTTAAATTCCTTGTCACAGAGATTTGTTTCTATTTATATAATTGACTACTCAAAGTTTAATTATGGAAACAATTTCACAAATACCTAAAACACAGATTTTGGCCCACAGATCAAGCCTGATTTTCTTCCCATCCATTTGAAAATTGTATTTGCTAGGTGAGCCCACCTAGCATTACAAGGTGACATATAATTGAATTAACCTTTTCAAGAGTTGGGGTAACAGAACTGCACATAGGGAAAAAAATGTGTGAAGTCTATAAATGGGAAAGGACTTGGAACAATAAAAGAAAAAATAATTTACATATGTAGATATTGGAGGGTATTAGTGAACCAGAAGATGTGGAATGAAGATGAGGTCATAAAATCATTGTGAAGAGTTGAAATTGATCCTGTTGGCCATGGTAAGGAATTGGATTTTGTTTTAACAAGAGAAGTTATTTGAAGATTTTTTTAAGAATGAGAATAGAGTGCAATGGTTTAGGATTTAAAAACCTAACTCTGGATTCTTTGAGATTACATTTTTGAATTTGGATAGACCATTTAATAACTACTGCAGCAGAAAAGGCAAAAGATTATAATGATTTAGATTAGGCTAGGTGCATAGAATAGTTGTAAAAGGAGAAACATTTCAAAAATATTTTAGAATGATAAGCAATAGACCTTCTTATGGATTGTACTTCAAAGAGGATAAAAATAGGAGATATTAACAAAGATGGGTTTTCATCAATTAGATGGGTTGTTGGCCCAGTTAATAAAATGCTGAAGTCTTCAGGAAAAAAATGGATTTTGGTCAGAGCAAGGGATTAAGTTGTATGTTTTGGATAAATGTGTGAGATGCTTCTTAAATACAGATATGCAAAGATCTATCCTTTTTGGCAGATTTTGAGTAAAGACCCTCTTCACTACCATGATCTTGAGATGGAGCTGCATCTAGCTTTCTCTTCCACTTTTGTACTTCCCAACATGCTTTAGAAACTCAAGTTCATCAACAACTTCCCAATAGCTGGGTCTGCAGCTATTTCTAATCCAAGGTACTTGCCAGTGTTCATGAAAAGGTGAATACTTTCTCATTTTTGCAAAAATTTTAGTATATTCTAGTATATTTTAGTACACCATTTTTATTTTGAATATCACATTTTTTTACACTGTTTTAAAATGCAATTTCTTTCCAACCTTTCCATACAACTTCTTAAACAGCCAACCAACTCTGATTTATTCTATTCTCATAACACAATACATTGGCCTTACTTGTGTGAACATGAGTGATTTTCAATAAAGTTTTTTCATAATGACTTAATTATATACTTGTCTAGTTATTGTATATGACTAAATGCTGTATCCATATTTATTTTGAATTCCATAATTACAGGGCCTTCCCCCATGGCTCAGTGGGTAACCAATCTGTCTGCAATGCAGGAGACACAGGAGATGTGGGTTTGATCCCTGGGTTGGGAAGATATCCTGGAAGAGGAAATGGTAAGGATTGTTCACTCTTTATATCCTCTATAAAACTGATCCTCTGCTTGGTAAACAGTGGGTACTCAGTATTTGTTGAATTAAGTGAACCTCCATTCCACAAAGACAGAATTCATCTAAAGGAGAGGGACCTTTTGAAATAAATATTTTGACAAAGTTTTATATAGTATGTATACTTTTACTTGATGAATTTCTTATTTCATTTCTATATTCTGTTGTCCTAGTCCAATTATTATTTCATTGCTAAAGCTGTTGGAAGAATTGTATTTTTAGAATACAGTCACACAGTTTAAAGATTTATTTGATTTTAATTTTCAAAGGTTCTTTTATGAATAAAGATTTAGCCAAGTAAATAAAATATGCTATTATTTCTTTTCTGTTTCTTACATGAAAATAATGAGGAAACAGGAAAAACACTGCAAAGTCAGTTACATTATATGCTTCTTACATGTTTGTGAGTGGTTTTATATTCTGGTCAATTGGTCATATTTCCTTAGAAAGCATTTGTAGAATGCAAGATTTCAGGTAGTAGGTCACTGAATGCTAAGAGAACTAAAATGTCAACAACAAAATTAATTTTTAAACTATAAATTTGAAATGAGTCCTGCACTGACAAGTGAGAAATTATGTACTTTGAAATTTCAGCAAGTTTTTTTAATTTATTTTTATTTATTTTAATTGGAGGCCAATTACTTTACAATATTGTATTGGTTTTGCTATACATCAACATGAATTCGCCATGGGTGTACACGTGTTCCCACTCCTGAATCCCCCTCCCACCTCCCTCCCCATACCATCCCTCTGGGTCATCCCAGTGCACCAGCCCCAAGCATCCTGTATCCTGCATCGAACCTGGACTGGTGATTCATTTCTTATATGATATTATACATGTTTCAACACCATTTAATGCCTAAAATTTTATGTTAATACAGTAAAAAAATATAAAAGGACCAATAATAATGTGTGTAACTAGTATTTTTTTTGAAGCAGACAGCAATTTAGAAGTATTGAGTTCTCACATGTCTATTTTGTGCTGTTGATTAATAGGTGAAAGAGTAGAAAAATGCATTTTAATTTTTCTTGGAGAGCAGTTATTTGTAAATCTGGGAAACCCTGCCTTATTCTGTCCATACTGTAAATTGATTAAAACTTGATGATGACTTTTCAAGTGACTTACAATTAAATAAAAAAGGTCATTAAAGTTTGTATTTATCATTTGATACATAATTTTAATGACTATAATTTAATGCAATAGAGTTGACTTCAAATGGACCTACTTGCTTTTATATCTCTTCAGCATATCCCCAAATTTCTGGTAGAAAAGGTAATATTTGAGCTTTCCATTTCCCCATAGAAATTTAACAGCTTTTTTTTTTTTTTGATAAAAACGTTCCATAATTACTAATAGAAGTAATTTATTAAACTGTTAATTTAATATGGTACTCAGAAAAAATTCTCATTTTTCTCTAAATTTTTATTTTTCAAGAATAATTAGTGCTTATTTGTTTTACAATATTGCAATTAGATCATTCTTTCTTCCTCTCTCTCTCACACGCTCACACATGCACATACATCCTCTATCCAAAAAGTGTATTTCTTCCTAAAATCAGAGTAGGTTATCTGTCCTAAAATTGATGTTTGTGAACATCATTCTTTTTAAATTTTATAGCACTTTGCTTACATGCTATATTTAGAATGAGTGCAAAAAAAAAAAATCTACTTTCTTGAATGTTCTTATAATTTTAACTTTAAAATTTTTATTCTCTGTATTTTTATTCACTCTCAGAAAGATTGCTATTTATCTGATTTGTCTAACTTATGTTACTTTTCTAAAGCTGTACTGAAATATAATAAGTTCATATAAAAGGATTAGTGACAAAAATATTTGAATATCATGTGCTTTCTTCTTTAACAGTATTCAGGAAAATAGCTAGACCAGGATAAAATGTTACTGAACTTGGAAAGAGTGTTCTGTATGAGAAAAGCTGGTCTGTGGGTGAAAGGACAATAGTTTGGCATACCTAAGAATTCCTGAAAGTAAAAGAAACCAAGCAGTGATAGGTCTGGGTCTTTCTCTTGGTTGTACCTTATGTAAGAATCTCATAGTAGATGCTCAGGAGGATCCTCTTTACATCTATTTCCAAGGGAAATCACACAAACAGAGAAGTTGACAGACAAGACACAGAATTCTGGTACAAGAGACCTAAGAAGTCCCAGTTGTTGTCAAGACCTTTTAGTAGTTGAATGTGATACTTCAAGAAGGCGTGGAAATAGAATCATGGTGATCTTATAGGCCCTTTATTAACTTTCAGTGTGACAGAATTTATTAGCATTATTGCATTTTAATTTCTTCATTCTTAAAATTGATTCCATCTAATTATGATACTTTATATATTGGGTTATTCTGAGGAGCAAGGTACATTAATTTATCACTAGATAAATTGGACAAGCTACCACTTTTTAAAGTGTAGTGCCATTGTGTATATATATATATTTATTTTTTTTTCAGATAGTGTTTATTGACTGTGTATTAAAAAGTAAAAGCTATGAGTTGTTACCGGGAAGGAGAGTGACAAAACAAGAGGGTCAAAGAAAGAATAAGGCCACAGACAATATGACATGTTCAGGGATGGTCATGAAGGAGATGTAACAGGAAGAATGGGAGAGAAAACTTTCAAACGTAGAATATCAGTTCAGAGTGGACTCTGAGTGTCAGGCAGAGTCGATCCCATTTCAGAACATGTGTACTAAGAAGCTCTATATCTATTTATGAAATCACACTAGAAGTTTAATCTTTATGAGCACCTTAGTTTAAAAAATAAAACTGTTAGTAATTTCCATTTATTTTTTAATATAAGTTTTGAGTATTATTTTCATGGTATCATTGACTTGCAATTCAGAAGACTTTACCTAGTTTTGACAATGAACTTTGACTTAAATGCTCAACGTCTTGCAATTTCTTATGATTATTTTCATTCATTTGTGATGAGCAGAGTTAGTGTTTGAAGTGCAATCTGTTTCCATGGAGCAAAGCAAAGCTGATTGACCTTTAATGCAATTAAACCTGTGAGTTTGCCTCATTAGTCACATATTTAAAGCAAATGAGCTGTTATATTTATCTAACATAATTAACTTGTAGTCCACGTTTCAGAGTAAATAAAGTATGGCCAACTTTATGAGATTATTTCATGTAATAAATTCCTATCTCAAAATAATTAATTGTGAAGATTATTATACATTTTGGGTTTATATACTTTTCTCATCTAAGACATTTAGAAAATATGTACTACAAGAAATGCAGTTTGAAAAATTTGAATATCTTTTAAAAATTACCACCATATTTTAGTAAACATGAGAATTATAATAGTAAATACCAATAATGTAAACATCTTTCAATAATGTAAGCATCCTGCATATTCTCTTACAAAGTCAATACACTCAATTGCAGTTGAGCTAATAATTTATAGAAGTATTATTTCTATAAATGTATGTATAAATGTATAAAAGTATTACTTCTATAAATACTTCTATAAATTGGACTTCCTTGATGGCTCAGATGGTAAAGCGTCTGCCTACAACATGGGAGACCTGGGTTCAATCCCTGGGTTGGGAAGATCTCCTGGAGAAGGAAATGGCAACCCACTCCAGTATTCTTGCCTGGAAAATCCCATGAATGGAGGAGCCTGTTAGGCTACAGTCCATGGAGTCGCAAAGAATCGGACATGACTAAGCGACTTCACTTCACTTCTATAGATACAGTAAGACTTCTGAAACATGTGCTGGATAAATGATGGGTTGTGTAGTTAAATGCTTAACTGATGAGTAGGAGCTTTATGTAGTAAAATTGTGAAATGTGTAGTATATAGTTCAGTTCACTTCAGTAGCTCAGTCGTATCTGACTCTTTGCGACCCCATGAATCACAGCACACCAGGCCTCCCTGTCCATCACCAACTCCTGGAGTTCACTGAGACTCACGTCCATCAAGTCAGTGATGCCATCCAGCCATCTCATCCTCTGTTGTCCCCTTCTCCTCCTGCCCCCAATCCCTCCCAGCATCTGAGTCTTTTCCAATGAGTCAACTCTTCGCATGAGGTGGCCAAAGTACTGGAGTTTCAGCTTTAGCATCATTCCTTCCAAAGAAATCCCAGGGCTGATCTCCTTCAGAATGGACTGGTTGGGTCTCCTGGCAGTCCAAGGGACTCTCAAGAGTCTTCTCCAACACCACAGTTCAAAAGCATCAATTCTTCAGTGCTCAGCTTTCTTCACAGTTCAACTCTCACATCCATACATGACCACTGGAAAAACCATAGCCTTGACTAGATGGAGCTCTGTTGGCAAAGTAATGTCTCTGCTTTTCAATATGCTATCTAGATTGGTCATAACTTTTCTTCCAAGGAGTAAGCATCTTTTAATTTCATGGCTGCAGTCACCATCTGCAGTGATTCTGGAGCCCAAAAAAATAAAGTCTGACACTGTTTCCACTGTTTCGCCATCTATTTCCCATGAAGTGATGGGACCAGATGCCATGATCTTTGTTTTCTGAATGTTGAGTTTTAAGCCAACTTTTTCACTCTCCTCTTTTGCCTTCATCAAGAAGCTTTTTAGTTCCTCTTCACTTTCTGCCATAAGGGAAACACCATGCTGAAGTGAAACATTAATATGTTTTAATATTTATTAACTTACTGAAAGAGTAATAAAAATACCCTCCATTTATTGATTAGCAATTCTGTCCCTAACATGTATTAGGATCTTCACTTGCTAATAACACAAATAATTTAGGAAGGGGTCAATCACTGCATTTTATATACAAGCAATCTCAAGAAGGTAAAGGTTTCTCATGGCCTCATCTAGCCAGAGAATGACAGAGGCAAAATTCATCTGCAGATACAGTGAATCAAAGTTCAAAGTTCGTACCCTTTTTTTTCCTCAAAGGTGTAGAATTCACATTATCAAATGAATAAATGCAAAAGTGTGTTCACTATATACGCTTGTGGGTGTTCAGTCCTGTCCAACTCTTTGTGATCCCATAGACTGTGGCACAGCAGGCTCCTCTGTCCATGGGACTCTCCAGGTTCCAAGAATACTGGAGTGGGTTGCCATTTCCTCCTCCATGCATCTTCCTGACCCAGAGATAGAAACTATATCGTGTATCTTCATATTGCAGGTGGATTCTTCACCACTGTGCCACCTGGGAAACCTCTATATGCTTAGTAATATGTAAGTAAACTATAACATGTGACTATTGGTATATATTTAGAAATACAACAGTGAAACATTGTATTAGGGAAAATGGCTCTCAAATTGCAGATGATTTTGGCTTGGGGAAGCAAACCAGAAGCCGCATGAACAAGGAGTCAACTCTTTTCACCTAATTACCAGCAGATTACATTTTTTTTTTCATGTTTCATCTATTTTATATCAGGCTTCCCTGTTGGCTCAGACTGTTAAGAATCTGTCTGCAATGCAGGAGACCCAGGTTCAGTCCCTGGGCCGGGGAGATCTTGAAAATGCAGAGCAACCCACTCCAGTATTCTTGCCTGGAGAATTCATGGACAGAGAAGCCTGATGAACTACAGTTCATGAGGTAGCAAATAGTCACACATGACTGAGCGACTAACACTTTCTTGTTACAATTGTTAACACTTTCTAGTTGAATAAAGTTGGTTAGAGGAAGCAAACTGGAAGCCATGTATACCTGGGGCCAACTCTTTTCACCTAATTGCCAGCACATTATTTTTGCTTTTTACGTTTCATATATTTTACGTCACATGATATTTTAGTTGTAAGGAGAGCATACATACTGGCTCTATCATTACCTTAGGTGAATTTCATTTGTATTCTAGTTTGAAAATTGGGTGCAATGGCAATCTTAATCTGAAAGGTGTTGTGAGGATTGAATGATAATAACCCACGCAGAGTGCTTAAAAAGTTGGCACAAAGTAAGTGCTTAAAAAAACATCTAATTTTTATTATTACAATATATTATTATTTTTTACTATTGCATTATAGGTGTCTCAGAGGCTAACGAATTCACTTGCAATGCAGTAGATCTGGGTTCAATCCCTGGGTTGGGCAGATGCCCTGGAGAAGAGAATGGCTATCCCCTCTAGAATTTTTGCCTGAAGAATTCCATGGACAGAAGAGCCTGGGAGGCTACATGACTGACTTTCATACTTGGAAAAAATATCTGCTGTATTTTTAAATATTGGGTTGGACAAAAAGTTTCTTTGGGGTTTTACATAACATCTTACAAAACAACCCAAAGGAATTTTTTCTCCAATCCTATATATTTATGTAATATAGTAATGCTTATATTATATAAAAATGAGTAGATATCAATCTCATGTTCCAATTAATTTTCAATTGGATTAACTGATGCATAAAATTTTTATTTTACTCATTTCCTGAATGCTTAATTTTGTAAAAATATACTAAGAAAATACCTAGTGTACAAGTTATTAAGGATAGTGCAAAATCTTTCTGAAATGTGCAAACTAAAGAGTGATTATTATAAGATAGATGAAAAATATACATAAAATCTTGTTGATTTTTTTTTCTTTAACATTTTATCTTTGGTCATGCCACAAACTGAATCTTAGTTACTTGAATAGGGATTAAACCTGCACTCCCTGCATTGGAAGCACACAGCCTTCACCAATGGAGCACCAGGGAAGTCACAAAATCTTGATTTTTTTTGGGGGGGGGAGTTATTGTATAATAGCAAGAATTCTGACAAGAACTATTTTTTTTTACTCTATGTATGTATGTTCAACAATAGAAGAATAAGAGAAAACACTACACCATTTTTTCTCAGCCATCACTAAGGGAAAAATGTAGTTCTAATTAAGTTTCAGTTTAGTTCAGTTCAGTCGCTTAGTCCTGTCTGACTTTTTGCGACCCCATGGACTGCAGCATGCCGGACTTCTCTGTCCATCACCAACTCCTGGAGCTTACTCAAACTCATGTCCATTGAGTTGGTTATGCCATCCAACCATCTCATCCTCTGTCATCCCCTTCTTCTCCTTCCTTCAATCTTTCCCAGCATCAGGGTCTTTTCCAATGAGTTACTTCTTTGCATCATGTGGCCAAAGTATTGGAGTTTCAGCTTCAGCATCAGTCTTTCCAATGAACATTCAGGACTGATTTCCTTTAAGATTGACTGGTTTGATCTCCTTGCAGTCCAAGCGACTCTCAAGAGTCTTCTCCAACACCACAGTTCAAAAGCATCAATTCTTCAGAGCTCAGCTTTTTTTATAGTCCAACTCTTACATTCATACATGACTACTGGGAAAACCATAGCTTTGACTAGACAGACCTTTGTCAGCAAGGTAATGTATTTGCTTTTTAATATGCTGTCTAGTTTGGTCATAGATTTTCTTCCAAGGAGCAAGTGTCTTTTAATTTCATGGCTGCAGTCACGACCACAGTGATTTTGGAGCCTAAACAAATAAAGTTTCCATTTTTCCCCATCTATTTGCCATGAAGTGAAGAGACCAGATGCCATGATCTTAGTTTTTTGAATGTTGTTTTAAGCCAGCTTTTTCACTCTCCTCTTTCACTTTCATTAAGAGGCTCTTTAGTTCCTCTTCACTTTCTGCCATAAGGGTGGTGTCATCTGCATATCTGAGGTTATTGATATTTCTCCTGGCAATCTTGATTCCAGCTTGTGCTTCATGCAGCCTGGCAATTAGCATGATGTTGTCTGCATGTAAGTTACATAAGCAGGGTGACAATGTACAGCCTTGATGTTTCCCAACTTGGAACCAGTCCCGTTGTTCCATGTCCAATTTTAACTGTTGTGTCTTGACCTGTGTATAGGTTTCTTAGCATGCAGGTAAGGTGGTCTGGTAGTCCCATTTCTTCAAGAATTTTCCACAGTTTGTTGTGATCCACACAGTCAAAGGCTTTAGAGTAATCAGTGAAGCAGAAGTAGATCTTTTTCTGGAATTTTCTTGCTTTTTTTATGATGCAAAGGACGTTGGCAATTTGATCTCTGATTTCTCTGCCTTTCCTAAATCCAGTTTGTACATCTTGGAAGTTCTTGGTGCATGTACTTTTGAAGGCTAGGTAGAAGGATTTTGCTAGCATGTAAAATGTTATAAAAGAAAGCAAAAATTATTTAAAAGCTATAAAATATGATAGGGATACAATGTATTATTAATTTATAATGTTCATAAGTATTATTATTATTTTGCTATAATTATAATTTAGTTTCAAACTTGTTTCCAGTTTTTTATCAACTTCTCTTACAATAAAGCACATTTATATCCTCAAGCAGACGGTATTCTTTCACCACATCCATGCCGATGAAACTTAGTCTCCTGAGATCTGAATATCTGTATTCTCACTATTTTCGCTTCTTATTTTTATCACCTATACCACCCTTATTATTTTGGCTTTACAAGGATATGCATTTTTATTTCCCTCATTGCCAAGCTATTAAGAACTTAAGTAGTAAAAATAGCTTCTCATATATTAGAGTTTATGACCTATCATATTGTATTGGATCTATATTATCTATTAGTGTGTGCATGCTACGTGGCTTCAGTCGTGTCCAACTCTATGGACTGTGGCCAGCCAGGTTCCACTATCCATGGGGATTCTCCAGGCAAGAATACTGGAGTGGGTTTCCGTGTCCTCCTCCAGGAAACCTTCCCCACCCAGGGATCAAACTCACATCTGTAATGTCTTCTGCATTGGCAGCGGGTTCTTGGCCACTAGCACCACCTGGCAAGTCCCTTGGGAAAAACGCATAAATGAAAAAGTCTAGGAGAAAAAAACCAAAACTATGCTTAATTGATAATCTTAGTAAAAAGGGTCTTTTTTTTAAAAGTGCATATTCTATTTTTTAAGAAGCACATAGCACCACTGTATTGATTCCTAATGTTCCTACTTTATAAAACCAAAACCTCTTCACACAACATCAGATCACAAAAGACCAAATGTAAAAAAAAAATAAAGACACAAGCAAACAAAACCAAAATATAATAGATAGGAAACGTTCTGTGATCCATTATTGCATTCCTGATCAAAGACACAAAGGAGATTGGAAATATGCAAACAATCTCCTCGCCATAAGGAAATATTTTGTCAGATAAAGCAACCACTTAGAATGGATATAAGAGATTAATGCTTCCACCAGCCTTCACCACTCAGCCTTCTCTTCTATCCTTTATGGAGCAATGGAGGAAAAAAAAAAGTGAGCAATAAACTAGTCTAATCAAAGGCACTCTGTGAGATGTAATGAAAACATTCCTGAATTCCTGATTTTTTTTTTTTTTTTTTGAGGAAAGACAAAGGTTCTCTTTCAGGTGTGTAGCCCTGCATATCCTGCTGTTAGGTTTGTCTTACAAACTGTGGTGCTGGTTGAGGAACGGGAACAGTCTCTGCTGGAATTAAGGTGTTGACAGGGAAATATTTTATATAAATGATTCTTTGCTGGTAGATTTTCTTCTGTTCCCTCCCTTCTGCCAAGGGAAAATGCCATGAGGCCATGAACATGAAAATGAAAAAAGATGAGAGAAAAATACCTTTCCTCAGTAATTTTAATTTTTTTGGTCCCTTTCAGTTTCCCTGAAATATACTAGGAACACACATGCCCAGCTTCTTTGTTGAACCTCTGACCAGCAAACATCTGGGCACAAGTAAAACTCTCCAGGATTCCCAGAAATTCCCTTCTCCAGTGTAGGGTCTTATAGCAAAAAGGATGAGGGTTCACTGATATATTTTGGTGTAGAACCTTGTAAAAATGCAGATCTCTAATTAGCAAGGCATCTGACACGAATAAGTTTAACATAAAAGGACCCTGCACACTGGTTCCCAATGCATTTGCTTTGTTCTGACTCATATGATCGATAAAACTGATAGGAAATACACTGGTCAAAGCCGTGTCAATATCCAGTAGAAAGAAATATGGCCAGAGATAATCTCGGATCCTCCTTATTTAAGAAAAGATATGCAATTTAGAATTTTCAATGTTCTAATACCAAATGGCATGTGATTTATTGCACCATTACCTGGTACGTCAGTGGGTTGTGAGACCTGGGTAAGAACTGCTGATATAGAGAATGATCTCTTGGGGCAACTCAGTAAAATCTGCTGTGAAACATGTTTATTGAAGCCACAGTTGCCCTGGGAAATTCCTAATGCCAGCCCCTGCATCATGCATTCATTATAAAGAAAGTCAGAGACAGGAATTTTGCTTTCATCCATCAGGCTACACTCACTCTTTTGCACCTGTAGAGAAAGATACTGGAACTAGAGTTACAGATGTTACCAGGTGGTGGTGGAGGGGACAAGGTGGGAGACTGTCTCCCTGGTGGCTCAGATAGTAAAGAGTCTGTCTGAGAGATCCAGGTTTGATTCTGGGTCTGAAAGATCCCCTGGAGAAGGAAATGGCAACCCACTCCAGTATTCTTGCCTGAAAAATCCCATAGACAGAGGAGCCTAGTGGGTTGCAGTGCATGTGTTCGCAAAGAATTGGACAAGATTGAGTGACTAACACTTATGCATAAAATATAAAATTAATAAGAACCTACATATAGCACAAGGAATTCTACTCAATGCTCTGTGGTAGCTTATATGAGAAAATAATATTGTAATAGCCTATATGAGAAAAGAATGTAAAAAAGAGTGGTTTTATATATATATATATATATATATATATCTGATTCACTTTGCTATACTCTTGAAACTAACATAACATGGTAAATCAATTATAATCTAATAAAAATCAAAGCAAAATAAAATATAATGACAAATTACATTTTTTTAGAAAAGAGAGGATACTTTGCTAATGCTTCCTGAATTCTGTAGTGTGTTCTCTACTCACATCCCTCTATGACCTGCCTATTGGCCTCTTTCTGCACAGCAGTAAGTATTCTTTCTATATTTTTGTATTTTCTAATTCTCTCAAAAATACAACACAGGTGTATGTTTCTTTTCTTTTTCTCCTTGTCATTGAATGCTTTTCTAGAGGAGAGAAGAAAATAACTACTTTGTATTGGAATCTCCACCTGGGAAAGTCTTACTATAGAACTTAGTGGATTTTTGTTGTTGTTGTTGTTATGAAAGAGGGACACTCACATACTAAATAATTCATTAATTCTACAGGTAATTGCAGGAGTACCTCTGTCAGATATCAAGCCACACATTTGTATGAATCTGTTTCCAACCCTAATCTGGACCCCATTACTCCATTGATACCTTAAATGTCAGAACCTCACTGTCTTAATTTCAGTATTCATTAGTTTAAGTCTTGATACCTACAAATACCATCTAGTTGCTTATTCTTCTTCAACATTATCTTGACTGTTTCTGGCACCTTGCTTTTTCATATGAATTTGAGGAATATCTTGTCAAGTTCTAAGAAAAATAATGTGTTGTTTTTATTGCAGTGTTCTGATTCTATAGACTAATTTAGATATAAATGGCAATTTTAAAACTCATATTGTGTTATATCTCTTCATTTATTAACATCTCTTTTTGTTCTTTAATAATAGTTTAAAAAAATTTTGCCAAGAATTTACACTTTTGTTATTTGTATTTCTAATAACATTATGCTCTTGTTATTGAAAACAGAATTTTTGAAAATTTTGCATTTTCTAGTTGGTAATTACTAGTATATGTAATCCAATATTTTAAGCGAATTGTGAACTAAGACAGTATGTAAAAGTATTTTTTAAATATTATAATTTTATTTAGACTGTTTTATATAGATGGTCATAATAAAGATATTTTTAGATAACTATAAATTTATATATATAAATATTTAGATAAATAAAATCCTCTCCTATTGATTTTATTTTTTCTTCCTTTAATATCTTTATTCAGAGTTGTCTTTAATAAAAAAGGCATTGACAATCAATTAATCATATTACAATTGATGTACAGAAGTCACAGAAAAATGCAAAAAAATTTTCATGCTATGAGTATGCTGCAACCAAAATTTAACTCCAGTTAGCATTTATTTTTAAAGTTGTTATCTCTTTCTCTGTCCTCAAGCCAACTCTATTAATTCTAATTTGGGCAGTCAAGTTACTAATGGAATACTTTATTATCGCTAATCTTTGTCCTCTCTAAACATTTAGCTTCTGTTCAAATCTGACCTACTCTTTGTCATCCAGCTTAAATCCTACCTACTTTCAGAAACTTCTCTAATGTTCTGAGACCAAGGTTCTTGCTCTCTTTTGAATTTCCACAGCAATTATTTTTCTGGGTAAGTTTTTCATATTAATTATGCACACCATTAGAACAATTATTTCATTGTTATAGTGATATTACATTTAAATTACAATTATTTTTTTTCACTTTCCTAACTCATTTCTCAAACTATATTTGAGCTAATAGTTTGCCTTGACATGAGGGACTGTTCTTTTTTTCCCCACTAGGCAAAGAGTATGATTTGCAGACACAGGGACCTGTCACTTGTTCGGTAGTTCTTCTACACCTCCAGCTAGATTTCGACTATGGAGCTACCCAGAACCATGGAGTGTTGCACTCAGGTGTGGTGACTGCAGAGAGTCTCCACTAAGATAATGCTCAGTGGAACCAATGGGATGAGTGGGCCACCAAGACCTCGTATCAGTAGAGCCACTGGTGTGAAATTCCAACTCAAGAGAGTCACAGGCATGGAATCCCAACATATGAAAGCCACAAAGTGTGCTCTTCCCAGAAAAGCCATGGGAGCTAGGAGCCAACTCATTGTATTTTGAAAGGGGTCACCATATCAGTGTGTCCAGATTGCAGGATTGCCTGACCCTGTGAGTCCTAGGGTTTTGGACTTCCTTGGGGCTTATAATTTATTTTCTGTTTGTATTTCACCCTTTGGAATGAAATGTCCTATGCCTTTTCCCGCATTGTATTTTAAAAGCATACAGCACAAGAAATGTCACAAGTTCACAACTGGAGTCCCATGCATACCTGATTCAGATGATATTCAGATGAGAATTTGGACATACACTTTTGAGTTGCTAACACATGAGAGAGAGATGGGTTTTGTATGTTGTTGTTGTTGTTGTTTAGTTGCTGAATTGTGTCCGACTCTACAGTGGACTGTAGCCCTCCAAACTCCTGTCCATGGGATTCTCCAGGCAAGAATAATAGAGTGGGTTGCCATTTCCTTCTCCAGGCAATCTTCCCAACCCAGGGATTGAACTCATGTCTCTTATGTCTCCTGCATCGGCAGGTGGGTTCTTTACCACTAACGCCACCTGGGAAGCCCCAGATTTTATATAACTGAAGTGGAATGTTATGGTCTGAACATTTGTATCCCTCCCAAAATTCATATGTTGAAATCCTAGTGCTCCATGAAATGGTTTTAGGAGGTAGGGGTTTGGCAGGTGTTTAAGACATGAGAGTGGAACTCTCACGAATAGGATTAGTGTCCTTACAGAAGAATCCCACAGGCCTCCACAGCCCCCTCTACTCTATGAGGACAGTGAGAAGTTGGTAGTCCGCAGCTGGAAGAACAACTTTGCCACAGCCTGACAAGGCTGACACCTTGGTCTTGGACTTCTAGCCTCCAGAACTCTGAGCAATAAATTCCTTCTGATTATAAGTCACATATTCTGCAGTATTTTTGTTATAGCAGCTTAAGTGCACCAATACAATTTCACACTAAGAAAAGACTATGATTTGCTGAAATAGACACCCGTTACATATGTAGCAGATGCTCCTTTTATATCCCTCACAAAGTTTTCCCACAGTTTTTTCATATGTTGGAATGTTGAATAAATACTTCTCTAGAAAAAGACATAGAATTTTTCATTATTTGCACTGCCTAATTCCAGTGGTACTTTTTATACATGTGAAACTTTGACTTTTAAAAAAAAATGTTTTGATGATATTAATATTTGTAATTTAACTCAGAAGGAGATAATTTTGTAAATTAAAGTGGGAAACTTTTCAAAGAGAAAGATTTACTCATATATTCATTTTCTCAAATCCTCTCCTCTGTCAAGAGACTTTTGTGGATATACATGAAACTTCCCTGGTGGCTCAGCAATAAAGAATCTGTCTGCAATCCAGGAGACGCGGGTTCCATCCTGTGGGTCAGGAAGATCCCTTTTGGAGGGCATGGAAACCAACTCTATTCTTCTTGCCTGCAGAATCCCATAGACTGTGTATACATATACACACACACACACACACACACATATATATATATATATATATGTATGTAATCCAAAAATATGAATATATAGAAATGATTGGCCAACAAATATCTAGGTCTCACCCTATGTACTTGAAATTCTGTGACATAGTAAAATAAGAAAAAAAAATAAAAAAAAAAACAAATAAGAGAATAAAAAGATCCCTATACTGTTCAGTCATACAGTCATGTCTGACTCTTTGTGACCCCATGGACTGTAGCACTCCAAGCTTCCCTGTCCTTCACAATGTCCTGAAGCTTGCTCAAATACCTGTCCATTGAGTCGGTGGTGCCATCCAATCATCTCACCCTCTATTATCCCCTTCTCCTCCTGCCTTCAATCTTTCCCAGCATCAGGGTCTTTTCCAATGAGTTGGCTCTTTGCATCAGGTGGCCAAAGTATCAGAGCTCTAGATTCAGCTTCAGCATCAGTTCTTCCAATGAATCAGTCAGCCAGTTCAGTTTCTCAGTCATGTCTGACTCTTTGCGACCCCATGGACTGCAGCAGGCTAGGCTTCCCTGTTCATCACCAACTCCCAGAGTCTACCCAAACTAATGCCCATCAAGTTGGTGATGCCATCCAACCATCTCATACTCTGTCATCCCCTTTTCCTCCTGCCTTCAATCTTTCCCAGCATCGGGGTCTTTCACAGTGAGTCAGTTCTTCACATCAGGAGGCCAAAGTATTGGAGTTTTAGCCTCAGCATCAGTCCTTCCAATGAATATTCAGGACTGATCTCCTTTAGGATGGACTGGTTGGATCTCCTTGCAGTCCAAGGGACTCTCAGGTGTCTTCTCCAACACCACAGTTTAAAAGCATCAATTCTTCAGTGCTCAGAGACTATTCTTTTAGGCTGTATTTGCCACTGCCTTTTTTAAATATTTTCCAAGTGAAAATGTGTAGCCAAAACTAACAAGAAACCAAACTAGAATTTCCAGAAAATAAAATGTTATCAGTGTAGGAGAAAGCAATGATGGTACAAGGCAAGTGAAGGAAAAAGGAAGATGAGTGTGTAAACAGTGAAGGAAAGTAGTCAAGAATAAAGATTAGTTCTTTGTCAGTTGCTTCATTTGCTATTATTTTCTCCCATTCTGAAGGCTGTCTTTTCACCTTGCTTATAGTTTCCTTTGTTGTGCAGAAGTTTTTAATTTTAATTACGTCCCATTTGTTTATTTTTGCTTTTATTTCCAATATTCTGGGCAACTCCTCCAGCTCAATTCCAGAAAAAATAACCCAATCAAAAAAATGGGCCAAAGAACTAAACAGACATTTCTCCAAAGACATACAGATGGCTAACAAACACATGAAAAGATGCTCAACATCACTCATTATCAGAGAAATGCAAATAAAAACCACAATGAGGTACCATTTCACACCAGTCAGAATGGCTGCGATCCAAAAGTCTACAAGCAATAAATGTTGGAGAGGGTGTGGAGAAAAGGGAACCCTCTTACACTATTGGTGGGAATGCAAACTAGTACAGCCCCTATGGAGAACAGTGTGGAGATTCCTTAAAAAACTGGAAATAGAACTGCCTTATGACCCAGCAATCCCACTGCTGGGCATACACACCAAAGAAACCAGAATTGAAAGAGACACATGTACCCCAATGTTCATTGAAGTACTGTTTATAATAGCCAGGACATGGAAGCAACCTAGATGCCCATCAGTAGATGAATGGATAAGAAAGTGGTGGTACATATACACAATGGAGTATTACTCAGCCATTATAAAGAATACATTTGAATCAGTTCTAATGAGGTGGATGAAACTGGAGCCTATTATACAGAGTGAAGTAAGCCAGAAAGAAAAACACCAATACAGTATACTAACACATATATATGGAATTTAGAAAGATGGTAACGATAACCCTGTATGAGAGACAGCAAAAGAGACACAGATGTATAGAACAGTCTTTTGGACTCTGTGGGAGAGGGAGAGGGTGGGATGATTTCGGAGAATGGCATTGAAATCTGTATAATATCATATATGAAATGAATCGCCAGTCCAGGTTCAATGCATGCTACAGGATGCTTGGGGCTGGTGCACTGGGATGACCCAGAGGGATGGTATGTGGAGGGAAGTGGGAGGGGTGTTTAGGATGGGGAACATGTGTATACCCATGGCAGATTCATGTTGATGTATGGCAAAACCAATACAATATTGTAAAGTAATTAGCCTCCAATTAAAATAAATAAATTTATAGTAAAAAATAAAGAATAAAAAAATGGAGAAGCTTGGGGACAATGGGTCAGAATTGCTGCATGTGAGACATTTTAAAACTGACTTCTTGCTATTAAATATGAGATAGTTTGGGTGTGGTTTTGGTGTGTTTAAATTATGTTTCCTCTGTGGCAGGGCATTGGAATTCCTTCCATTTTATGTGAATTGTAGTATGTTTCACTGTGATCATAAACTCTACTCACTATTCTCAATTTCTGGCAAGATTTTGTATCCACCATAAGTTCTAAGAATTTAAAATCTCTCTTAAAACTTATAACTTGTTGATGTTGATATTTTTTAAACATATAGGGGTTCCCACGTGGCTCAGTGCTAAAGAATCCGTCTGCCAGGGCAGGAGGTGTGTGTGTTATATTCTTAATTCAATCAGGTCTCCTGGAGAAGGAAATGGCAACCCATTCCAATATTCTTGCCTGAGAAATCCCATGGACAGAGAAGCTTAGTGAGCTACAATCCATGAGGCTGCAAAGAGTTGGACATGACTTACTGGCTGAACATATCTGTATACATAACACACACATAATATATGGAGGTAAAGCCTTTCTGATATGATAAAGGGAACTGATTTTGACGATATCTTTAACAATATGTCAACTCCATTAATTTTGATTTTGGAACTTTTAACAGGAGATTGCACTCAGTCACATTAAACAGATTCTGGAGAAATACCTATTTTTCATCCTGATTGAAACACGTGTTTTTTTAAGATGCATTTCAAAGAATATAGTTTAAAAATGTTCAGAGAGTTAAACATGACTCCTCAGATGAATAGAAATCACAACTAAGTGATGAATTTAATGAGAGATAGGCCAGAACTTTTCTCATCCATTCATACCCAGGTTGTTTAACCAAAGCCCATTTTTCAATTTGTGCCCCAACTTTGTTTCTTTCCTTACTTAAGTGAAACCTTCTGACACAAATGCAACTCAGAGTCCATGTGCAAATCAAAGCCGCAAGCAGAGAAAAAAGTGGTCTGTCACATTCCTGACAGTGCTGATTTAAGGGTCTGTGTGTTCCTGCTATTTTTTTCCTTTATTTTAATTTCCTGGCTAGAAGCTGATATTTTCCACTTACTTCATTCCCTCTTTCTGATACTGGCACATTTAATATGTAAAACAGTAGCCACAGCTTAATTTTCGTTTACCTTCATTTTTAAGAGTAGGGATAATATGTTCCAAATTTGCTGATAAAGAAATGTCACAAATGCTACATTTTAATTTTGAAAGCTAGAGGTCCTTTAGAATAGTTATGCAAATTTCACACATATCTTCTTTGAAAAATATGAACAGCCTTAAGGTCAAATTCAATTTCCCTTTTCCTTTTCCCCTTTTTCCTTATTAGAGTCCCAATGACCCTATAAGAAACTCCCTCTTAGTTCTTAGACTTTTAAGTTTACAGTGCGACATGTGAGGACTAATACAAATATTATAGTTTAGAAACTTATTTTTCTTTTCCTAATTTCCTCAGTTCAGTCACTTAGTTGCATCTGACTCTTTGCAACCCCATGGAGTGCAGCATGCCAGGCCTCCCTGTCCATCAGCAACACCTGGAGTTTATTCAAACTCATGTCCAATGAGTTGGTGATGCCATCCAACCATCTCATCCTTTGTCATCCCCTTCTCCTCCTGCCTTCAATCTTTCCCAGAATCAGGGTCTTTTCTAAGGAGTCAGTTCTTCACATCAGGTGGCCAAAATATTGGAGTTTCAGCTTCAGCAATCAGTCCTTCCAATGAATATTCAGGACTGATTTCCTTTAGGATGGACTGGTTGGATGTCCTTACAGTCCAAGGGAGTCTCAAGAGTCTTCTCCTAATTTCCTAGGGAAATATAATTTAGACTTATATTTTGAGTGCTAGTGATCAGGAGTATGGATGACTTTCTATAGAAGACAGCATTACTTGTCCCATATTTTATAAGTTGCAGTTTCATTTGTCAAATTGTTTATTAGTATTTTCATATTATGAACAGTCAGCCTGAGCCCTTTATAGATTCTATATGTTTCACTGGGTAGATATTGTGAATTTTTTAAAAGATACGTGAGCTAATAGTACTTCCAAATTGCCTTTTTCCCCCCACAAATTCACACTTTTATTTATTTAATTTTCAGAAAGTTTAAGTCCTTGAAGTGTACAGCATCACACAGATTCCGTATCCAATGACTTTAGTAAGAAGGTTGTTTCAGAATTTGGCAAGAGCCATGCTAGATTCCACGAGCCAGAGTTACCTTTCCCCAGATAACCCTGGTTTTGTTAGGTTTTCTGCCAGGAGTTACTATGCTGTTCTTTGTATGCAGAAGCATATCTCTTGCCTAGATAGAAATCAGTTTAACCTCTTACATAAACACCTTCAATTTAGGAAGTGCTGTGTGCTCCCTTTGGTTCCAGAGATCCCACTTATACCCAGTAATAATGGCCTTGGACCATAATTTTTCCAACCTATTAGTCATGTTAGAGTCCTGTTCCCAGCAGCTTCCACAGGCTCCAAATGTCTCCAAATTGCCTTTTAAAAGTTCTCAAAGAGTTTAGCTGCGCTACAATTTCCTGCTTCTCTCCTGAGGGTTCAGAGGTCTTCTCTGCCAGCTGGGCTATCCTTAGGTTTCTCCATTTCATTGATCACAAGGCTATTCATGGAAGGGGTCATAGATAATATCCCTGCATTACAGAAATTATATAATTTTGAGATATAGATTGGCTGATGTTTCCTAATCCTTGGGTGACAGTTTCACCCATCTTAATTCTTATAGTACAGTTTTTACAAAGGACAATATCTGTCACTTTTTAAAAGATATTATTTTTTAGAGCAGTTTTAGGTTCATAGCAAAACTGAGACAAAAATTGAATTTTCCCATCTTCCTCCTGTCCCCACAATGTGTAAATTCTCCGATTATCAACATCCCCTTTGCGGTATCTTTGTTCTAATAGATGAACTTACACTGACATGTCTGAATAACTCAAAGCTCATAGTTTGCATAAGGATTCACTCTCAGTTTTGTGCCTTCTGTGGGTCTGGGCAGGTATGTAATGATATCTGCCCATCATTACAGTTTTGCACAGGGAGTTTTTTATTGCCTTAAAAATCGTCTATGTTCTGCCTGTTCATCCTTTACCCTATTCCAGTCCCAGCAACCACTGATTTTTTTTTTTAATTGCCTCTTAATTTTGCCTTTTCCAGAATGTCATATAGTAAAAATCAGACAACATGTGCCTTTTCAGAATGGCTTTTTTCACTTAGTAACCCTTATACATGTAAAGTTCTTTGACGTCTTTTCATGACTTAGTTGCTCATTTTTTTTTCTTTCTTTCTTTTTTATTTAAGTGCTGAGTATTCCTTTGTCTGAATATGCCACAGCTTGTCGATCCATTCACCTATTGAAGGACATCTTGAATGCTTCCAAATTTTGGCAATTATGAATAATGCAGCCATAAATATCACTGTGTAGTTTTTTTGTTTGGACATAAGTTTTTGACTCTGTTGGGTGAAATACCAAAGAGCACAAATGCTGGATCATATGGTAAAAGTATGCTTAGTTTTTTCAGATACCAGCAAACTGTTATCCAACAATGTCTATCATTTTAAAATAATTACAATAATTTTGGTTGTTTGTTTTTATGTTCCTATTCTCCTGCAATGATAGCAACATATATAATTTTTCCTTCTGTTGAATGATCATTTGAATTTTTCTTCTTCTTTTTTGTTTGTGAAAGCTTTTATTTTTAAAGTGCATTCTTTTTTTAAATTTACTAATTTTTTAATTGAAAGATAATTGCTTTACAGAATTTTGTTGTTTTCTGTCAAACCTCAACATGAATCGGTCATAGTACACGGGTATCCCCTCCCTTTTGAACCTCTCTCCCATCTCCCTCCTCATCCCACCACTCTAGGTTGATACAGAGCCCATGTTTGAGTTTCCTGAGCCATACAGCAAATTCACATTCTTTATGTTAATAATATCCATACCTTTTCATGCTGTGCCAAATATTTTCTCTTGATTTAAGGTTTACTCTGATGGCTACTCTGGTATGTCAGTTGGGTCATGATGAACAACTCTTTGGTCAAACACTAGTCTTAACGAAGTAAGTTGGAGCTATGCTTAAAGGAATAACTAATTAAAATACATACTTTGAATAATTCACAGTATTTTTTTGTTTTTTTCAGCCATGCACTGTTTTAGGGTTTACAAAACACACACGTACATTCATTAATTCTATCGAATTTAGGAACTTTCTGTAAGGTAGACTCAGTGGATAGCTTCTCTCTTTAGTGTTAGCTGCTCAGTTGTGTCCAACACTTTGCCATCCATGGGCTGTAGCCCACCAGACTCCACTGTCTATGGAATTCTCCAGGCAAAAATACTGGAGAGGAGAGCCATTCCCTTCTTTTTGCAGCTATGGAAACACATCTCAGAGAGGAGAAATGAAGCTAGGGTCACCCAGTGATGGATACTAGAGCTGATCTTTTCCATAACTTATTTAGTGTGACAAATGTTATTAAACATTGCTTCACTTTTAAGTAATCTTTGCTTCCTGTAGATTACTTATAAGCAAGTCGTTATCTACACCTATTTATATCTATAGACCTCTACATGGGAGACAAAAGCGGTCTGAGATGCTAGCATAACTCCCTGCAGGTCTTTAATGTATAAAACACTGCGACCTTCATCATATGCAACTTGGAGTTCTAAGATGCTAAACAAGTGATAAAGGCAATATTCTATAATGCACTCACACCATAGTTCACTTTTCTTCTAAAAAAAAAGTAGACACACTTTACTGGGGGAAGAGTGGAGTAGGAGATAAAAATGGTCAATCCAATTGAAATAACAGAATGAAGACTATCCTGAATTGAAGATAACATATTTATGCTTCCACTAAAATGTATTCAGCACCTTGAGAGTGAACAATGACAGCAGCATTAATAAGTGACATATAAACAATGTGCTACACTAATTTAACTTGAAAATATTAATTTTCATGACTTTTTATTGCATTGAATGGCTTCTTACATATACAATAAATCTTGGAAATCAAGTCTCATTACTTTCCCTTTCCCATGTTTGAGTATCATGTCTACTTAATTGACATAATTCCTGGTGATTTCTGTTAAATTTCTTCATTGTATTGCTGAATAAAATAAGCAGTACTTTAATCTTTCTGCACAGATGCAGCACCTAAACACTGCTGTTTTTCAAGGCTTAGTTTTTAGTTGCGATGTATAAAATTTCACATGTTCAACTGCAAATTACTTACTTAATGCTTCCTGGATGCTTATTGAAAAACATGTTTCTTTTGTTCAGCAAGAAAAAGGAAGTTCAATATGGTCTAGTCTATCAATATTTGCAGAGAAACTGAATCATCTTTTCTCTGTACACATTTATCTATGCTCCAATTAAGCAAGTAATGGTTGGTACATTGATTGCTTGATCAATTTTAAATTATCAACTGAGGATGTGAATATTCTATTCCTATGCCTTCCTTTTGCTTCTTTTCTAAATTCACAAAATTATTGCCTTGATTTCTAAGCTTCATAAGCATCTGTAAATGTAGCTTATGTGCTGTGCTGTGCTTAGTCACTCAGTCATGTTTGACTCTTTGTGACCCCATGGACTGTAGTCTGCCAGCCTCCTCTGTCTATGGGATTTCCCAAACAAGAATACTGGCATGGGTTGCCATGTCCTTCTCCAGGGGATCTCCCCAACCCAGGAATAGAACCCAGGTGTCTCACGTTGCAGGCAGATTCTTTACCATCTGAGGCATAAGTGAAGCCCAAGTTTAGCTTAAGGTACTACCTTTTCACTGATAAAATTAAGTTTCAGTTCAGTTCAGTTCAGTTGCTCAGTCATGTCTGAATCTTTTCGACCCCATGAATCGCAGCACTCCAGGCCTCCCTGTCCATCACCAACTCCCGGAGTACACTCAGACTCACGTCCATTAAATCAGTGATACCATCCAGCCATCTCATCCTCTGTTGTCCCCTTCTCCTCCTGTCCCCAATCCCTCCCAGCATCAGAGTCTTTTCCAATGAGTCAACTCTTTGCATGAGGTGGCCAAAGTACTGGAGTTTCAGCTTTAGCATCATTCCTTCCAAA